>NC_090932.1:517295617-517611554 GCF_040938575.1 Ambystoma mexicanum
CCGTGGTTACGTGAACACAATCCTTTGATTAATTGGCAATCAGGCACAGTGCTCTTCGAGTCTGAGATTCGTCAGAACTATTGTCTCCCAATCCATCAAGTGCCTGATACTCCTTCTCGGGCCTTGGGAGCTCTAGCTCAACTCACGATGCATGATGAAGGATCAGAGGTTGTGAATACCCATACCGTTGGGGGGGTGGTGTCAGGGATTCCATCTCAGTATAAAGCATTCGAATCAGTTTTCGATCGCGGTTCTTCTGAGGTACTACCTCCCCATAGACCATATGATTGCCCGATTGAATTAATCCCTGATTCCACCATTCCTTCGGGCAGGATTTATTCCTTGTCTCCCTCGGAAGAGCAAGCATTGAAACAGTATGTACAGAACGCCCTACGATTAGGACACATCCGCCCCTCTACTTCACCAGCTGCAAGCCCTATATTTTTTGTACCCAAGAAAGAGGGGGATGTACGTCCTTGTGTGGATTATCGGCGTCTTAATGCTATCACGAAAAAGGACAGATATCCAATTCCGTTAATCACACCCCTGTTGGATCACTTATCTCATGCTTCTATTTTCACCAAGCTGGATCTTCGCGGCGCATACAATCTAGTGCGCGTTCGCGAAGGCGATGAGTGGAAAACTGCTTTTTGTACCCGTTACGGCCTGTATGAATATCTGGTCATGCCCTTCGGCCTATGTAACGCCCCGGCAACATTCCAGCGTTTTATGAATGACATATTCAGGGACATTCTGGATGTATACATGGTTGTTTATTTGGATGACATATTGATCTTTTCACGAAATTTTGATGACCATGTAAAGCATGTCCGAGAAGTATTATCCCGTCTGAGGAAACATTCATTATTTGCCAAACCCGGGAAATGTCAGTTCCATAAAACGTCTGTTGAATTTGTGGGATTCCACATTACCCGATAGGGCATTATCCATGAACGAATCCAAGGTTAAGGCAGTCCTAGATTGGCCAGTTCCTCAAACACTCAAGTCCTTGCAGGCCTTTTTGGGCTTCGCCAACTTTTATAGGCGTTTTATTTCCTCCTTTTCCACAATTGTTGCCCCACTCACGGCTCTGACTAGCCCTCAGGTACCCTATCGATGGCAGAGGGAACATCAGGAATCTTTTGACGCTTTGAAAACTGCTTTCACTACCGCACCGGTGCTCCAGCACCCCAATCCCAATCTTCTATTCATAGTTGAGGCGGATGCCTCTTCTTTTGCTCTTGGTGCGGTATTGTCTCAGACATGTCCTACAACAGGCAAATTGCATCCGGTGGCATACCATTCCCGTAAGTTCTCCAATATGGAGACCCATTATACCGTAACGGAGAAGGAACTTCTGGCTGTCATGGATGCCTTTAGTGTCTGGCGTCATCTTCTGGGGGCTAAGCATCCGATCACTGTATACTCAGATCACCGAAATCTACAGGATCTGGCCTCATTGAAGTGCATCAATAGCAGACAGGTCCGGTGGCATCTTTTCTTTTCCTCTTTTGATTTCCATATTATGCATCGTCCTGGAACCTCACATGGAAAAGCGGACGCCTTGTCACATTCCCCGGGTGGGGTCGAGTTGCCAACCTTCCCTGACACTGTTCTCGGAAAGAGTCATGTGATTTGTCTCTGTACTCCCTCTTTGTCATTGTTAGATTCTGTACGATCTTGGACTAGCAATCATTCCGATCAATTGCGGGATTGGGACCCCGTTTATTCTGATGGTTTGCCTTTCGTGCATGAACGTCTGTTTCTTCCCACACCTGACACTCGTAACTTGGCCCTTGAGTGGTCTCATGATGCTCCCTTCAATGCCCATCCCGGTCAAGAGCGCACTTTGAATCTCCTAAAGCGCTGGTGTTGGTGGCCCTCTATGAAGCGCGATGTGGAATGCTATGTCAATTCATGCGCTGTTTGTGCTCAGGCTAAACATCGAAGAGGACGACCGGTTGGGCTGCTGCTTCCGCTTCCGGTGCCTCCAAGACCTTGGCATACACTGACAATGGATTTCGTAACAGATCTCCCCAAGGTACAAGGTTTTGACACCATCTGGGTGGTGGTGGACACGTTCACAAAAATGGCTCGTTTTGTTCCTTGTAAGGGTATACCTTCGGCCCCGGTCTTGGCAGACTTGTTTTTTGAGCATGTGTTCTTGTTATTTGGACTCCCTTCGGTCATTATATTCGATCGAGGGTCACAGTTCACCTCTTGTTTTTGGAGGTCATTGACTAAATTACTGGGCATCGATACCAGGTATTCTTCGGCCTATCATCCTGAGACCGATGGGCAGACCGAAAGGACGAATCAATCTATGGAGCAGTATCTTCGTTGTCTTATATTGAAACAACAGACCTCCTGGTTGACCGTTTTACGGCTTGCTGAGTTCGCATACAATAACCCGGCTCATTCTGCTACAGGTTTTTCTCCATTCTACGCCCTCTACGGTCAACACCCCAAGGTCTTGCCTTTCCCTGATGCTTCTGTTTCTCCGAATCCTGCGGCCACGGCTTGTCTTAGGGATCTGTCTGCTGTTCATGCTAGTACTGTGGTCCATCTCACTGAAGCAAAGGCTTCTATGAAGGCCCGTGTTGATGGCAAGCGTCTGGCTGCTCCTCCCCTGGTGGTGGGTTCTAGGGTGTGGTTGTCTTCACGTCACCTTCGCCTAGTGGGTTGCCGGAAACTGCTGCCTCGTTTCATTGGCCCGTATGTGATCTCTCAGGTTGTGAATCCGGTGGCTTTTCGTCTAGTTCTCCCAAGTTCTTGGCGTATCCATCCTGTATTTCATGTCTCTCTCCTCAAGCCTTGTCCTGATTCTTCCCGCCTCCGAGCCCCTGTTGCTCCGGTGTCCCTGGCCTCTCCTGATGTTTTTGAGGTTTCGGCCATTTTGGGTTCCCGTTGGTTTAGGGGTAGGCTCCAGTATTTAGTGGATTGGAAGGGTTACGGACCGGAGGAACATTCTTGGGTTTCCGCCTTGGATCTTGACGCCCCTCGGTTGGTAGCTCGCTTCCATAGGGATCATCCGTCCTGCCCACGGGGTCGTGGGCCGTTGGGGCGGGGCTATGTTAGGCGATCCTCTGCACACCGATCCACTGCACACCAGAACACTGCTCACATTTCCCCAACACCTCCCTCCAGGGTTCGAGACTCATGTGATTCGGTTAACCCAAAGGACCGAAAGCTCCGTACCAGGTATGGTGTATGGGCTCGATTGCAACCTTTCCTGCACTGGCAGTTGCCATGGAGAACATACAGCAGAAGGGGCGGCGTTACATCTCCATGCCGATCACGTGATCCAGAGTGGCGCTCCTCGCATGATCTTGGTGGCCGTCACATGACCCAGAAACGTCACATGATCCAGAAACGCACAGTATATAAGGCTTGAGACACGGAAGTCTCATTGCTTCTCAGCTGTCTTCAGACCCTGTTTGGCGTTACGTTTTGCTCTTCTGTTTACCTTGACCTCGGAACTCTATCTTGGACTCCTTCGGATACTCCTTTGTACCTTTGCTTGGAACTGTTAACCTGTTGCTGGATTTTTGGACACGACCCTGACTTGCCTTTGGATTATCCCTTGGTACCTTGTTGAACTCCTACGCCATTTCCCTCTTGGGATTCAAGTCAAGCCTTCAGTACTACAGGTGGCTTATCCTGCATCCACGCTATTCTACGGTTCTACTGTTCTAGGGACCGCCTCATCTGAGTCTCGAACCTCCCTCCTAGGTTTCCTGGGTTTTCCTAACACCAGATAGGTAAGACTATTCAGATCCTTTGGTTAACGTGATATATTGTAATTGCCTGGTACTTAACCTCGTTCTTTTTGACAGCAGCATCGGTGTTCCAGAGGTACCGTGGATCCGGGAAGTAACATCTCCTACCTGTGGCCCCAAAGGTCGCACAGCGGGTTTCCTTTAGTTCCCTTGTGCGTCACTTGAGGACGGAGGTTTCAACGGTCTACACGACACTCAAGTCAGAACACATTACCCTTTTACTTTCACCATGTTTGTAGATCAAAGTCTTTAGATTGTACAGGGATTTTGTTTGACCGTCTGTATGACCACTTTGACCTATTTTGCTGGCCCTCCTACGGCCTTCTGGTATCTGTAGTTTCAATGCAAAACAAAAGGGGCATCAGCCAGAGCCTTTCACACTAGTTCCCACGTGGTGCCGGAACACTCTGCGGCTGATCCTGAAAGTTTGATTTGTGTCTTATAGCTTCACACTGGGTCTCCCTCTGTCGGGCTCAGACCCCTTTTTAGGTTCACAAAGGTCTCCCTCTTCTGGGACAGACCCTGCTCTCAAAAGTCACAATTTTAACAAAAAAAGGAGATGGGACATCTAGTCTCAGAATGCATTTGGCTGATTTTGCTCCCACTTCCATTGCTCCCCAAAATGGCACTTTGTTATTGGGAGCTGCAGGAGTTAAAAGGGGATGTTTGTCT
The DNA here is from genome assembly GCF_040938575.1 of Ambystoma mexicanum. Lineage (NCBI taxonomy): Eukaryota > Metazoa > Chordata > Amphibia > Caudata > Ambystomatidae > Ambystoma > Ambystoma mexicanum. The sequence continues at coordinate 517,300,069 of NC_090932.1, forward strand.
CTGCTCCTCGGAGACCTGTGTTCACTTAGCTGGCCAAAGGGAGAAGAATAACTGTCGGTACCTCCAGGCCACCCCAGCTGCCCCTGGTCTTGCCTTCTGTATGCTGGTCTTGCCTTCTGTATGGATGGTTTCCTCCTCCACACTGCAATCTTCTCTCTGGTAGCAGGGCGAGTGCTTGGGTGGTTTTCTCCATCTAGTCCCAGAATGCACCTGGCTGATTTCTCTCCCACTTCCTTTGCTCCCTAAAATGGCACTTTGTCATTGAGAGCTGCAGGAGCTGACAGGGGATGTTTGTAGGAGGTCAGCGTCTCTCCCTCTGCCCCTCGGAGACCTGGGTTCTCCTGCGTGGTCCGGGGGAGGAGTTTAACTGTTGGTACCTCCAGGCCACCCAAGCTGCCCCTGGTCTTGCCTTCTAGATGGATGGTTTCCTCCTCCACACAGCAGTCTCCTCTCTGGTAGCAGGGCCAGTATTTGTCTGGTTTTCTCCTTCTTCTCCTTCTCCTTCTGCTTCTGCTTCTCCTTCCCCTTCCCCTTCTCCTTCTCCTTCTCCTTCTCCTTCTCCTTCTCCTTCTCCTTCCCCTTCTCCTTCCCCTTCTCCTTCTCCTTCTCCTTCTCCTCCAGGCCTCCCAGGGTCTCTCCAGCTCAGATGGGCTCTCTCCTGTTCTCCAGTACCTTCCAGCATCCCTGACTCGCTCACAGTGCTGTTCCTGGCTGCTGCATTTATACTCCCATCTAGAGTTAATTGGAGTCAAGTGTGAATAGTTGTCCCTCCCTGCCTGACTCTGCCTGACCTCGTTATTTGGACAACATGGAGGCTGCCCATTTGTAGTATTGTGGAGGGGTAAAATTCATTTAGGGTTTTAGAGGTAATTTGGATTTCCCCTGTTGTTTCTCTGTCTTTTCTGTAAGGGAAAGTTCAGGGGGGAGGGGGATTTGGTGATAACATCCCAGAAACGACTGCTGGGATATCGGGTAGGGGTGCATTGGACAAATTGGAATACTGCGTCTCGCCTATGGTATTGCCATGAGAATGACCCCGGACTCCCCTACCCGGATAATCCTCCTGCACTGGTCCACCCCCAGAGACTGGATCCAAAGGCGATGGCTGTGCCCTGGCCACCTGAATAGAAGATTCTCGGGGTCCAAATGGGAGAATACCCATAGTTTTCTCACATTGTGCAGTAAGAGAAGTGTATTAATGAAAGGGGGAGTAGGGATGAGCAAGTAATCATGGAAGGCCAGGAAGGAAGAGCCAATGGGTGCCAATGTGGAAGGCCACTACCTAACTGCTTGGCCAGAAGAATCCCAAGGGTGGGATGCACAACCTCCAGACAGTTGACTCGCAAGTGGGGGCATGAAGGGGGGGCAGTTGTGGTCTCAACAAGGTATATTGCCTTGAACCTATAAAGCTAATGCAGCACCAGGCCACCAGTCTCAGTGGGATACATTAGCAGAGAAACAAGAAAAGGAAAGAGGAAGACAGAAGCAGAACTCTGAAAAGTTTCTGGAACTTAAGAAAGTCTGGCTCAAAGTCTAAAATGGGCAGGAACACTGTTCCAAAGAAAGGTACCAGCTAAACAGAGAGATCATCCGCCCCTCACGGCCTGGAGAAGCATTTCACAAACAGACAATTGGACTTAAAAAAGTGGAAGGCTCTAGCAGGAGTGTATTTAGGGACAGAAAGCTCGAAATTGCATAGTCCCACGCAACCTTGTGGATGATGCAGAGGGTCTTCAATGTCATCCTTACAGCCACCAGAAGCCACTGTAGAAATTGTAGAGCTGCTGAGATATGATCCCTAGCCTTCAGGCCAAGCATAACACTTGCAGCCGTATTCTAGATTAGCTAAAGGGTCCCTATAGAAGAAAAGTGGGGGATGACTAAGAGACTGTTACAGTAGTGCAGCCTACAGAAGACCAAGGCTCTCAAAACATTCACCTTGTAAGGGAAGGTAAAGAACCGTAGAATTCCTGCAAAGAGGTGAAGCTCAAAATGGCCCTTCTTCAAAAGGTCCAACATGTGAGGAGTCAAGGAAAGACAGCAGTTAAGGCAAGTTTTTGGCCTCACCGAATGGTGACGATATAGAGCCCAAGGACAGCAGCCAGAAAGTAGGAAGAAAACCTGGCAAAAGTGTCCCAATAACAAAAATCTCTCTATTACTGGCATTCACGCAGAGATCGTTAGCTGCACACCATGCCTGGATGGGGTTAGCCAATCAGGGATCAGAGAGGCAGATAAGAATGTAGTAGAGGAAAGTTTCAAGCAGAATTGTGTATCATCACCATAAAACTGCAAATTAGGAGAGAAGGAGCAGATGAGGTGAGCCAGAAGGACGAGATACATATTAAAGAGCCACACTGATAGGATAGAACTCTGGGGGACGCTGCAGGTAGAAAGTGAGGTGGTGCAGGACAAACGTCCAAGTTGCAAGCTGGGAGGGGCAGTTAGTCAGGAAAGAGGTTAGCCAGTCCAATGCCTGGATTGTGATCCCAAAGGTATCATGGAGGCGTTCAATAAAGATAGAATGGTTCACTGTGTCAAAGGCGCCGGACAGACCAATAAGCACTACTCTCACTTGTACTACAATCAAAAATTCCATGTACACTTCAATTAAATAATTCCACCATATTACAAATACGGTATGCTCCACTTATACTACCTATAATAACTATACACATATTACTATAGTACATGTGGCCACAACAAACACAATACAATTAAACGATATAAATAGTATGTACAATACACCTTCGAATAACAAAACTCACCCAGATCCCCCACCCGCCCCCCAATCCCAATAATGTTCAGACACAAAAATTTACAGCACACACGCCATCACCTACACAGCTTTTTTTCACCTATAATAAGAGATCTATATCAACTTTTTTCCACTTCACCACCCTTTCTAAGCCCTCTTTCATCCACAAAATAACCCCATATATATGTTTCAGACTTCTTTTCCTCTTGCCCCAATAAGTAAATCAGAGTAGGCATTTGTCTTGCCAAAAGCCATTCCCACTGTCCATGCACTAAAGTTATATCACTATTTTTATACTTACATTTAGACACTTAGGAAAATTAAAACACAAGACAAATGGGCAAAAGCATGCTTCCAGGTCCTTGCTGATACCCCTTGTGCAGCTCTGTTGTACCCCACTCCAACATTTCAAGCTGTAGCCGCAAGCAGAATATGATTTCCCATTCAAACCTAGGGCTTCGGCCATGCTGCATGCCCCAATAAGCAAATCAGAGTACACATTTATCCTGCTCAGGGCCAAGCCCATTTCCCAGGCACCAAAGTTATATCACTATTTTCGGTACTTACATTTTAACACTTTAGAAAAAATAAAATACAGGACAGATTTGCAAAACCATGCTTTGAGGTCCTTGCTATGCTCCTCGCAAATGTTTGCCGCAATCATATCCAGCACTTCGGGCAGAATTCATTTTCACATTGCAACCTATCGCGATTTCTAAGAACTTTAACACATAGCCATTCCATGGTGCCCATGCCCACTCTAACCCTGTTGCCAGTCCCTCATGGTCATGTTCAGTAGTAAGATTGTCCGGGCCACTGCCTTTGCCCATAACTCAGACAATCTGGCCAATGCCCATGGCTAAAGGCTATACCTCTGTCACCAAAGGTATATCATTTCTGACACTTCTCAAAAAATAATACACTGACACATATGCAAAACGATGCTTTCAGGTCCTTGCCAATGCTCCTTACACGGGTTTGCTGCAAATCCATCCATGTTTTATTTTTTAAAAGTGTCAAAATGTACGTACATACAATAGTCATATAATTTAGCCCACACTTGACAAAATGCATTCAGACTTTGCACAAACATTAAAGGTTGGGTAATAATCTTTCTGAAACTGTCTACATTCGTCAAACCGCAACAAATTTATAAGCCATATACAAATGTTGAGACCCACCTCTAATGTTGCCCCCTCTTGACAAAATCCCACCAAACTGCAAAAAACATTAATATCTAGATCGAAAATGTTTTTGCAAACCTTTGTGCAGATTCGTCAAATGGCACCACATTTATAAGCCTTTACAATATTTTGGGACCACCCACTCTAATTTTGTTCCCTCTTGACGAAACAGCACCACACTTTGCAAACCAATTCAGAAACAGTTCTAGAATGAAATTCCATCATTTCATTCAGTTTCATTGAGTGGCGCCAAAGTTATAAGCCATCCAAAAAAATGCTTTTGACCAACCCTGTAATGCAGAAATAAGCATAGATGCCCCCGAACATCTCAGTTGTCTGCGAACACCACAGGACTACCCGGACTGTTTGTGCACATCAGAGAAGAAAAACGCCTGTTTTGGGGCTTTCTTTAAGGCCCCTTCCCATCCCATCCTCATCACCTCTCACCTCCCCAGAGATTGTTTCAATAGTTTGACAAGTGCAATGTTGTGTTTTTTAATATGTTCTTACCATGATGATTGTGGACAACGGATGCTCTCCGCAAATCCAACATAGCGGGCGTTCTCCAAAAATATAACGCACCTCACAGTTTTCACCATCCAATCAGCGGGCACGTCTGATGTCCGCGGAGCGAACAGGGAAGTGAGTCTGTGGAGTGACCCCAGATATCACAATTATTTTTTGGGACCTATTTTTTGGCTGGTTTCAAAAAAAATTCTGGACGCATCTACACTAAATTTACAATAGCACACTTTCGGGACCAAGCCACCACTCGTGCCGCAAATTTCGTGAAAATCTGTCAGCGGTTTGGTCTGTAGGTGTGCATGTTGTGAATTTTTTTCCATTGCGTCTATGGGTAAAACCACACATTTTGGGACCCTCCTATAATCCCCTCGCCTTAATGAAACCTCACCAGACTTCGCAGAATCAATCTGACTCGACCATATACTTTATTTGCAAAGTTTCACGAACGGGTGGGGGGGGTTTGGCAAAGTTATAAGTCACCTGTACTGCAGGCCCTGTAATTTGGAACAACAAAGGTATCCGAATAAAACAAAAGAACGTGACTATATAATGACTCACACTTGAGGAAGGACAACTTGAGAGCACCGTGTGTTTGTTCAGGTAGTGCTAACCATTGACTAAATATAATGCTTTTTACACCATCATTTGCTGTTTTGTGGCATTGTAAATAACAGGATACATACCCTGCTAGGTACATCTCTTTATATATGTAGTGTCACAGTTTGCTTGGATACACACATTCTGCGGCTAACTAAATGCATTTGGTAGACGGTGCAAAATAGCTCTATGTTGTACACCGGCCCCAACATTTGCACTCTTCACTGGACGTTGGTGATTGATATTTAATGGCGGGTAAGACATGGTGTGATGTGTCCATGTGGAGTGACATTTTATGACGCACTGGTAGTTTGCATCTTTTTTATACATCTATGTAGGTTTCTAGTTTAGCACTTTGTTAAAATGTAAAGGTAGAGGGCATACAAAAGTGAAAGGAGGAAGTGCGATGAGAAGGGTGACAGTGAAAAGTAACCATGTTTTACAGCCAATTTGAGCATAGTTAGAGGCCAGGTTCAGAAAGGAACTAATACAACGAAATAGGAGACCTATTCCCCCTGTTCCCTTACCCTTTCCCTGTTAGGTACTTTGACCCCACACTAATAAGGAGTGAGAGCAGGAAGATAAACTAGGAAAGTGGCCATGTTTACATCATATTCATACCCTAGTTAGACCAAGGCATAGACCCCATGGTTTGAGTGAGATCCCCTCCTATAGCTCAAGATGCTTCAGAGGCTGCAGATTGGATTCTCTATTGGACCGAAGCCTGTGCCCAGTGAGGGGTGTGGTGGGGTTTGAGTGCATTAGGAAGGTGTGGAGGATGTAGAACTCAGCCCGTTCTATTTGAAAATTAGGCGTGCATATCCAAGAGGGAGGGCCTCAGAGAGAGAGCGTTACTGTGGTGGTATTAGGTGTAATAGTGACGGAGGACCGAGAAAAGGAGAAAGATAGTGGGGAGAGACAGGCAGAGAGTGTGTGTGCGTGTGTGTGTGTGTTTGTGTGTGTGTGCATGTATGTAAGATCAAGACAGAGGTGTTGATGGGTAGTGAAGGATGGAGGTGAGAGGAGAAAGATGCAGGTAGTGCGAGGGTGGGGGCACAAAGGTGAGGGGTGATGGAGAGGGGGGCGGATAGGAGTGGGGAAGGTTGAGAAGTGAAAGAATATGGAAAGAGGTGCAGTTAGAGAGAGAGGGAGAGGGAGACGAGGAAGATCACAGAGGTAGAAGAGAGTAGATGGGTATAGAGCAGTGGTCTTCAAACTGTGGGTCTGGAGCTCCTAGGGGGGGCCGAAGGACGTCAAAGGGGGTGGGGGGCATACAGTGGCTGCTGTTAGTAGTTACAGCTTGTGGGCGGTCAAGAAACAATATTTTTACTACGGGATGGGAGACTGGTGAAGAAACCCTGATGTAATCAGTCTGAGAATCAAAGTGAGAGTATCATTTAGAAATTCCCTGAGGTAGTTGGAGAACGGCACAGCCTTTAGGTTTCCCTTCCAGAATAGAGAAGATAAGGTCAGTAGGGGGTTACTTCTTCTTAGCATACATCAATGATGTTGTGGAGGTAAGCACCACCTGGATTAGGGTGGAGGGAGCTCACGTGGAGGTGGAGAGTGTCATAGGGACCCTGTTAGTCTCACGTGTCCCAGTTTCCCTAAAAAATTAATTTAAGAATACAATAAAGCACAATAAACCGCACATATTTGTCTGTGGATTGTTAAAGCCATTTGGGACAGTTGTGATTGTAAAAGTCACATACTTGGGTGGGTTTTTATTTCAATAAATACTGCAATATGGATGTTTGTAGGTCACAGTAAAAACAGGGAAATACCTCACTTTGATTTAGGTTAAGGTCAGATGTACCAGTAACACGTGCCCTACCTTTCACTTGTGCCCTCCACTATTTGATTGCCTTCTATGGGCCTTCCCCATATATAGCTCACACCTGCACCTCACAATTTCGAATGTCATAGCAGTGCCAAGTCAACCCTTCTTTTTTTCAGGTCGCTATACTGAGCGCCATTAAAATGGGTAATAACACCGTTATTACTGTGTTTACAAGCTGGGGTAATCCAACATCAAACGCTATAGAAGAACACGAATTATTAAACTTAGAAAACCACGTTAAGAACTTTTCAAACAAATGTACTGCTTATTTGGGGAATATCCACACAGGTTCTGCCTGCCAACGCCACTTTCAGATTTAAGGGAACTTCTGATTCTAATGAATGAACCTGTGTCCACCTATCCCTAAGAAGGCGAATCACAACGAAGCATCAATGGGCCACGCGTGTCTATGTTGCCACGCCCATATTCCTGCCCTATCAGCCCCAACTCAACTGATTATCTGCGTCCTGTAGCATGGGTATTGCGTGAGGTGCTTTTATAAATGACAAATATCTAAACGCATCCCTTGTCTTGAGTCGAGACCTTGCACGTGGATTTGAAGTCCCTCTCTCTATCTGCTTGTTAGCCTACGAGGAGCGATTTTGAAAGTGAACTATGTTCTGTGTTCTGCCTTGGAATCATCCAAAGGTTTAAAGATCTGAAGCCTATGTATGGGGCACCCATGCAGCAAAGCAGGAACATGTTTCTCTTGTCCAGGCTCTGTAAGCGACCGGTGCTAACCACTTTGGTCGTAAGTAATTTGGTCGAATTATTTTTACCACATTGTTACCGTATTATCACAGCAAGAATGTAGATGGTGGGCAGGGGGCACGAATATATGGAATGGGCACGGAGGGTGAGATTAGGGCACAGGGCATTTCCCCCCGCATTTTTTAGTAAAAACATTGGTCAAGACATTGTCAACCATTTTACCTTTCAGACAAAAAAACTTGCAGTTCCTACATAGAACCTAGGCTAGGACACAAGACCAATATCAAGTCAGACTTGACTGTAAGACAGACCAACATTTGCAAGGGGCCTGATGATAAAATGACGTAAAACCAATTTCAGAGCATTACTGTGGTGCTAATCTTTCATTCTGGGCTCCCTGCCCTCAGTATTGTGATCTGTGATACCATTATCAATGACAGGACAAGTGCAGTGACATCTCAACTTGTTACTCTTTCTTTTCTCTCAGGTCCACCACTTTTGAAATGGAGTTTGCGTCCTACTGCATCTCTCTTGGTGTCATTATTTTGGCAGTCACATGGAGGAGCAAGACTGTGGCCTTCCTGCCATCTTACCATGGTGCCTGCACACTTGTGAGTATTCATCTACAGGTGCTTTCCAAACTCTGAGCTCGAGGGTATAAGAATCAACTCAGATTATTACAAAGAATTAGCGCAGTTAGGAAAATGGACAATGGACAGAGAAATGGATATACTGATGGTGTCATGGATGGATAATAAATGAATGATAAAGGAAAGATAACAGAATTGAATAAAAAGTCATCTATATGGGTGTAATTACACAGGATATAATGGATGAATGATGTATCATGTATTGTCAGGACGCTGCTGCAAAGCAAGAAGCAAGTTCCTTGACATCATATTTTCCCCTAGACTTCAATGTAAAGGGGGATGGAGACTGGTATTTTAACTTTATTAAAGCCATATATGAACATGGTGAGCAGTTCATTATCCTGCCCGACATGCCTGTTGTGGGGTTTTCTAAGCGGTAAAGGGTGGGGTGTGAATATAGACTACCGCAGATGGAGCTTTCTTTGGAGAAGTACCATCACTGGCGAGTGGCAACAGTAATGTCCAGACCAGGTTTCCATTGTTGTGTGAATTAGAGAAGGGCTTTTTCGTCTGTGAGCACGACAGGGAAGCTCTCCAGACTCACTCTGGCATGTAGTAGCATTGCACGTGGTCACCTGATCCCAGAGACACGCACAGTGCATCAGTATGGTCACATGACCAATGTTAATGCAAGCACGCGAGGCGCGCCTATAAATCATTTGATGCCTGTTAATATCCCTTTGTGGCTGTGTCCTCATTCCACTGTGCGCAGATGCATGCGCTCTGATCCCTAGTTGGGATCCAACACCGGTGACGAGGTATAAGCCCCAGCCGCTGCTCGTACATCTCACGGACGTCCCCAGCATGTTGGCCAGTTCACACAGCTGCCGTGTCCCTCGTAGGTACGGGGGTGAGACAACTCCTGATGGGGGCGGAGTCTCAGCAAAAGGCTGTTGGCTCACCCGTCCTGGTTTTCATGAGGACGTGCATAACACCTGCCAAGTAGTTGCCCTGTCTGGCTGCCAGCTGGTAAACACATTCCCACGGCAAGACAATGGGCCTCATTACACGGTAGGCGGTAAGGGATTACCGGCACCGGTAAGGGCACCGGTGCCAGTAATCCCTTACTGCCCTACTACGAGGTCCCTTAGTGGGTCTCTTCCCTAACGCCTGGTTTTACCAGGCATTAAGGAAGGGACCCGTTGAGGGACTTCAGAGCTAATAACGGGCCCCCTAATAGCAGGCCCGTTATTAATTCCCTCCCCATTCCCATTGAGCCAAATGGGGGCTCAAATGGGAATGGGGAATGGTTCCCGGAATGGGGACTTACGGACCCTCCAAGGTCGGAATGACCCGGTAAGTCCCTATTCCGGGAACACGGACCCGGAATTCAGTAAGGGGGTAGCCATGGCGCTAGTAGCGCCATGGCTACCGCCTACCATGTAATGAGGCCCAATATTTCTGTTGCGGCTACGATCTACCACATGAAGGGCTTGTCCAGCCATCGGCCAAGTATGCTCGGCGTGTGGGGGTGAAGACCATTTTCGAGTGATGTGCAGGAACCCCAAGGCATCGAGACCGGGTCCTTCGGGTCACAAACAACACTGATACATGTCCCCTCCCCACCAACAAAGGGAAGATAGACACAGATTCTCAGAGAGAAGATACTACAAAGACAGGTGTCACACTCGATCAAAGAACTCTCCGCCACCAGAGGTCCGTCGAAAAGGAAGGAGGCAGATCCACCACTTACACACGAACACGCCATGCAGAGTGAGTCCGAATCCCAGTCCAGCACAAACAGAGAAAGAGAGGGTATCTGTATGCCCTCGGCAACCCTGCTGCCTTGGAACACAGCCCCACACTACCGCTGATGATCCAGGGAAAGACTTCCTTGTCGATTCAGGGGCACTGATCGATCAATGCGATGCCCGAGAGTGAATACTGCAAACTCACTGAGAATCCCAAATTGAAGAAAGCATGCATTGCCATCTATGCATATGGATCGAAGGAACCTCTTCCATGCCTTGGAGCCTTCACAACCCTGAGCAGACACAAAGACAAGCAGGGCTGCATCCTCATACACGTCCTGGCCACAGCAGTTACCAGTGGATGCATACTACGTTTTAAATCGGCTGTACAGATGGGACTCATTAACATACTTTATGAAGTGATGGCAGACAAGTACTTATCGCCCGCTGCCAGGGTAGTGGCAAAATTCCATAGACTTTTCAGAGGGGTCGGAAAACTAAAGGGACGAAAGATCCAACTACACATAGATAAGACAGTGAAACCTATATAGCAAAACACTTTCAAGACATCCCATTTAACATCCAACATCTGCTGGGTAAGGAACTCCCTGCCCTCGTAGAAGCCGACATAATAGTCCCAACGTTGGGCCCAACCCCATGGGTTTCCCCAGTGGTGCCAGTACCAAAAGAGGGGCCAGAAGGACAATTAAGGTTGTGTGTAGACATACGTGCACCCAATCAAGCCAACCTCAGAGAACATCACCAGTCCCTGCGCATCACAGACATGATGCACCTACTCAATAGAGCTAAAATATTCTCCTGTTTGGATCTAAATAAAGATTAACACCAAATGGAACTCTGTGAAGAATCACAGTTTATCACAACCTTCACCACCCACCTGGGATTGTTCCGCTATAAACACCTAAGCTTTGGAAAATCTTTGGCCACAGAAATATTCCTGGAAGAGATCTGCAATATCCTCTGGCATATCCCACACTGCATTAACTATAGTGATGATATCCTGATCTTCGGTCATCCCAGGAGGCCCACGACGCAACACTGATGAAAGTTTGCTCAGACCTCAATAATGCAAACCTAACTCTCAATAATGACAAGTGCGTCTTCAATAAGACAACGCTGAAATTGTTTGGCCACATATTTTCAGAAAAAGGCTTCCAGCCTGATCCAGACAGGATCCAAACACTGACGGAAGCCCATCGCCCAACGAACGTTGCACAGGTGAGGCTGTACCTAAGACTGGCAAGTTACTGTACCTGCTATATGCCTGACTTTGCCTCAACAAGCGCCCCTTTGCGTTCCCTGACTAAAAAGGGTCAATCATTTGAATGGGGTCCGACACAGCATAAGGCCTTCGAGAAAATCCGGAGAGACATTGCTGCAGCAGTCTGTATGTCCTACTTCGACCCCAACATGCACACCGAAGTGACAGTGCACACGAGCCTGTAGGCCTCAGGCCATTCTCGCCCAAAACTCAGGCAGTGAACATGCACAGAGACGGATAGTATAATACGCCAGCAAGAGCCTCACCGAGGTAGAGCAACGTTACTCGCAGGCTGAAAAGGAAGCCCTGGCGGTTGTCTGGGCTTGTGAACATTTTCCTTTGTATACGGCAAGCCTTTCACCATCATCACTGACCACCGGGCCATCGTCACCATCTACGGAAAACCGACCGACCAGATGCCACCAAGGACAGCAAGATGGGGGCTTGTCTGCAAGAGTACAAGTTCATCATAATTCGCAAGCCTGGAAGTGATGAGAACCCTGCAGATATCCTTTTCAGCCACCTACTTGAGGGACCCCACTTGTCCCACACTCCCAGAGGGAGTGTGGGAAGAGGTTGTGATTGACTTTTAAGGTACACTGAGATCTCGTGAATATGTACTAGTAGTACTTGACGAGCATTCAAGATTCCCGGAAGCAGAGATTGTGTCATCCACAGCTGCCGCGGCCATGATCTCCGTCCTAGACCGTATATTCTCCACATGCAGGGTCCCAAAGGTGGTGAAGTCCGACAATGGACCCCAGTTCACTGGAAAAGACTTCCATCATTTTGCCAACTACATGGAATTTCACCACAGGAAGGTTACGCCATTGTGGCCCCAGGCGAACGGGGCAGTGGAACGATTCATGGCTTATGTCAAGAGGGCCATCAAATAGCAAACATCACCCACATTCCCATCGAGCAATCACTGTACCAGCTCCTGAGGGACTACTGGAACACACCCCACGACTCCACAGGAGTATGCCCTACTGAACTCATGTTTAGCCGACCAGTGCTCTCACGGCGACCCCAGGAGACCCAGCAGGACGAGAGGAACCCACAGGAGCAGGAAGTGAGGAGCAGGGATGACAAGGCTAAAATCAAGATGAAGAAATACGCTGATCACAAAAATCGGGCTCGGCAAGCAAACTTAAGAGTTAGCGATCATGTCCTGGTGTGGCAGACTCAGACCCTCAAGGACACGCCACTATTTGACCCCCTGCCGCTGACCATCACAGACATGAAGGAATCCATTGTCACCGCTGAGAAAGCAGGTAGGACAGTGACGAGAAACCGCTCATTCTTCAGGAAGACAAATCAAGACACACCCCAGTTTGAACATTTCGGAAGCGAAGACGAAATGCGCGTGAGAGAAATATCTGGATACTCGGGTGATGAAGAGGAATCGGACACAGAGGGACAAGCATCTCCTGAAGGAGGATGAGGAGAGGAAGATGCACAACCCCAAGCTGCAAGCAGACCCTGCCGCGCCAATCTGAAAGCTGAGATGATGGATCGAAGAAATGGGGTAGGACAATGTGATTTTGGGGGGGGGTGTAGCATTGCACGTGGTCACCTGACCCCAGCAACATGCGGCGGTGCATCCGTTTGCTCACATGAACAATGTTAATGTAAGTGCGCGAGGTGCGCCAATAAATCAGTTGATGACTGTTAATATCCCTGTGTGGCCATGTCCTCATTCCGCTGTGCGCAGATGCCCCCGCCATGATCCCTGGTTGGGATCCGACACATGTCATTCACAGATTGGAGTTCAGGACAACAGTGGCTAAAGTAAATTGAGATTGTGTGCATCCAAGTGAGCTTATCCCTTCGAGTGGCATTGGAAGGTTTAGCTGTAAATTGTGTTGCTACAGCCCATTTTTATATTTGCTTTGTGGGGGAAGGCTGAAACTATTTTGGGAGTTTACTTAATGTACTAAAAGGTAATTTATCTACTTAGGGCAAACTTAAGGGATTTATTGAATGGTGGCAAACTCAAGGGCTTTATTGAATGGTGGCAGCAAGTCAACTCAATCCTACTGACTGCTAGTTTCAAATCACACTAATTTTTAATGCAGATATTTGCTAATGTTATTTTCTGTGCCTAAAGTCATGTCCAGGTTAATAACGGGGTCAATGGCACTCATTACAAGTTTACCAGTCTGGAAACAACGGTCCGGTAAACTTACTACACCGTTGTTTCCGGACTGTCAAACTACGAGTCTGCGGGCGGGTGCCGTACAGCTCGCCAGGGTCAGACCTGGCGGGTGCGCAACGCCACCCACCCGCAGACTTTCACGGAAGCACAGGCACCGTTATTAACAGTGCCGGTGCTTCATTGATCCCCATTCCCATTGAGTCCTATGGAACTCAAATGGGAATGGGGATTAACATTTAACCGCGCCTGACATCCCAGAACGCTGGGGTCGTAATCCCCCAGTGATTCCAGCAAGTCAGGCGGTGGTAAATGATTAGGGGTCCAGCGGCTACCTGCCGGTTTTACCAGCACGGTTTCAGCCGGACCCGTAATGAGGGACCAAATGTCTCTTTGCAGATGGAGGGCTTTGCATGGTTTAGGGGTACTGCATCCAGAATAGCGCCCCAGGCAGGTTCTTAGACTAGTAGGAGGTGGGTGGGGGGGGCAGGAGCCACTGTTTGGCTCATCAAAGTATCCATTAGCTTGTGTGTGTTCATCCCATGAGAGTTTGCAAGAACTGTTAAACATTACAACTTAAGCTTGCAGAACTTAAAGTACTTACTGGATAGAGAATAATAGGTTTCTTTTTCATTCAACCTTGACCCCAGTCTGGACAGATGTTGTTGGAGCATGAATGTTCTAAATAATTACATTGTAACTTCTCTCGCCTTTTGCAATGAACTCTTCTGTTTTGAACACAAGGGGGCACTACCCACCTCTAGTCTTAACTCCTCCCATATTTTCTCCAGCACTTTTGGAATTCTCATCAGCAAGATCCTTTCTCTTGTCTATGCTTGCAATATTCCTCTGAGATACGGAGGGGGGATCACTGATAATGTTGAGGTGTCTGCAATGTTTAGAGCAGCTTTAGTCTGCCTTAGGGTAGTCCTGCACTCCAAGAACAATAGGTGTATAGGGTATCCTGAATAGCATCTGGCCCCTGGCATCAACTTTATAAAGGAGAGGTTCCTTGCACCCTTCCTCTACAAGTGCTTATCATTTTAAGATGATTCATACTTTTAGGTCGGCTGTTCAAGTATGTCACTTACCATTTAAAATGGCCTTATTTTTAAGTATCTTTAAGTCTGAAAGTTTCTTGATGCTTTGTACCCTTTTAATGTAGTACATGAAATACCAGGAGCTTATATTATGCTCACCAAGCATTGTAATTACCTACACACTTTAAATTAAGGGCAAGGCTGTTTGAGCGTTTGCCGAAGAAACGGGATAACCAAAAAAGTATGAGGAAATGGCAAGCAATGTAACACTTTATTTAAATCTACTGTGATGGTATTTAAGCCGAAGATGATGTGCTGTTTAGTTTTGATTGCTATATATTACTGTGTTATTTTACCTGTTCAGCTTGATGAGGGATGCTTGATCATGAAGGGTTATCAGCGCAGGTGTCTTGTTTGATGGTGGTGTTTAGATTGCGTAAGGTCCAGCTGACTCAAATGATGCAAACAAAGGTTAGGCTGAGCATGAAAAATAGAGAAGGACTACATAACACAAGTTGGGCACTGTTAGTTGTGCTAATACTGCTAAACTGATTTATCATTACATAAAGTGGTAAAGGTAATTTTGTGCACTAATCAGGGTTAGAGGTATTTCCCATGTTGATCATCTTCGGAGTTAGCCCATGCTAATACATTGAGTGGAGGCCAATACAGCTACTGAAAGTGAAGGTACTTGCACCACTTGCAATCTGGCGTTTTTTTGTCATATGGTTTTCAAAACCTAGAATTGTGTGGTACGGTAAAACAAACGACATTCGAAAATACTACCCTTTTTACCTTTACCATACAACTTGTAATGAAGCCCTATGTCTAGTTATTGGGTTTGAAATGTGTGAGTTCTTTGGTTATCACGAGGATTCTACTCCTTGATTGCTGATGAGGATTAGTAAAAGATAGTGGGCCTCATTACGAGGCTGGCGGTAGCTGTGCCTGTGGTACAGGCACGGCGCCCGCCGGTATCCATTTTTTTCCGGCACCCGCGAATGGGCAATTACTGAGTCATGCCGAGTTTGGCGGACCCGGTAATTGCCCATTCGCGGGTGCCGGTAATAAGGGATTCCCCATCCCCATTCGGCCCCATAGGGCTCAATGGGAATGGCGAGGGTGGTAGCACCGGTATTACCATCAAGTTCTGCTCACGGGTGCCGGTACGGCCACCTGGTCAGACCAGGCGGCTGCAAGGGCACCCTCGAGCAGAACTCCTAGTATGGTGGTATGGTAACAAGGGTGCCGGTAGCGATACCGACGCCGTTGTTCCCTTACAACCATACTCTTAATGAGGCCCAGTGTCTTTAATACAACTTAGATCTTTTCTAGACACATGAAAATTCTCGTTTAAACATCCAACCTGCTTGTAGGACTCTGATCAGCATCATTCATTAAGAAATGTTTACAACGCTCATGCCCACAATGATGCCACTCTTCTAGTGCATCCGATGTGACCCGTTAAACATGCAATTCAACCTCCACTTCTTGAAGATGCACAATGATGACCCCTACTGAGCCTGCCAAGTACTTACTTATTTCCAACATTCTGCAGGCAACACATTCGAAGAAAGGAAGGTAACAAGTCGGGTCCAGGACTTTGTGGACCACTACAACCTAGTCAACAGCGAATCAGTATTCAGATCCCTGAAGAACATATACTGAACAATCAGACCACATTGAATATTTCCTTATCTCCCTAGACAATGACATCGATACAGTATTGGTACTTCTTGATCTCCCGGTAGCCTATAACATGGCATTCCACTGCGTAATGCTTAAGCAGCAGAAAAGTGGATGAGAATCTTAGGCACTTGTAAGCGACTTCAATTCAACACTACAGCTAAGTCAATGCCTAGTCTGGGATGCTGATGGAAGCCCTTATTGATGTATTTTTATGTCCAGTTCATTTACTCTGGATGACAACCCTTATATAACACCCCTCTCTCAGAATCCCCCCGACCCCGCTGAGCCAAGAAGTAGGTTTGTTTTGCTAATTTAAAAGGTTTATTTGAAAATTAAACAATATATATATCGATCACACTTTTATAGTAAATTAATATTTGATAGCACACTTGTGAGGATGATAGTGATCAACAATGGATAATGTTACAGTGGTACACTCTTTTTGATGGCTTAGAAGTGATATAGAATTTGACAATTCACCCCCCCCCCCTTTATGCAAGGTAAGGAGAAGAAAAGGAGAGCACACAGTTCTCAGGAATGCAAACAATATAATTCAGTTCCCCCCTAGCAAGCTTAGAGGAAACAGGTGGGAGTTTTAAACACAGGCCCAAAATGCTTAGAATGTAATAACAATGAATTGAAAAATGTGCTAAAATTGCTTTTAATTCCCTGTAGGAGGTTCAGGGTAGGTGACAGCTACTTTGTATTAGTCCAGGATCACTTTAGCAATGCTCTATGACTGATTGTCAGGTTGCAAATGAATTTTAGCAAAGGAAAGCAAGGACAAATATTTTTACACGTGGCAGAAATTAAGCAAAATGTCAAATCGCGGCAAATTTAGTCGCGTGCGTTGAGCACAATTACGGAGGCATTATAAGGGGTAGCAAGTCGGTTTTAGGTTCGTTGGAAATCTTGGAATCTTAGCTTTAAGATGACAGTTACAACTCGCTCCTAGCACAAACGGTTCCGGAGATACGGCCGATTTAGTAAAGGTAGTTTTTCGGATTTGAAATTTTAAAGCTCAGAATGACAGATGACAGTTTTCAGTTTTAAAGATGACAGAATGACACGATTCTAGGAGGCAGTTCTAATAGGCTAAAATAGTTTGGTTATCGGTTCTGCTAGCGGTTCTTCACAGCGATCTGGTCTCTGGTTCTCTCTGGTTCCGGATACAGCACTGCTTTCTGGATACTTCTACAGGTTCTTGCCAAAGTTCTTGGCAAAGAATTCAAACAGCTCGCCCGGCTTTTGAATAGTTTGGTTGGTTTTGAGGCCAGCTGCAGAGGATTCAGCTTGTGGATTCAGGCCTCTCCGCTACAAATTCTGGAGTTAATTTCTGGTCTCTGGAGATTGATGGATTTGAAGTCTGGATCTCTTGATGTGAAGTCTGAAGTCTCCCGGCAAAGCGTCCCGCACGAAAGTGGAAAGTGAATGTCTCTACCTGGGTTTCACTGTTCCTTTTATGTGTTTAGAAAGTGGGTGTGTGCCTGGGCCTAGCTAAGCCTGCCCCTCTCACTTATCATTGGCCAAGCTTTCCTCTCTTCCTTGGTTGGGGGAAAGAAATGGAGTGTCAGAGTGATGCTGTAGGTTTTATGGTCAGAGGAACCTCCCCTTGTCAAATTGGACACAAATCTATTTCTGACCCAAATACATATTTATCTATGTACCATTTTTCTAATATTATAGGTCCAGTTAACATATTTTCTGTAGCACCAAACCATCCGATCCCTGTCTTTGTACGATGTCGTGTCCACTTATGACAGAATTCTCCCCTTTTCATCCAGATAACAACCTCTAAACCTTTCCAGATTTTACACAAATGTGCACCAGGGATATGGGTTTCAGATGATAAAGTGTCAGATTTTTAACATGCATACATATGGAGTAACAACCTTCTTTTCCGCTACTATCCCCAAGAACATACCACAGGGTCCTAACACCTCTTAAAATGTGCACAGAAAAATCACAAAAATGATGATGTTATTTATATAATTTTGACAAGTCCGCACTGTGAATTATCCATCTTTTTAAAATCATGCTCTGGCCCCAAAGGGGTGTGGTTTTCCAAAGCACATGGTGGAATTTCTGGTTTATCCAATTCCCCCAAGCTCAGCTGGCTCTCACAGGCACTGCCCCTCCCAGTTTCTCCCAAGAGGAAGCCATTTTACGACCCCCCCTCCCCCAATATAACATTTGCCTGAGTCCAGGACAGGGCTTTGTTCAACTTCCTGCAGTCCCCAGGTGCTCCTTTCCTTTTCCAATCAAAGAGGTGTTATCTCCTTTTGGCAGGGGCAGCAGAATGCAGCCAGGCCTGGGAAGAGTGGCTGAGCAGGTTTCCCTCCTGTCGGGGGTAGTTGCCGGGCAGAATTCACTCTCTTCAGCCAGGCTTCAGCTAAATGTCCCTTTGGTTCCCAGTTTTCTACATTCAAATCCAACTTACAATTTTTGCACATGCAGCTAGAATGCTGATTCTAAGTTCAAAACTATGATATTTAAACAATTGCAACCTATGTGACACTCACAAGTAGGTCACTCATTTATTCTAAACATTTCGATTTTAGTGGCTTTAAACCCAAATTCACTTAAACTGCTGACATCCCCAGCTATGTTTTATATATACATTAAATAATTACTTCCTTTAAGTCATTTCAGAATATAGTTTTACATTGTATTAACCTCTCAGCAAGTCTTTCCTTGGCCTGGTCTGGGTTCATTTGTTCAATTTTACACAAAAGTCTGGTGGTTTTAAAACGCCAGCTTTCTGATAGTGGTGAGCACCAGTATTGCATCCATTTTGACATTAAGAAAATTAATTCCCCACAGTTCTGGGTTGCTTTTGGCAATCAGCATTGCCATTCCCAATGGTTTCAGGCTACTGTGTGTGTAGCCCAATGGTGGTTTTAGGCAGTGTCCTCCTGTGCTCACAACATAGGTAAAAATTGGTGGCAGCCTATTCTTCATGTTTTCCCTGTGCACTCTCTGAGGAGTTCTGGCCATCATGATGTTTTCAATGCCAGTAATGCACAGTTTTATGGTAGGGCTTGGATGCATGGGTAAAAACATCCCACACACTACACTAGAACAGATTCAATCATTTGTATACAATTGAAGCCAACAAATTGATTTGAATCATCAGAACCACTGGTTAAGGTTTACATGCAGCAGATGTTTACTAAAGGCCACCCTTGGCACAAGTACTTGAAAAGAAAAATTTGAAATTCAAAATGTATGCTGATGACACCCACACTAACTTGCGCCTAGAAAACCCAAACTACATTGTCCGTGCACCACCAAGCACTAGCTTTGCCTAAAACCTACATGTCCAATTATGCTAACTTTCCTAACCATCATAATGTTCCCGTTCTGTATAATACCACATTCCATGCCCTGTACAGGAGGTCATTTCACCCTGTTCAAAGATGGCTTTGCGAGACTAGGTTGCCAACGCCACCACCCAATTCCTTGCCCCACCCCATTCCTCCCATCCCTCCCCCTTTCCCGTTATAAGTGCATATAATAACACCGACAACACCGCAATCACCATTCCAGATGTCCCCTATACTCCCACCCAGTATTCAACACCATCCTCATTATGCAACAAGACCAACCACAAAACTATACCCTCTATGGGACTAAATAGATTTAACAGACTTAGAGCCAGAACCAGCTCCAACTATCAAAGGCCCAGACCCACCGCAACCAAAGACACAGGCACCAAAACAGCAACAGTACCCACCAATAGACCACTCAAAACTTCCGCCATAAAACAAACCAAACCACCGGCAGAAGCCAAAAATACAACTCAGCCCCATAACGCAGGAACAACACTTCCCATCAAGCCTACCCCCTTGATCAGAGGCACACTCATCAATGCTCGCTCTCTCTGCGCAAACACCATAGAAATCCATGACTTCATCGTGGACCACCAACTTGACATACGAGTAGTCACAGAGACCTGGCTACATCCTACAGCAGGCCCGCTACTAGCTATCGCCATCCCCCCAGGGTACCCTATCCTCAGAACAGACAGGAACAACCTCCAAGGAGGCGGAGTTGCCCTAATAGCCGGAACTACATTGCAATTCAGACCCTGCCCACTGGAACAGGTACAGGGCTATGAACTCCTAGTAGTCAAATTCTCTCCCAACCCCAAAACTACTAATAACTTCTTAGTAATATACAGATCAGCCAACAAAGCCAGCCAGCCCAGCTTAGACATCCCCTTACTACTTACGCCCCTTATCAAGCCCAAGACGAAATTCATCGTCCTAGGGGATATCAACCTAGGCTATAACGACCCCCTTGACACAAATGCTACTGCCTTTCACACAGCTATGTCAGACATGAACTTTACCCAGTTGATCAATGAACCCACTCACCCCAAAGGCAGAACATTTGACTGGATCCTATCCCTCAACTCACAAGTTACCATAGAGTCCATCCTCCCCGTAGAATGCTCTGACCACTCTATCATCACCTTCACCCTGGAATATAAAAATACAGACTACGCCAGCCCCAAGGCACCTGACACCTTTGAATCTAGAAATATAAAAAAAACTCACAGTAGACAATCTTTCACCCACCCTACAGTTAGCCCTAGCCAATGTCACCCCGAATACTAACAATCCTGACTACTTTGCAGATTGCTATCAGCAAAGTCTCACCCGTACCATTGACTCACTTGCCCCCGTCACTACTAAAACTCGGAAACCCGACAAACGATCTTGCTTCTGGTTTGACGAAGAACTAGTCACCCTCAGACGTACTTAAAGATCACTTGAGCACCTACATAGGAAAACTAATACTAGCGAATCAGCAGAGAACTTCAAAATAGCCAACAAAAAATACAAATCAGCCATAATTTCACATAAAGCTAACACCCTTAACACACGCATAACCAATGCCAATTCTCACAGTAAAGAACTTATTTCCATTCTCAGAGAGCTTGAGAACCCATGCCAAGTGACAGCACCCTATAATTCCAGCAAAACCTGGTGCACCACAATACAAGACGCACTAGCTTCTAAAATTACTCTACTACAAAAGAAAATTGACAGCAAAAAAAATCTCCTCGCAGGAAAAACACTTACCAACATAACCTCCAACCCACCCATTTTTACCACTTGCTCCCCATTTCATTTCACCCCAGTCACCAACAAAGAAGTACTAGATACCATTATGAAACTCAAAGCTTCTAACTGCAAAGAAGACGAAATCCCTTCACATCTAGTCATACTGTGCGCCCACACCGTATCAAAAGTCATCACAGAGTTTGTTAACGCTTCCTTCAGCTCAAACACAGTACCCGCTAGTATTAAAAAAGCTTGGGTAATTCCCTTCCTCAAAAAAACGATCCTTGACCCCTCAATCCCCACCAACTATAGACCCATAACCACCATCCCATTCCTACTGAAAATCATCGATAAAATAGCAAACTCCCAAATTCAAAACCACTTAGAACACCAACAACTACTAGGTGACCGACAGTCAGGGTTCCGCCCTAATTTCACAAAAGGTAGCAGGCGCTCCTCTCCAGAGAAAACATGGCATGATAACCTGTTCTGAGGTGAGAGTTTGCAGCACACGCTTTTTGCTCACTGTACCTTTCACAGATGGGAAATTTCCATTAGCATATCAGTCTTTGTCCCGCCCACATGGGCAGTCCAGCACCGAAATGCTATGGCAATTCCTCTCTGAACAAGAGTACCGACAGCAACCCCATACACGTGTTTCAGCCTGGGCGTACAATAAATGTAATAAATAAATAAATAAATAAACCAATCTCTGGGTCAGACCAAATTCAACACATTTCCTAGGTAATGTGCATCTCTGGAAAAACGAAAACTATCTTTTGGTATTCGAAGCAAAATCGAACCTTGCATTCTGTGTGCGATTAAGAATGAAACAATATCATTCAACTACCTTGGCATAAGCATTAAATAACCTGAGTATATTCACAGACCTACACTTCTCCCCTATATAATCACAGGGATCCATGGCACCAATTTCTAAGTGCCACTGCTTTGAACAATTCTGCTACTCCAATAATCCAATCACCCACTGGAGTGAAGGGATAGTCAGGACATGATTTAGAAATGGGGGATGTGAATGGGTAGTCCACTGTTTTGAAAGCTGCAGAAGGATATAGCAGGATGAGCATACTTAGGGAGCCCTCGTCTGCTATGTATATGATGTCACCCAACACTCTTCTGCTTATTGTGCTTGATCTGTCAGTTGCAGTTGTTGGGATCTCCCAGAATGAAGGTTCCGCCCTAACCATAGTATGGAAACAGCCCTACTTGACTTGAAGATCCAAATGGATGCCTCGAGAGAGTCAGGCAAACTCTGCCTGCTAATGCTCCTTGATCTCTCTGCAGCTTTTCATCTGGTCGACCATGACAAACTCTGTGCCTCCCTAAATAATAACCTCAACCTATCCAACAATGCCACAGAGTGGATTAAATCTTTCCTCGCAGATAGGAGGACCTCAAGAGTTGCCATTGGAAAAGAATCAGCAGATCCCATACAAGTCCTGTTAGGCGTCCCTCAAGGCTCTTGCCTCTCCCCGACCTTATACAACGCCTACACCAAGCTGATTTTTGCTGAATTGTATGCTATCTGTTTCATCAATACCAATTTCGCAGACAACACTCAGATCCTTATCCCACTAACAGGCATCCATGAGCAAGACTCCCTGCTTATTAATGAAATATACTCAGTAATCCAAAACTGGATGGCCAACAACAGCTTGTGTCTCAAGATGACAAAACAGAGCTACTCATACTAGGATCATCTTCCAAAATCGCTTACCTCCAGCCTGTATACTCATCGTTCACAATCCCTCTTAAACAAGCAAAGACCCTAGGGTTTACCTTGATGCGACACTCACTATGACTAAGCAAGTAAACACCCTTGCCTCCTCCACCCCCTACACAGCCAAACTCATCTTTCTTAGTCGCAAATTCCTGACACCAGAAAATTGCATTACACTTGCAAGAGCGCTCATACTATCAAAACTTGACTATTGTAACATCTTCTTCCTAGGTACGTCCAACACAAAACTATCCAAACTCCAACTCATGCAGAATAAAGCTCTCCGTGCTGCATTAGGCATGAAAAAATCTGATCATATATCCAATATCAGGAGACAAAACCACTGGCTTCCCATCAAAGCCAGAATACTCTTCAAAGCCCTCAGTATCTCCCATAAATGCATCACCAACAAAGCTCCTAAATACCTTCTCAACACAGTCTCTAAGAAACCTCATACCAGACTTCTCAGATCGAATAGCAGCGAAAACCTCGAAATCCCACGATACAAAAGAGAAAAAGCAGGAGGCAGCAGTTTCAAAGTACTCGCTCCTAGGCACTACAATGCCTTGCCTATCAACATCAAGAATGAACAATCCTTCCCACTATTTAAAAAACTACTTAAAACGTGGTTATTCAACCAGTTTAAAGTTGATCCCAAACACCTCAGAGCCCCCTCCCAGACTAATCCTGTACCTTCACTGTATATAAATGTGCATAATGTGTATATAAAGTAGTATGGTATACCTGCTTGGTAAATCGTAAATTGTATTGCTTGCTCTAATGTTTCCTCATCACCAAGATTGTATTTGCCTCTGCCTGTAACTACGCCGTGATACCTCAGGCTCTGGGCGTACAATAAATGTAATAAATAAATAAATAAATAAACCAATCTTTGGGTCAGACCAAATTCAACGCATTTCCTAGGTAATGTGCATCTCTGGAAAAACGAAAACTACCTTTTGGTATTCGTAGCAAAATCGAACCTTGCATTCTGTGTGCGATTAAGAATGAAACAATATCATTCAACTACCTTGGCATAAGCATTAAATAACCTGAGTATATTCACAGACCTACACTTCTCCCCTATATAATCACAGGGATCCATGGCACCAATTTCTAAGTGCCACTGCTTTGAACAATTCTGCTACTCCAATAATCCAATCACCCACTGGAGTGAAGGGATAGTCAGGACATGATTTAGAAATGGGGGATGTGAATGGGTAGTCCACTGTTTTGAAAGCTGCAGAAGGATATAGCAGGATGAGCATACTTAGGGAGCCCTCGTCTGCTATGTATATGATGTCACCCAACACTCTTCTGCTTATTGTGCTTCATCTGTCAGTTGCAGTTGTTGGGATCTCCCAGAATGAAGGTTCCGCCCTAACCATAGTACGGAAACAGCCCTACTTGACTTGAAGATCCAAATGGATGCCTCGAGAGAGTCAGGCAAACTCTGCCTGCTAATGCTCCTTGATCTCTCTGCAGCTTTTGATCTGGTCGACCATGACAAACTCTGTGCCTCCCTAAATAATAACTTCAACCTATCCAACAATGCCACAGAGTGGATTAAATCTTTCCTCGCAGATAGGAGGACCTCAAAAGTTGCCATTGGAAAAGAATCAGCACATCCCATACAAGTCCTGTTAGGCGTCCCTCAAGGCTCTTGCCTCTCCCCGACCTTATACAACGCCTACACCAAGCTGATTTTTGCAGAATTGTATGCTATCTGTGTCATCTATACCAATTTCGCAGACAACACTCAGATCCTTATCCCACTAACAGGCATCCATGAGCAAGACTCCCTGCTTATTAATGAAATATACTCAGTAATCCAAAACTGGATGGCCAACAACAGCTTGTGTCTCAAGATGACAAAACAGAGCTACTCATACTAGGATCATCTTCCAAAATCGCTTACCTCCAGCCTGTATACTCATCGTTCACCATTGATGGCACCACAATCCCTGTCTTAAACAAGCAAAGACCCTAGGGTTTAATAATAATGGGATCTCCCAGAATGAGGGAAGCCTTTTTGGGCAGCATTGCCACCATGTGTTCCATGGAATTTGGTATGTTACCTGTGTGGAGGTAACTACTGAAAAGCCCTGAAGCCATGGCAGGAATTCCAGATGTGCTGAGGCAATGGCCGCTTGGTGAGTCACTTGAGTCTTTCCTTCATCCGAAGCCTTTGAAGTAGCACAGAACCTCTTGCAGGATGGTGGTTGTGTGCCATTAAATTGTTGCTTATAGGGGTGAGTATGATGATTGCTCAGAATTTCTGCACTTTCTTAGTAAAGAAGGTGGCACTTTTGCTGCAAAATTCTTTGGTGTGTCAGGATTTTAGATGCAATGTATTAGGAGGGGGTTATGACTCGCTGAACCACCTTGACACGTAGCTGTTGACTATAGTTTGACTAATGGCTTATTGTGTTGGATAGAGGAGGATAGATACAGTGGTGCTTTACTGTGGATAGATGTGTGAAGCTGGAGAAGAAATGTAAATCTGGCCTTGTTTTGCATCATCAGTCATCCAGCCTGGTGACGGTATGAGGAAGTAGGTGTGAAGTGAGGGAGTTCAAAGAGACTCCTGGTAGTGAACTTAATGATCTAGTCGAGATGACAGAAAGCATAGTTGGGGAGACCGAAGAGGATGCTGGCACACTAGTCCAGTTTAGGGAAGACAAGAGTGGTAAAGAGATGCTTGGCGGTGTTGACAGGGAAGAGGTTGAGGTGAGCTGTTTTTCCAGTTTTGAAGATGAAACTAGAGAAGGTGTGAGAAGGGTCATAGATGATGCTGAGGTTTCTAGCTGAAGAAGAGTTGGGGAGAGTGTCAGGCAGAACCTGGATAGGCAGAGGACAAGATGAGAGAGAGCTTTCAGGGAAGAAAAGTACCCTCTTCATGAAAATCAGCAGAACAGAGAAAAGAGCAGCCTCCTGGAGGCACGTCATTTGAGGAACCAATCCAGAAAGAGGATCTGTGAAGCCTGCAGAGTTCAATTGCACCGTAGCGCACACAGGGGGTGGATCTGGTAGAAGAGTGAACGCCAGATGTGGACTCACGCCCAGAGGTCTGCACTGGGAAAGTGAGACGAGGCCCAGCAGACAAGTAGCCAGAGCGTTGCGGAGCCGCAGGCTGCCGATAATGGAGTAGCTCGGAGGGCTGGGGCAGAGCCCCGAATAGGAGCCACAGGTTCCCTACTGATCAAGCAGGAATGAAGATAATACGGTGGCTGATGCGGAGTTCAGTAAGTGAAGTAGGATTTTACGTAAGCGGCTCCCAGGCAAGAGGAAGGCCAGGCGGACTACACACCCCTCCAAGGGAGCATCTCTCATCACAAACAGATGCGCGCTGGCTCCAGAAGTACAGGAGGGTGGCTGGTGGCAAGGCGAGAAAGAAGAACCCAGAAAGAGGGGGTGTACAGAGAATTCCCTGAGTGGGACAGAAGAGAGGGAGAACCCCCATAGTGAGGAGAGAGACAAAGACAAGCCCCGGTCTGTGGAAAGGACCAGGAAGTCCCAGAGTGAGGAGAAAGGTGTAAAGATGCTTCTCACACGGTTAAGTAGTAGAAGAATAAGGTGTTTATTCTTTTAAGAATTTTCTTAAGACCCCCAGCACATCCCTCACCATATCCTTGGCATCCAACTGATTCCTAACCAAGGAAAAACATTCCACTGCTGTGCAACATTCTGCATGACACGCGAGTGTCAACATTCCACTCTACCATTCTACATTCTGCTGGGCTACCTATACAACCCATATCTCCTTCTGTTGGCAACGCTTCTCATTGACTATATACAAACATTCAACATCAACCTACCCTCCATAACTAAGTACACACTCTGACTAATTACATATCCCACAGAATGGAAAGCATTGTTGAAGACATCAATATATATACGTAACATTAAGTTCATGACTCATATGGCATATTGTTACACAAGAATAACATGACTAAAAAGATATCTGATTAAATAGTTCACATTTTTGTGGTGATGAGCTATACTGTATGATCATCTTGTCTCCACACAGAACTTGCTACAGCCACTCTTCTCAGATTCCATACTTGGCCCCCATCCACTCTCACTGCTCCTCTCAACACCTGTCTCACTTGAATGTGGCCACCATATGGTGGTTCCCCTTTCCTTCACACAACTCCCTTCTTTATCCTAACCCAATCTCCTACCTTTACATTCGTCTCCCTTCTCCCTAACTTCTCATTGACCCTATCGACATATTTTTCTTTTCTGGTATCCATTCTGGCCCTTACATCCCCTACCACACAATCGATTTCACAAGCTCTTCTCAACCATGTAGGTACAATCTTTGTATTTGATTTCCTTCCTCTCATAAGTTAAAATGGACTCACTCCAGTACTGGCATGGGGGGGCCAAGTGAAACGCATATAACCTGTAACTAACCACGTTTTTTCTGTCTCTTCCACATGCCTTTGCCATCCGTACTGCATCCATTATGGATCTATTTACTCTCTCAACCATACCATTTGTCTGTGATTGATACAGAGCGGTCTTCTTATGCTTCACCCCACTCAATCTCAAATATTCCTGAAAATGAGCACTCAGAAATTGTTTTCCATTATCCGTCAAAATTGAATCTGGCAAACCTTCCCTCTCAAACACCCCCTGTAGAAAACTAATCACACTCTGGGACGAAATATCCATCACAATCTTAAATTCTGTCCATCTAGAAAAAAAATCCACCAACACCAACATAAAACTTCCACGCCCTCGCGCCATGTCCACCGGGCCCAATATATCAAATCTCAGCTTACTCCACACTCTGTCCGGGTCCTCTACTTTCACCATGGGATGTTCTTTCTCTACTGCATTTTTACCTGACGTCTCACATTCAATACACCTTCCAATCATCCTCTCTACAACTTTACCAAATCCCGGCCACCAATAGTCGTTTGCCCACCAGTTGGCCTTCGATATACCAATATGGCCCTCATGGCCTTCCTCCACCAACCTTCTCCTCAGACTTCTTGGCACCACGGCCCCATCATATTTATATAAAAGATAATTCTCAACTCTTAGTTCCATTCTCATCTCCCACAAGGCTCTCTGCTTAATAACCTCTTCTCAGGCCATGTGCCATGTACAAACTGTATGGTACTCATGAAAGTCTCATCTTCTCTCAAAGATCTCATCAACTCCTCCCTGGTAATTATACCTTCATGATTGACAAAACGGTGTCAGTAATAACATCATCAACTTCCTCACCATCTTTCTCTTGCCCACTCATGACCAATCTGGAAATATGGTCAGCAAAAACATTCTCTCTCCCGAATAAAACTTCCATACAGAATTTGTGTCCCTGCATTCTCACAACCCAGCACGCTACTCTTCTCAACACCTTTTCCAAACCTTTTCTTTCAAACATATCCTCCAAAGGTTTGTGATCCCTTCTAATCACAAATTCAGATCCCAATACACAATTTTTGAATTTCTCTACCGCCCAATGACATGCTAGTGCCTCCTTCTCCAATGCTGAATAATTATTTTCAGACCCTCTCAACATTCTAGATGCATGAGTGACCATTAACTCACTGTTCTCTTCTCCTACTTGTGATAACACTGCCCCAATACCATATTCACTTGCATCCACAGATATCACACTCTTCTTCTTTGTGTCAAACATTGCAAGGGGTTTGGCCATATCTATCTCTTTCTTTATCATCTGGAATTCTTTCTCACACTCCCCATCCCACATGAATTCTACTCCTTTCCTCAACAAACTTCTCATCTTCACCACGTTATCTGCAAAACCACCAACACATTTTTGATAAAATTCCACCATACTGATGAAAGACCTCAACTCTGCTTTTCCTCTTGGAGATTTAACTATTTTAATTCCAACCCCATATCTTTCTTAGGTCTTAATCCTTCGCCCGAAATTTCATGACCTAAATATTCTATAACCTCTTTCCTGAACACATACTTTTACACCCTCAGTGTCACTCCCCTCTCACCTAATACTTTCACTACTCTCTTGAGATTCATATCATGACTTTCCTGGTCGTTACCAAATATAAGTATGTCATCTTGAAAACAGCACACTCCATGTAAATATTTCAACAGCATGTCCATGACTTTTCGGAAAACTGAAGGAGCTGATACTAGCCCAAATGGCATTCTACAATATTGAAATATCCTTTCATGGGTCACAAATGCAGAAAGTTTCTTTGAATCCTCATCTAACCGGATTTGATGGTACGCAGATGCTATATCTAACTTGGAGAATATCTTCGCTTTCCCCAGAGTAGCCAACATCTTGGGCATAGTAGGCAGGGGATGCCTGTCTGCAACAACACATCTGTTCAATGCCCTTAAATCGACGCACAATCTTAACTCTCCACTGGCCTTTTTAACTACCACAGTGGGAGATACCCACTCAGTGCTTCTCGCTTGTTCAATAATTCCTGCTTCTTTCAATTTCCAAAGTTCCTCCTTCACCCCATCTCTAAATACCATGGGTACCAGACGTAACTTTGCAACAACGGGCTTACTTCCTTCTTTCAAAACTATCTCGTGAAGCATACCCTTCACACATCCAATTCTTTTGGAAAATACTTTGGGATTCTCTTGAAAAATCTGTAAATCATCACTTACATATGGGACATGTTACACCTGTTCCACTCTATTGGGATCCAACCTTATGTGTAAGCCTTTCTGCTCCCTCCATCCAAGTAACGTCTCCCCACTCTTCGTGACGTACACCTTGCCCTGGGTCTCCCTTTCTTTAAATTTCAACGTAGCCATGTAATATCCTATAACGTCTATTTTTCTCAAATTACATCCACCTGACCTCTTGTCCGACGGTAGCAAATTCTTGACATCACCAACAACCTCTTCATAAATTTCTTGAGACATTAAAGATAACTTGGCACCAGAATCTGCCATTATCTTCACTTTCTTCTCATTCACCCATATGTCACATACATCCTCCTCCCCACACTTTACCATATTTACTGTTACAACTTTAACACGTTCTTCCTCCTCTGATGATTGCTGTGTCTCATCTGACACATATAGAACTTTCTTTTCCATAGGCATGGGGTAATTCTAGCAACAACTGCCAAAATCCCCCATCATTTACATTTGTTGCAAATCACCTTCCTCCCCGGACATGCTGCTGAACCTGCAAAATGTGCAGCACTTCCACACCTAAAGCACAATCTCTTTTTACTCTTGAATGCTTTCACTCTTTCAACCTTCCCTTCCATGTTATCAAACCCGCCTTGATTATGTACTTGCCCATTTTTCTTCTTCACTTTCCTGGAATCTCTATTACCATCACTCACTCTCAAAATGTCCATCAGCATTACTTACTCTCTTTTACTTACTCTCTTTCCTCCCAGGTTTTGCAACACAAGCCACTGTATGTTCCACTCTCTTAGCTATCAATATGACTTCATCAAGGTCAGGATAATCTTTTAACCATACATCTTCCCTAATCTTATCTTTGCACCCATAGATCATAAACTGATCTCTTATGTGTTCGTCCAATTTCTCCCTGAACCTACAATTTATAGCCAACTGGCACAATGCAGTCACATATTCTTCAACTGATTCTCCCTCCCTTTGCTGCCTTGTCCCAAAATTGTATCGGCCCAATACAGTACTAGTCTTTACTTCAAAATGGCGATCCAGTTTTATAAGTGCAACTTCAAACTAATTTGCCCCACTCTCCAAATCTATCTCAGGTATGTCAGGTAGGGTTTCGTAGATCCGCTGCCCCTCAAATCCCAAGAAAAGCATTAACTCTCCTCTCAGCCAAAATAGAGTTGCCACAGGCACTTTTATGTAATGAAGAAATCCTTTCTTCCAAGCTGCCCACTTTATATTTGCAGGTCCTGGACTTTCCAAAAACACTGGAGGTCCTGGCACTCCTGCTACAGCCATTCGTATTTACTTGTCAACAGCACTTACCACAAATCTGTTCCTCTGAATTGATTCAGTTATAAGATTTCCCTTTACCTGGCAGCTTTGTTCCAGATATTATTCATTCAGCCTGTTGCAACACGTGTGCCCTAGGCACAAATGATGTTTCCCTCTGAGATGTTCACAATGCTTTAAGATAGTGTGATTATCTCTCTGTGTGACTACTGAGATGGCACATTGTTTGTGCAGCTCCTCCTCAGTTTCAGCTGCCAGTGACACAGCTTGGTTCTGCCTACTCCTGTAGCCGTCGGGTAACACGACAAAACGACATGCGTATTGATTTACTTTATCTCTCACGTTGCTGCACGCTGGTTGTCTAGCAGCATGTCAACACTTTTCGTTGATTGGATGAGCTTCCTATTGAAGTTGCTGCTGCGTATCCAGTGCTTCTCCCATAGCATGTGACGCCACTCTCTTCTCCCTCCTTAGTTCCACCTCCACTCCTCGACCAAATGACTCCTTGGTTCACTTGTTGCGGTGGTTTATTCTAGCGGAGTGTCCGGCTTCACATAACTATGTAACTGTGCTAGCGCTCTCAGCCGAAGCTCTCTGTTCAGTTTCAGCACACGGCCTCACTCGTCGCTAGGAAATTCACTATCCATGCGAAAACAAGCCAGGTGCGTGCTGCATTTGTTGCTCTTTATTTCTCCGCTTCTAATATAAACAAGGCAGTGTCACAGTGCCTGTTACGGGGCACTTTCCGACCTGCTATAGAAACATTCATGTACTCCAATATCTTATTCTGAGATAATCGCCTCAGTTTCTAGGGCTGGCAGCAGTTCAATCTTACCGCTGGCTCCAGTCATACGCTGTTCGATGCTCTCTTTAGCTCCGTCTTGCTCAGCCGCCACTCCTCCAGTAATTTTCTCATACAAGGTGGAGCGGACTGAACCCTTGACTGTTACTTAATGATTCGCTTCATGGATGGTGGGGGTCATTCATCGTTGCCACTGTAAAGATGCTGCTCACACGATTGAGTAGTAGAAGACAAAGGTGTTTATTCTTTCAAGTAATATCCTTAAGACCCCCAGAACATCCCTCACCATATCCTTATCGACTGGGACGGTCTGAGTGCTCATGCCATACTCTTGGTGATGTCCGTGGCTTCCTGGGTAGCCCTACTCCGGGTTGGGTTAGTTCTCGGGTGTGTGTGGGCTGGGTTGGTAGTCGTATGCGTCAGAGTGGTATGCCAGATCCTCCATGGCTCTTATGATGTCTGGGCGTGCTGCTGACAGGATTAGGTTCCTCTCTTTGAATGGTGTCTCCGGATCTCTATCGTGGGCTAGCCGGTCGCTTATCCCGTAGTTAGTTCTAGTCGTCTGGCTGGGCCTTGCAGCAGTGACGGTCGGTATACGGCGGATGCGGGAAGTCTTCCTCTGCACATCAACTGAAAGTGATTCTCTTGGCAACACCACTTGCACCTTTGTCCAATGGTTGGGCATGGTCCTCTGCGGGGGAACTCAAACCTGCACCTGTAGCATTGCTTGTCACTCTGGGGGTGGTGTTGTGGGCTTCTGAACCCTTGTCTGCTCCAGGGTCCCATATTCCTGGTGTATCCCGGCTGTCCTGCATGAACTTCTGCAACAGTGTCACACTTTTTGGGGTCCACCCACTCATATATTCTTGCCAGGTTAATTATTTCCTGTAAGGATAGGGGTTTCTTGAGTAGATGCTTTCTGAACAATGACGAGGTGCATCCATCTATGATTCTCAGTCGTATCGTCTCGTCATCACTTCAAGTTGGCGAAGTCACAATGCGTGATTTTCCTCTGGAGATGGTTGACAAACTCTCCTATGGACTCATGTGGTAACTGCGTGCACTGATTGAATGCATATCGTTCATAATCTCTGTTGAAGAGTACTATCAGCTTGTTATTGACTGCAGCAAGAAGACGTGGATATGTGCTTATTTCCTGCGCAGGGACCGTTTTCATGATTCCTTTTACCTCTTTGCCTGCCAGGTTGGCGAAGACGTCCACCTTGTTTGGCGAGTTGTGGTCCCCTACCGCCCTCATGAAGTCCTCGAACTCTTTGACCCATTCTTCCCACCTTTGGCCTTGGTCGGGGTGTGGGTTTAGGGCAAATGGGTTAGGTCGTCTTAAGAAGGTGGCGCAGGACGCTGGTCCTGGGTTTACGAGGGATTGGGCACTTGTATCTGCTGCTCCTTTCGTGTTATCCATCATGTTGGTGGATTTGTGTGTTGCAGGCGTCACGTTTTGGTGATGATTCCAGATGTGTTGGTCCTATTGATGGGGACAGTCTCAACTTGTATTCCCTAGGCCCTGCTTTTGCCGGGCTTCCCGTGAATCCAGCAGTTGTGCAGCTGGTGTAATTCGTTTCAAGTGTGGGCCTTGGTTGGGGTGGTGTTCATGCTGCTTTGTGCGTGCCTTCTGTGTTGGGCACTTCTCCCGGGTTCTCTACCGTGTGGTCTCGCTGTGCCTTTGGTAATTTGGTGGCTCGGTTGTGGGCCTGTCCTTGTTACGGCTGTTTGCTGTGTGTTTTAGGGTGCAATGTGTCTCTAAGGGCCGCTGGGCCGTGACGCATGTAGGCGCTGCGTGTTCAATGCGGATTGTGGTGTTTAGGCAGCTCTTGGCATCTGTCTGCGCCCCTTTTCGTTGTGCTCTGTTTTGGTTGCTGGGGTGGCATGCAGTGTTACCAATGGCCCTCTTGGGTCTGTGTCTGCGCACAGTGGGGGCCAGGTCCTCCTTACCGTCTTTTCTTGATGAGCATGTGGCCTGTGCGTTGGTCTCAGTGCAGTCGCTGTTCTGCTGGAGGCGTGCGCGTGGGCAACGCCTCCGGTGTGCCTCTCCGCTGCTGCTCTCTTCCCCAGCGTAGTACAGCTGCTGCTGGGCCATCCTCTCTTGGTGCTCCTCCTCCATGCTACGTACTGCTGGGCTCACTCAGCTGCTGGGCTGTCTTCAGTGGCCGCTCCTCCTCTGCGGCACGTTCTGCTGCTCTCACAACGTCCTCCACTGCTGGGCTCTCTTCGCCTGCCGCACGGCTTGCTTGACTGGATTCACCTTCATTCTGCTGGGCGCTGCACATTTTCCCTTCTGCTGGGCGCATCTAGCCCTCCGTTATTGTTGGGTGTTGCACGCTGGGCACTGCGCACCTCCCCACTCTGCTGGGCACCACTTGCCCGTCGTTCTGCTGGACTCTCCTCTCCCCCTCGATTCCTCAGCTGTGCACGTCGTGGGGGCTCGTCTGACCTCGTCGCCAGTTGTTAGGCCTTAACTAGGCCTCGATAATAGACGACACAGGAGCCCGCTTGCCATCAAAGTTCTCTTTATTTCCACCTCTACATACTGCCCTGCTCTTTCCCTTGTCCCTCCCTTTCCTCCCCCTTCCTGCCCCTCCCATCGTCCCGATTCCCTCCTCCTTAAAGGGGCCCATCTTCTTTCCCTTGGTAACACCATCCTCCTTCCACCTTCTCTTCCTTCACCCTTGTCTCACCCGAAGAAGTGACCAGAGTTTTCCACTCCATGAAGGTCTCTTCCAAACAGGTTTCCCCTTGCTCATCCAGAACCATCAAGGTCAACATTGGCTCTCTTGCCCCTGCACTTGCTAATCTCTGAAACCCCTCCTTTGCTAATGGTTCTTTCTCCTCCTCCCTCAAGCACTCCCTAGTGCGACTGGCACGCAAAAAACAGTCAGGAGACCTTTCCTGTCCAGCCAACTACTGCCCTATCTCCATCACCCCCTTCCTGGGGAAACTGCTGGAGAAGTTGGCCCTGTCCCAACTCAACTCTCACACTGAACTTGTTGGTGGTCTCCACGACCATCAATCTGCATTCTGAGCATACAGAGGTATGCAAACTGCTCTTCTGAACACCTGTGAAGAACTACTTGCATCCCTGGATTCCAACTCCCCTGCTGTCCTCATCCTTCTTGTTCACTCCTCTGCATTTGACATGGTTATTATGAAAGCAGGCACGGCACGCAGGTGAGGTTTCACAATTTAATCTTCTTTACTTGCTTAAAGCGTTACAGCAGCCCCATACCTCTGCACCCTGAGTTCAAGAGCCTCCCTCTTCTAAAACAAATATTCTCTCTCTGCAGCAGGTGGTATGTCTAGTGCTCTATTGTGGAACACTTGCACTGTACAATTCTTGAACTCAGCATAACTAGATTTCACCTTAACCATATACACTTCCTTAACTATGTACATTTATACAACACACTTACTCCCCTTTATCCAGTGATGATATTTATTTTTTTTTTTTTCATTAAACATGGATGTTATATACTATAACGTCTCTGTTTTGCTTAAGCATCCCTTTCAACATCAACAATCTTGCCTCGAAGCTGGCCTCAAGGCTGCACTTCTCACGATAGCCACTCTCTCCTTTCCCCATCTCTCTCCATTGCTTAGTTAACACTGTATTGTATTACCAAGATCCTTCACCACCTTCAATGGCAAAGAAAACTTCATAAGACCTTTATCCACTCTTCTTCCTTTCTTCACCTTAACCAGCATTCCCTCTCTCCAAACACACTACTTCGCATAGTCCTTCTCATCATACCTTTCCTTAGATCTCCTTTGCACCTTCCAGATTCTATTGCATAGTGCCTTCACTGGTACATCTTCATGAGCTCTCACAGATTTCTTCATCTACCCTGGATGCAACCTAGAATTCTGTACCCTCTTCCTCAAGGCCTCAAACGGAGACACTCTGTCACCTGGTGTGGTGCAATCCTGTATTGCACCACCTGTTCCATTACCGCCCGCTCCCAATCTCCTCCTGTCGCTCCAGAAATTCTGAATACTTCCATCAACGTCCTATTAAATCCCTCTCTTCTGTGGCGTTCCCTTTGGGATTATACAGGGCAGTAGTGGAATGACCAATTCTGTTATCTTCTAAAATCTCTTCCATCTCCTTTCCCACAAATTGAGGTCCATTGTCTGACACTATCTTCCTGGGAAACCCCTTTCTCCAGATTACTGACTCCAAAAATGTTATAATCCTGCAGGAACTAATGTCCCTCAGAATGCACATCTCCGCCACTTTGACAAGAGGTCCACCAGCACAACCAGATACACACTCTGGGATCCCCTGATAGATATGGGGCCCAAAGTATCCATGGCCACCACATCCCAGACCGAACTTCGAGGCTCCACCATCTTCATAGGTGGCACTCTGCTACTCAGCACCTTTTCACTGTTCTTGCACCCCCCACACTCCTTCAAATATTTCTCAATATCGTGATCAATTCCCGATCACCAAAAATCTTTGCGCAACAGACATTTTGTCTTAATGATTCCAAAATGCACCTCATGAACAAGCTTAAGCAAAGTACACCTCATGGCCTGGATCATATCCTCGTCGCCAGTATTATGAAAGCAGGCATGGCATGCTGGTGAGGTTTCACAACTTAATCTTCTTTATTTGCTTAAAGCGTTCAGCAGCCCCAGACATCTGCATCCAGAGTTCAAAGGCCTTCCTCTTCTAAAACAAACATTCTCTCTCTGCAGCAGTTGACATGTCTAGTGCTCTGTTGTAGAACACTTGCACTGTACAATTCTTGAAATCAGCATAACTAGATTGCCCCTTAACTATATACACTTCCTTAACTATGTACATGTATGCAACAACGGTCAACCACTCCATCCTCATACAAAAGCTCCACGATACCCTTGGTATCTCAGAGCGGGCACTGGCTGACCTCCTTCCTAACTGATCTTTCCTCCCAAGTCATCCTGGGCACCTTCTCCTCTCCTACTTCATTTTCCACCAGTGGTGCCCCCCGAGGGCTCTATTCTCTTGACTTGGCTCTTTAACATCGACCTTACTCAGCTGGCACACCTCATCTCCTCCTCCCCCAACTTCCAGTGTTATGCTGACGACACACAACTCTTCTTCAAACTTCCTGCTGACCCTCTTGCACCTTCCATCATCCCTGACTGTCTTTCTGCCATACAGGCCTGGTGCACTTCTAGTGATCTCTACCTCAATGCCAGAAAAACTGAGATCCTTCCCAATGGGACCCCTGCTCCCGACTTCTTTCCTTCCATCTGGCCTTCTTCCATGGGCTCTCCCTCTACTCTCTCTTCTGAAGCCAGAAACATTGGCGTCATCTTCGACTCCTCTCTCTCCTTCTTCCCTCACACTCACGACATTGCCAAGAAGTCCCACTTTCAGCTCTTGCTTCTCAAAGGAATTCTACCTTTTCTCACCTTCCCCCAGAAGCTCAATGTTACCCGAGCCCTGGTTCTCTCTAGGTTTCACTATTGCAATAGCCTCCTCCTGAATCTACCTTCTTCAACTCTGCAACCCCTCCAGCTAATCCAGAATAGGGCAGGAAGACTAATCCTTGGCCTCAAGCCCATGGACTGCATCTCTTCTGCCCTAAAAAGTCTTCACTGGCTCCCGGTTGCTTCACAGATTAAATTCAAATACCTCTGTATCATCCACAAGGCTGTCTGGGGTCGGGCCCACTCTATCTGCAACTCTCTCTTACTTAATATTCTCCCTCTAGACCTCTGTGCTCCTCTGGCACCAACTCTTTGAGTGTAAAGCGTTTCGCTAAACAGAGGTCAGGAGGTCGACTTTCTTAAATTCCGGAAGCTCCTCAAGATTTTCCTCTTTACCTCTTCCTTCCCTCCCTATCTCCTTTGCTAATCTCACAGTTGCTGGTTTGGTGTTCAGGGTCCTTATGCATCCTCGGGCCCTGACCTCCCACACTGAATCGCCACCCAGCTTCTATCTATTCTCAGCACTTGCACTTGCCTTGGCTCACCCTGGAGGCTTGCACTTACCTTACATTGCACTTCACCTGTTGCTCACCTCAGCACCAATCCCATTCCCCCTACCTTCTGCACTTGCACGTTCTGAACACTCACAAGGCATAGTAGGTTTGGCCCCCACACCACCAATGTATTTATTATTGTTATGTATTAATTGTTTCGCATCCCCTTGTCCCCTTCCTTTTGCCCTGTGGGTGCTTTGAAACAGTATTTACTTCCTTTTTAAGCGCCTAACAAGCAACAATAAATAAAATAAAATAAATAAATAAATGAAGAACCGAAAAGCCCCTAAGTAGTGAGAGACAGAGAAACCCTGGTGTGGAGAGAAGAAACGAGAAGCCCAGATCAGAGAGAGAGAAAGAAATCGACTCCAGGGTGGAGAGAAGACAGATTTCCCAGATTGGGGAAAGGAGGAAAGAACTCCAGAGTGTAGAATGAGAAATCACAAAGCCCCAGAGTGGGGAGAAAAAGACTGAGAGAGCCCCAGACTGGAGCAACAGAAAGACGAAAAGTCTCCTCGAAGTGAGGATCATGAGACATACAAGTATAAAGAAGAAGCAGAGAGACTCCCAGGACTGCACTCCAGTACTTTATGAGCTATATGAACTGGAACTGTGAACATCGGGAAGGACCTATGTTAAATAGAACAAAGGAGTGGGGTTCAGAAGCTAGCAGCCATCCTTTTCCTTGAGCAAATACCCAAACGCCTATCTTGATTGTTTTTGAATTCAGTTATCTTTGGGTGATAGGGAAAGATCCAGGTTAGAATAGGATTCTGTAATGGGGTTTCTTTTATGTTTAGACATCTTGACATCCTGCCGAGCACCCTTTATTTGTTTATGTTTAGAGTAGCGATTAGTAATAGGTTTAGGGAAAGATTCAGCCTTTTTATGTTTAAGAAAGAATAAAATGGGCCTCATTACGACCCAGGCGGAAAACCATGGTGCTAGTAGCACCATGGTCCATGCCGGTAACTTACTGACTCCGCCATGGGGAAAGGGGGAATTACCACCCCATTACAAGGTTGGTGGGGCGGTAATTCCCCCTTCCTCCATGGCCCTTCCCCATTCCCATTTTTGCCCCATAGGGCTCAATGGGAATGGGGAAGGCGCTAAGTACTGTACCGCAAATTGCGGTACCGTACTTAGCACCAAGGTCCGTTTGCGGGTCCCTATTTTAACAGCTGGTGTAGACCAGCCGTTAAGGTCGGGTCCCGCAAAGGGACCTCGTAATCAGGCACTAATGGGTTAATGGCGCTGCAGCCTTTTAAGGCGCTGTTAACCCATTAGCGCCAGGGTCGTAATGAGGCCCAATGATTGTTATCATGCCTCCTATGGCCTATCACTGCATCAATAATAAAGCAAACATGATCGGTATTACTTTGTGGATGGACTTGCCTACTTTTGTGCAGCCGGTCTGACAATGTGTTCTCACTGTGGCATGGTATTTCTTTATGGGGCATCAAGGCTAAAGCAAACATGTAATTAAATTGCTAGATGGCTTACATTGGTGTGGCCAGTCAGGACATGTGTTCTTATGTTTCCTTCTAGCATGCCATTTTTTACAGGCAAAGTCAACAGGATTACGTTCTTATATGGTAATCCTCGCATATACTGGTGCAGCCAGCATGGACACGTCTGGGCACAGCCAGCATGAATATGCTTTTTATACGGGCATATGTTGTTGTCAAAGGCATCATCAAAATGCTACTGTGCAATGTTGATGACTTACACCCATTGGATTTTTTGGAACAAAACAGATTGCATACTGTGTGGCTGTTTCGCCAATTTTTCACAGAAAGGATGCTGTAAAACTCACAATTTTAAACCATTATTTTAAGCTTTGTCTTGGGTGACAAACCTCCCCAATCCACCAATGGTTTGGGCTCCCTCGCTACAGTCAATCACTACCACATATTTGGGGCAAATGTTTATGCCCCTCTGGTAAAAAACTCAAGAGCTGCAACTGCATAATTGTGTGTAAATATGGACAGGGTCATCCTGCAGATTGCTGTGAGCTGCTTCTGCTCTCACTGTGTACTTCATTTGTATATCCTCTCAGCTTTTGAGCTACAGCATGCTTTTTAAATATTTTTAAAATATACCCGGGGTCAAGCTGCTCAAATCAGCCACCTAAAATTGCAATCCACCTAAGATTCTCCATCCACCTAAAATTCGTACCAAAAATGTCTCAGAATGCAGTGTGCAAACATCTTTAAAAAAACAACCTAACTGCACCATTCCAAGTTGTGAATTGCAGTACATTCAATGAAGAAATGTTTTAAAGATTCAATCGAGACACTATCCTTACCAATTCTACATATTCAGAGATTTCTAACAATACCTCTATGGGCACAAAGTATCTAGTTGGTCTCTAAATAATTAAAACATAGTAATATAAATAAACTATGCATTTTATACAAGGCTGGCCTATTAGATAAGTAAAGAAAAGTTTCCTATAGTGTACCATACAAGATAAATTTACCAAATATCTGTAATTATTGACTCACTTTTCTTAGCTCCACTATCACAAAATCAATAGACATGGCTTCATCTAATAGAAAACCAATACTTTTCAGAAAATCTTTGCATTAATGCGCTAATCATTGGTAAAATGTGATTGTGCCCTTTAAATGGCACTACTTTTAAAATTAATAAAACTTTTAACGTCAGAAAGTTACTTTTCAAGTGGAAAAGAGCTTGCCTAATTTGGTCAGGATTTATCAATGCCATTAAACCCAGCTCCAAGGGTTTAGCTTGTATCAGTAAGTCCCTCGCTAATCTCAAACCAGTTTTCGAAATTAGGATGTTCAACTGTAGAGATGACAGGTGTTGATGCATAAAGCACTATGAGGGATATTTTCTGATTATATGCATAAATAAGAGACCTTAAAGAAAATATTTCAGAGAATTTAATGAATTCTCGCTTCTGATGTAGTCATCATATTAAAGCCTAAATATGTACAATTTTAACTCCTCCAAGTTAACGCTGCCCAAATGCTGTACAATGTTCTTTTTCTTCTTCTGGTGACAAATGACTTGGCCTTTTTTTATCTAAATTGATTGAAACAGAATGTTCCTCTAAATATTCATTATGGCTATGCAGAAAACCATTCTGGATATTATTGAACTGCACAGTGTAATCCGCTTAGGCCAACCAGGTCACCGCAATGTCTGCAAGTCATGGCCGAAAGGGGTATACCCACTCTGATGATGCACTCAAGTTTGCCAAACTCAGGTTAAACAAATGGGAAGATAAAGGTCACCCCTGCTTTAAGCGTCTATGTGTCTATGTCCTCAGAAAAATTGGCATCACAATTTAGTCTGAATTTAACTTTTTGTTTGCATTAACAGAAGACGTTTTAGGAGACGTTCATCAAGGCTCCAAATTGCTGGTTTCCACCAAAATGTATTTCTGTCCACCTTATCAAAGGTGGCCAGGAGGTATAATAAGGCCACAAATGTATGACAATTCAATTTCTTTCTTTAAGGCCTGCTTTTTTAAGATATTAACTATAAAGTAATTGCATTCGTCCCCAATCCCTACCAACACTCAGTTTCAAATAGGGGCATTATTTTCAGTTCACTAGTCCAATTAATAATTATTTTTTAGAAGGGAGGACGCTCGTGAGCCCTGCCAAGATGGCCGCTACTGAGTAAGCTCCCGCTAACCCTCATGTATCTGTCAAGAATCCGCTATTTCGGCTGCAATACTGGTTAGGCTTGACAGGACTCCACTGTGGGAACACCCGGTGCATCTAAGGAGCACATTATTATCAAGCTGTGAATACAGGAGACTGTGGTTTCCCCCATCTGTTGCCACCCTGTTCTAACTATGTTGCTGGAGTGGCTGGAGCACAATAGAGACAAGTGGATAGGTTGCATCCGAAGGAGGCCCATATCAAGTGCTGCCGCTGGGGCATATGAGTGTGACGGCAGCAGTGAAAAGTGCAGATTGAGACCGACTGGCGTCATCGCGCTGTAGGTTTGGCCCGTTGATCGGCGTGGGAATAGAAAGCAGAGAGTGCTCTGTTTGCATCTGGGTGGGAAACAGCCAGGTCGGCTGCTGAAAACAGGACATTTCAGACGTTTAGCAAATCGTTGCCTCTTTCGGAGATACAAGGGGGCGAGGTGAACTGTACACTCACCAGCAATATTTGCACACGCAGTTAGAACAAAGGCATTTGTCTGACCGGCGGACTGCTGATTGTATGTTAGGAGGCAATCTTTGCCTTTGCTAATCCCAAGAGGGGGGTCTTGTGTAGACCTGTGCCCGCCTTGTTATTTGCGCAGTGGCTACAGATGCGAACACACTGTGAGAAGGAATTCGGTTCTGGATTAATAGCACTAAGTTGCCAGTGCTGTTGCAACCATTGTAACTCTGGAGAATTCTGCAGCGGTTCCATATATTAACCTAGGTACGTGACTGTGATTGATATCCTCTTGCTGAGTGTGCTTAGTGACCAAGGGGGAGTCTGTTGGACAATATTTGGAGTCCTAAAACCTTAACACCCTGGGCCGAGCCTTCAAAGAATGCCCCCCTGACTCATTTCAGCAGTTCTTGGTATACTCTGCGTCCAGTGAGCCTGGTGAGCTGGGAGATTCTCTTCAGGATGGGAAAATCTGGTAAATACCAATCAAAACTCCAGTTCCCCACCCACTCCCGCAATAAACAAAACATGATGCAGGAGTCAGCAATAGATACGGGTGCAGACACACAGTCAAGCATGTCTCCGGGTGGTCTGCGGGATATCAAGGAGATGTTCACACAGCTATACTCCAGCATTCAATCCTTAGATAATAAACTTAATATCTTGACCTGTAAAGTGGATCATATGCACGTTTGAATAAATAAACATGGTGATAGGCTAGATGAAGCAGAGACCTGTCTATCCACAGTGGAAGACAAATCCTTGTCGAACTCACTCAAATTAAAAACGCACTGAAGGAGCTCTCAGATATACAGGAAGATTTTGACTCTAGATCCCAGCAGAACAATCGAAGGATAGTTGGGGCCCCGAATCGGTTGAATCTGGGTCCATGGAACTCTTAGTGGAATCTATCCTTGGTGAGTTACTGGGTCAGTATGGTTTCTCATTGACTTTTGTAGTGGAGCGGGTCCATCGTGTTCCATGAGGAAGACTGTCTGCACTTGGTATGCCACCCAGGCCGCCTATAGCCAGAATGCTGAACTATAGGAATAGAGGCCTTGCGATATGCCGCTGTAGAGAAAAGGGTACCCTTCTTTATAATGGGGATCAAGTGCATCTTTTGGTATTACCCAAATTGATCGAAAAAATGTGAACGAATGGTAGATTTGACCAAACCCGGTCACTACCATGAGTTCTAATTTTTGCAAAAATTTGAATTCCGAAAATACTTAACATGAAGAATAGGGCTTGCAGGGGTGTCCCCTGTTCCCCATGTTCGGTATCTTTAGCCTCAGGGGTTGCAGGGGTGTCCCCCTCATCCATAACATTGGCGGCGGGGGACAAGAATTGCTCGGGCCCCCGTTTTTAATGAACTGTCAAAATGG
Source organism: Ambystoma mexicanum (assembly GCF_040938575.1). Lineage (NCBI taxonomy): Eukaryota > Metazoa > Chordata > Amphibia > Caudata > Ambystomatidae > Ambystoma > Ambystoma mexicanum. The sequence continues at coordinate 517,343,246 of NC_090932.1, forward strand.
GGGCCCGAGCAGTTACACTGCAGGCAGTTCACCCGCAAACAAAACTTTGTTGGCAGACAACCCAGATCCCATATTTGACTAGACTTTTCCAACAAGGTCCAGTCCTTCAGGAGCACATTTGTTGCAGTCAAGAGGAGGCTGAGAGAGAAGGGGTTAAAATATGCAATGATCTTTCCCGTAAAGGCTCGATGTAGAACATGAAGGACGAGCGATATTCTTTCAGTGCCCCGGAGAAGCCTGTGATTTCTTGCACTCAATGTCAAGCATCCTTAAGACTACAATGAGTAGGAATAATCCTGGTGTTCCTCGAGTGGGAGTTCTCGTAGATCTAAGGGCATGATGCTCCACTCAGGGTAATGTTGGTTTTTAGTGCTCTGTATTGTGGCTGACGCAGATGGATGGCCAAGTGGGTTGACTGGGCCCGAGTGGTCCTCATGCTTCTAAGCAAAATGGGTTTTGATTTACAGGGGTGGGATAATAACTGTCAGTTTGGGGTTGCTGGTGGGGATGGGTTTTTTTCTCCAAGTTGTGTGGTTGGTTAAGTTGTGATTATGGCAGGCAGCTTTTTTCACCTACTTCCAGGAAGACACAGTGGGGGTCATTACGAGTTTGGAGGTAAGTAACTGTCCTTACAGGCATGGAGCAAATACCGTGTCTGTGTAGGTAAGAGCCCGCTAATAGAGGGCTATTATGACTTCGCGGGCACGAGTTTTGCGCCATGACGGTAACGACATTACTGGCATGCTGCTAAAGTCCCGAAAATGGCCCTTAGTGGCATCATGTAAAGTGCAAATTGCACTACCGGCATGAATCAAGCCAGCATTAGTGGTGACCGCTATTAGCGGTGACCGCTAATAACAGTGACCATAAATAAGCGGAATCGGAAGTAACGTCATCGCACAGGAACGGAAAAGAGCACATCGGCCATTTTTAAAAACACAATCCATTGCCATACTCAGCAGCCAGGACCTGCAGTATATTGCTGTGTGCCAAATCCAATCCACAACAACAATACAATGCCCAAGGCTGTGAAAAAGGGTGCCTCCCGCCAGCACAAGGAGCGCTTTAATGAAGACGATCTAACCATGCTTGTGGAGACCCTGGCAAAGAATGCCGATGTCGTGTTTGCCCAGAGCCTCAAGAGGGAGGCTTTCATCAGAAAGAAGGAGATCTGGGCACTAGTGGCGGAAAAAGTCAGCGCGGTTGGCAACACTCCCCGCACAACTAAGGACTGCAGGAAGAGGTGGGATGATTTGCGCCTGCGAGTCTGCAACATCCTCTCGGCAAACAGGAGCCAGGCCATGGCAACTGGCGGAGGAGCAAGCTCTCCAATAAAGCTGTCCCGGTGGGAGGAGATATGTTCCAGCCTGATCGGCATAGAGGCCATTGAAGGCGTGGGGGACATGGAGTGTGGTGCCACCTCATCTGCGGAAGGAGGTGAGTGTCCTAAGAAAACACTGTAATGCAGAGTCTGATGTTAGTCCACCAATATGTCTGTCTAAAGAGGCAAGCTATGGCCCAATAGACACACATTCCCAGCCTAGTTGTCGTACACAGCACAGACACATGCAGATGCCTGCAGCAAGGCAGTGCCATACCTTGCACAAACCACACTAAGATGTTAATGGCATAAGTCACACTGCATGCAGGCCACAACAAATATGCATGTCACACAGCATATGTCTGCCCCAACATGAGTGACCGAGGCGAATGCCTGCATTACCCACCCATATAGCAAGCTATGTGATCATCCAAACTCCACTGCCTATTACCCTCTATTGTGTAGATGAGCAATTATACAAATGTATGCATGATGCTTCTCAAACCATCACTTATGCCGTTCCTCTCTTCGACCCCCACAGGCTCAGATCATGACAGCGAGGCCCGGGACTCACCCCCACAGCCGACCACACCCCGGAAGAGGGCCTGGGATGAGGGCAACATGCCTTCCACCTCTAAAGCCCAACACAAGCTTCTGCATGCACCGCAGAGGAAACCACCTCCTGATGCCATGGCACTGGTGCCGCCAAGGGCCGTCAACACTGAACCCACAACTCCAGTCACACTGGCACAGGACACATTTGAAGCTGTCCTGTCAGCAGAGAACAGTTCTGTTGGTGAGGCGGCTGCTACAGCACCCCTGGCTGAGGACGAGGCACAGGAACAGGTGTGGGTGCCTGTGGAGGATGACTCCACCGACCTGCCTGGCACACCAAGTCCGGCACCATCCCCCCAGCTCACATCGGTAGACTCTGACCATGGCACCACCCCGGAGCAGTCTGGGGGGGAGTACGACCAAGGAGCCATGAGTCCCATAGGGGACCCAATTGAAATTGTGCATGAGGCACAAGCCCCCTCCACCTCCACAGGTGTACCGGCGGGGGTGCAGGAGGCAGGGCAAGCTTCGCAGCTGCAGGAAGAGCTGACTGCCCTGGTGCGACAATTTGTAACTGACAATGCCAAAGCAAGGCAGGAGTGGGGTGAAAACACTGTCTCTCTGGGCAAGATCATTGCCGATAGCACAAGTAGACTGTGTGAGGAGGTATCAGCCCTGCGGCAGGTCCTCAGCCTCATTGCAAATGCAATGGGGGCTGAGCGTCCGGCCCCCCAAATGGAGCAAGCAGCCACCCCATCGTCTTCGAGCTCCACACAGACTAGCCCACTACGCAGGTTGGCACACACCCTGCACCGCCCGACATGCCGCCACCAGGTATAGGGAGTGGCAGGAAGTAGACTGGCCAGCCTAAAGAAGGCAATAGACACTTGTTTGGACATGTGTGGGGGAGTTGTGGGGGGAGGGGGAGGGGGTGAGCGTGTGTGGGGGAGTTGTGGGGGGGAGGTGGAGGGGAGGAGGGTGTGTGGGGGAGTTGTGAGGGGAGGCAGAGGAGGGTGAGTGTGTGTGGGGAGTTTTGGGGGGAGGGGGCAAGTGTGGTGGAGGGGTAGTGCACTTTCATCTTCATTGTACATTTCAATACACCCGTTGTGTGAAAAAAATATCTTGAGTGGACATTAATCATTGCGCATGTGTCATTTATTCATATACAGTGCATAGTGTACATGTACTCCCACACCCAGTGCCCTGTGTCAAACGATCATGTCACCCTCTGCAGCCATGTGTGTCAGAAATATTGTGCAATCACCGACTGACGCACAGCACGTCTCTCCTGTGCATCGGCATTGCGATGATGTGCAGCCAAATCTTCTTCATCCCCTTCATCATCACCAGGTGGTAGCAGTTCAATGTCAGGGGCCAGGGGCACGTTCCGTCGGATACACATGTTGTGCAGCATGACACATGCCATGATGATCTTGGCCACCTTCTCATGCCTGTAGAGGAGTGGCCCACTCGACCCGCTGAGGCAGCGAAACCGTGCCTTCAACAGGCCAAAGGTCTGCTCAATGTCCACATGGGTACGGGTGTGGGAACGATTGTAGTCCTCGTGCCTGTTCTGTGGGTTTCGGACAGGGGTGAGGAGCCACGGCTTCAAGGGATAGCCACTGTCACCTGCATGGGAGGCAATAAAAGGTGTATGTCAGTCGAATCATGATGGACAGCTGTGCTAGTCACACATGCCTGCAGATTATCGTTGGTCACATGCACATGTCCCTGGTTGTACGCACGCCATTTTTAGGCCCTCAATGTGTCCTGTGCCATGCACTAATGGTGTGGGTTGCATCTTCAAGATGATACACGGTGTGCACTGCCGTCTTGTTGATCATGCATTGTGTGCGCATACAGCTGTGTTTGTGTCTATTTTGTGATGTGTTGTGTTCTGTAGGATTTTCTGACTGGGAGCGTTGGCAGTAGGCTCTGCAATGTTAGGCATTCAGCGCTGATTTTTCCAATGGTGGCAATCTGCATTCCTGTGGTTGTGGCGGCCCTATGACAGACAGTGGAATCCCTTGGTGGTTTTGTTCAATGCATTCCCATGGATGCTTGTCCTGTGTGGTCATTTGCTGGAGACAGTAACATAGGGCCTCATTACACGGAAGGCGGTGATCCAGGGTGCTATTAGCACCCTGGACCATGCCGGTAAATTACCGGCACCGCCTTGGCGGAAAGGGGATTTACCGCCCCATTCCAAGGTTGGTGGGGCGGTAAATCCCCCTTCCGCCATTGCCCTTCCCCATTCCCATTTCTGCCCCATAGGGCTCTATGGGAATGGGGAAAGCGCTAATTACGGCACCGCAATTTTGCGGTGCCGTAATTAGCTCCGAGGTCCCTTAGCGGGTTGGCTTTTAACGCCTGCAAAAGGCAGGCGTTAAAGCACCAACCCGCTAAGGGACCTCGTAGTAAGGCGGTAATGGTTAACGGTCACCGTTACCATTAACGGTGGCCGTTAACCATTACTGCCTTCCGTGTAATGAGGCCCACAGTGCAAATTCACTGCATGTTGCTGCATGCTGTTACGGAGGGTGAGGTCCGCAGATGAGTGGTGCACGTGTTGTGGAATGTGGGGTGGTTTACTATTTGTCATGTTGTGATAGGTGTCGACCTTACTTCATTCCTATGGGATTTGGATGTCATGTTCTGTTTGGGATGCTTTGGGGCACAGTGTTTAGTGATGTGCACATCGTGCTGTCACATCAACATTGACACCATGGTGATGTGTGCATCCCTCCCCCTATTTCAGTGCCATGTGCTTGTCATGCAACTTACCAAGAAGCCAGGCACGTCGTCCAGCATGTCGCTCCATGTAGCGTGGTAGCGTGGAGTTCCGCAGCACCATAGAGTCATGAGTTGATCCGGGATATCGGGCACAACAATGTGTGATGATCTTGCTGGCATCACATACCATCTGCACATTGACAGAGTGGTATTGCTTGCGGTTGCGGTACACCACCTCCATGTATGCAGAACCACCAACTCCACGTGGGTGCAGTCGAGGGCACCTATACAATCTGGCATGCCTGCCAGTTCATGGAAGCCAACTTTTGTATCAAGAATCTCCTGGGGAGTCTGTGGTAGGATATGTAGTCCCTTGTGTGCTTGAGGAGGGCATCCAGCACTTGGTTCAGAATGCGAGAAAATAAGGGTTGTGAAATGCCATGCATGTGCCCCACTGTGTGCTGGTAGATGCCTGTGGCAAGGAAGTGGAGCACCAACACTACCTTCAGTAGAGGGGTGATGGCGGTGTGTATTTCAATGAGGCTGACAATGTCGTCGTGTATCATGTCCACGATGGTGGTGATGGTGTCCCGGTCCAGACGGTACAGGGTGTGGATCTGCTCAGGGGTTAGGTTGAATGGACTGGATCTAATGCGAGGGATGGGAGGCTGCCTGCGTGGTACCGATGGCTGCACTGGTGGGGCATGCTGGGCCTGTCTCACCCTCCTTCTCCTCCTGCGTCTCCTTTGTGGTGCCTGCTGTTGCTGTTGTTGTTGTTGCTGGTGTAGCAATGCAAGCATGTCCTCCATCCCCAGTATTGCTACTACTATTGGAATCATCTTGGTGTGGGAAGGGGTGTGGTGTGTGGGTGTGCTCCTTTTGTGCTGGCCCAGACTCCATTGCCTCCACCTGTGCTGATGGTGTGCACCTGTGGCAGTTGGGAACACTGCACATAGCATTTAACGGTTGGTTCATGATGCCGGTATTACCGGCAGGCCGGTAACCCCTATTAGTGCCTTCATGATGCCGGTATTTGCATGTCCGCCTGACGTGTGATTTCCTCCCATTAGCAGCATGCCGTTATTGCCGGCATAATGGGCCGCGTGCGCGCGCCCATGCCGCTATTAGTGGTTATTAACGGTGCCTCTAATAGCGGGGTCCTAGGTCGGAATAGGCCGGAGCGGTATGAGATGCCGGTAATCCTTTACCGGCATCGTTTTTCCATTACCTCCAACCTCGTAAGGACCCCCAGTGACTTGTTTGGCACTGGAAGTACTGCCACCACTGGGGGATTGGGTGGCCTTTATTCTGTCCATTATGGGGGAAGAGGCGATGTGGAGGTTATGCTGCATGAACAGTCTGGTTTACGAAATAGCTTTAATGGTGATAAGCAATGGCTAATGAGATGCAACGTATGACATGGAACATACAAGGTCTGAATTGCCCTTCAAAAACTCAGAGGTTATACTTGCAAAGGCATCAGGCCAATATTGTATTTTTGCAGGAGACGCACCTCACCCCCCTGGACGGGACGAGATTTGCCAAGTCCTCGGGGTGTCATAGATAATTCTCTTCTTATTCTCGTTGCTCTAGTGGGGTGTTTATCATCATTGGGGGGGTGGCAGGTTTTCACCTCATCGAAGTGGTAAAAGGCAGGGCGCTGATCGTCCATTGTACGATACGTGGCTGAGTTGTCCCTCTGGTCAATTATTATGGGCCCAACGTCGACTCTACTGACACAGTGGAGTTGATCAAAACGCAGCTACTGAGGCACTAGTCTAGTTTGGTCCTCTGGGATGCACACTTTAGCTCAGTATTGGACTCACAGTGGGACGGAACTGGTGGAGCACATAGACCACGTTCTAAAACTATGCAGAAGCAGCAACACATCTGCTCTACTTGCAAACTTAATGATGTTTGGATGGAGCATCACAGGAACGCGAGGGGTTACACATACAGATCAGCAGTGCATCAGTCAAGTCCGGGCTTGATTATTTTCTGGTCTACGAGATAGGTGCTGGTTTGGTCATGCACTGTACAATCTTGGCTCATACTTTGATCACGTACTGATGGTTATCAGCATGGCTATAGCTGGGAAGGTGGGGAGTCGAGGTAACTGGGTCTGTAAGCGTGAGAGCCTAACTGATGCTGTGTTTTGTGAATCCATACAGGGGAGTATTATCTACTTTTTTCCTGGAAATGAAGGAACAGTGGCCTTGTATTTTGTATTGTGGGAAGCTTTTAAATGTGTCCTACGAGGAGAATGTACTGCGAAGGAGGCTGGCATTCCGAAAGTTATCAGAGCTGAGTTGGCATGTAGTGAATAGTTGCTTTAAAGACTTGAGGCGGATGCTGACTGCATTACAGATCCCATTAAGCAAGCACAGTTAGATCATGAATTAGAGAATTTCCAAGAGGCTGCTGTGAGGGAAGTGAAATTCTTGCATAGGCAGATGTCTGTTCGACAGTATGGGGAAGGCCAACTCCCAGGCAGGTTTCTAGCATGGTTGGCAATGATCAAAGCTCCTAAATCCCACATAACTGCGATAAAAACTAAGTCAGGTGATCTAAGACACATGAACAATGAGATTACACAGGTTCTAGCGGAGTACTATGCAGCTCTCTATTCCTCTCATATGACTGTGCCGCAGACCTTGATAGAGAGGTTCCTCAAGCAGATAGCACTTTATTGGTTTGACCAGAGGGGGAGAGAGAATGGTTGGATAGCCCTATCACTGCAGAGGCGGTCCATAATGCTATCTGTGCTTTGCCGTCATGGAAGGTTCTGGGCCCGGATGGTGATACTTCAGGTTTGTATAAGGCCTTTTCGACGCGTCTGGTACTGCATCTTCTGAAAATGTTTCAGCCAAACCGTGATAGATGGGAGACCATGCAGGAAGCAATAGTCACGCTCCTTCTGAAAACGGGGAAAGAGGCAGAGGAATGCTCCTCTTATAGGCCGATATCGCTCATAGATATTAGCAAAGGTCTTGGCCTCCAGACTGGCCCCCTTAATGACTAAATGTGTAAAAGCCGATCAGGCTGGCTTTATTCTGGGGACGTCCACATCCTATGGACTTCGTAGAATATTTGACCTGATGTCGACAGTTGACCAACAACGCCTGGTAGTAGTTGCCCTTTTGGACACTGAGAAAACATTTGACTCTAAGGAGTGGTCCTTCTTCTTGCTGAGACGAATGGGGGCTGGAGAGAACTTTATATCATTAGTACCTCTTTTATATACCTCTTCTGTAGCATGATTGCGAGTTAACAGACAGCTTTCTGGACTGATTCAATTGGGCAGGGGTACGAGGCAGGTCTGCTCGCTCCCTTTCCCCTCTATTGTTTGCTTTGGCGATAGAGCCGTTTGCAGAATTAATAAGGCAGTGGCATATTCATGGGGGTTCAGTTCTTCACATAAACTGGTAATCTCGTTATACACGGACAGCATGATTTTGTACGTCACAGACCCTGTAGTTAATTTAGCGCATATAATGTCACATGTTTTCGGATTTGGGAAATTCTCGGGGCTCAAAATTTACCCCAAAAAATCGATACTATTCTCCAGCATTGGATCTTTCATGAATTCACATGCTGTGAATATTTGTCGTCGTCAGGCTGGAACCTCAGTAACTTTAATATAGCGGTTTTCCTATGGAAAATTTTGACACTGAGTGTCCTATTGACGTCTTTATGGGTGCTTTAAGCTGCACCAATAGGACGCCCAGAATAAATAGGCCCACCCCAGCGGCTTCCCTTCAGATTTCAACCGTCTCCAAACTGTTGGGGATCACCTTGTGTTCTCTCTTGAGAATTTGCTCTTCATCTTTCTACGCAGCCTTTGCTGTTCCGGTGTGTTTCCAGGCCCCATCATGTCATCTGTGGGCCCAAAGAAGTCGTTATTTCGGCCGTCTGAGACCTACGGCCTCAACAACGTTTATGAAGGGGACGGCCATGCGGACTGTCTGTACCCCAATCACTCTGTGGAGAACTGTGACATTTGCCTGGGGTTCTCCCATCACTGGTTGAACGAAGGGGCCTATCTGTGATCGGAAGTAGGTTTGGCCCATGGGGGCAAGTCCTCTACTCCTTCGGAAAACAGGTTGCCTTCGTATCAAAGGGTGCGGTCGGCTGAGCTACCGCCTAAGAAGCAGCCCAGTGACAGGCCCAGCGTCAGAGTTAGGAAAAGGCAGTGAGTCTTCCTTGGTACGGCCGGTGCAACAAGGCACAGGGTCTGGTGGCCCCTCTCCAGGCACGCCTGCACAGAGGGCTGAGAAGTCAAATGATTCGAGTGGCCGGACGGGAGAAATCGGCGAAACGTTCGTGCAAGCGCTTGGCATCGAACAAGGATAAGTCGCGGTCACATTCGTCCTCCTCGTCGACGAAGAAGTCGTCTTCGAAGGACCGGCGTCATTCGTTTTCAGGCCATGAGTCTTCCAGACACCACTCCAGCTCCATGTCCAAGCGGTCCTCTTCGCCGGTGAAAGCCAGGCCGCCAGCTGGGTCCTCAATTCTGACGACGACAAGCTCTTTGACGAGGGACCCTCCATCGATGACCACTTTGCTGCCTACATTCCTTTTGTCGACCATGCTGGCGACAACCCTGTTTACGGCCTTGCTGATGACCACGATGTCAATGACTGCCTCGTCGACGACCGCTTCGGCAGTCTCGTCCATGTCGGGCTGCCTGGGGCTGTTCCACCTCAGTATCCGTTGGTCAATCCGCACTCATTGCTCTCAATACAGGTGCTGACTATGCTGCAGTCGCTCCTGGGACAGTTGGATGCCCGGCTCCCGGTACCCCAAGCCCCGGTGGGGACCCTATAGCAGAATTTGCCTCCGTTCCCCGGAAGAAGGACGTTTTGGGAGCCCCTCGCCAGGGTCACCCAGGAAAGGCCCTGCCGGGTCGGCCGCCTGTACCATCGCCTAGGGGATTTCACCCCTCCTCGTAGAGATAAGGAAGAAGGGCAGCTGGTGGAATCTGAGCCAGATGGTGTTCCAGAGGACACTCTCTCGACAGTCTTGTCGTCGCCCAGACGGGTGGATACCTGGGATACGGACCCAGAGGTGGAACCCCTCGAGCAGCCCGGAACAGCCTTCTCCACCGGATGATGTGGGAGCCTTTCATGCCCTGATGGCAAAGGCTTGCCCTGAGTTTGGCCTCAACCCTGAAGAGGAGAGGAAAGACTGTTTTTTGTTTGATCATATGGGGGAGAGGTGGAATGTGGTCTTCTCTATCCCCATCTTGGACCACGTGTGGCAGGAAGGGCTTCGCACGATGCGCCATCCGTTCATAGAGCCTGCGGTCCAGGGCAGCTTAGGGAAAAAGAGTCAACGCCAAAGTGCCTGACGTTGCAGCCCACTGCAGTGTCGGCGGAAGCCAGTAGGAACGCCCGTAGCCAGCACAAGTGTGCGACTCCCTCAGACAATGAGGGCCGTAAGCTGGATGCTTTTGGCAAGAAGGTGCTTACGGTGGGGGCTACGACGGTCAAGGTGGTCAACTCCTTGGTGATCATGGCGCGCATCGACAGAGAGATGTGGCACAGATTGGCTCCGCTGCTGGACCATCTGCCTGAGCAACAACGGAAGGAGGCGATGCTTCTGTTTCGTGAAGGGGAGGAAGCCTCCAATCATAGCATTAATATTGCTGTCGACCTGGCAGAATCTGGGTTTAAACAGATTAATAAGGGGTCGTCCTCCGGGGGCAGGCCTGGCTGCGCTTTACCAGCTTTCGACCTGAGGTTCAACACAAGGTGGTGGACATGCCTTGAGAGGGAGAGCAGCTGTCTGGGGAGAAGATTGACGAGGCGCTGAAGAACATGAAGGAGGACTTTGATACAACGAGGTCCCTGGCGACTTTGCAGGGTAGGCGTTTGTTTTGCCCCTTTTGCTCGTTTCAGGGACCCTCTGGGAACGCCAAGTTTGCAGGATCTCGCGACAAAGGCTATGGTCGCTCCAGCTATTCCTCCCAGGGTTTCCAATGATCTTTCCAGTCAGCTCAGCGGAACAAGGACTATCAAAGTCAGTGAGAGGGGCCTGTCCTCTGCTAAAAAAGGCCAGCAGTCCAAGCCTCAACAATGACTGCCATATGGGCAGTCGACTGGGAGGGAGAGTGGTGCAGTATGTCGACGAATGGCGTTTGATTACGACGGACTGATGGGTGCTGGATGCAGTGCAATGCGCCCACTCGTTGGAGTTCCGGCGTCCGCAACTCCCTATTCCACCAGTGAGGGTATCACAGGTGCATCTACAGGTCTTGAGGGCTTTGAAGTTTTATCTCAACAGGACTCACCTTCAGGACTTCGAGGCAACTATTTGTGAATTTTTGGCCCCTCCAACAGGGGAAGGCGATTTCGAAGCAAGGACTTTCCCGTTGGGTATCATCTACGATTTCCTACTGCCACGAGAAAGCTGGCAAGCCTTTGCGGTCCACTCCAAGGGCCCATTCTACGAGGTCTGCAGCCTCATCGGCGGTGGCGCTGTGGGCGGGCATACCGCTGAGTGAGATTTGCCAAGCAGCGACATGGGCGGTGGAGCACACCTTCACCAGACACTACTGTCTGGGTCAACAACATGCAGAGGATTTGCAGGTGGGGCATGCGGTCCTCCATTGCCTGTTCCAATAAGGTAAGCTCTGCAGCTTGCAGGTTTTTGGTAGTCATGATAACTGAAAAAGGATGTTTTTCTATTGTTGGTCCAGGTTTACTGGGAGAGGGGTGTTGTTTGCCTGTTCTGCACCTCCATGTTCTTGTACTCCTATGTAGTCTATTCACAGCATGTTAATCCATGAAAAATCCAATGCTGGAGAAGGGAGTAGTTTCTTACCTGTAACTCCGTTTCTCCAGCGTTGGTATCTTTCATGGATTCACATGCGCCCTCCGGCCGCCGCTTCAGGCAAACATACGTTTTCGGGTTTCCTCCATTTTGGGGAGGTTAACATCTGAAGGGAAGCCACAGGGCTGAGCTATTTGTACTGGACATCCTACTGGTGCAGCCTAAAGCACCCATAAAGACGTCGATAGGACACTCAGTGTCGAAGTTTTCCATAGGAAAACCGCTATATTAAAGTTACTGAGGTTTCCCAGCCTGACAACCGGAAATATTCACAGCATGTGAATCCATGAAAGATACCAACGCTAGAGAAATGGAGTTACAGGTAAGAAACTACTCCCTTCCCACTTACAAATGGATGAGTACCAGACGGACTAGGCTTTCCATGGCACATGGATTATACCCGCTATCTGGGAATTGAACCAGCGTGATCCCCTGAGATACTTTTCCAAAGGAATTATGGTAAAACATTGGAACAGGCAAGAACCCTGGTGGATAGATGGAGTTATCTCCCCATGTCCCTATGCAGCAGGATTTCTTAGGTGAAAATGATACTTCTGCCTAGATTCCTGTTTATTTTCTTAAATGGGACCCTTATGGTACTGGCAGCCTTTTTTTAGAGAAGTGATATCCATTGTCACTAGGTTCATATAGGCAGATAAACAACCGCAAATATGATGGGCTAAGTTGACAGTTCCACTGGAAAGAGGCGGGTTGGCACTCTCCGATTTAGAATCCTATGCTTGGGCGGCGTTTTCTGTCTTACTGGTACACCCCTAACCTGGATAGATCAGCCCCACAAATTGAGAGTGCCTTGGCTTCTCCGGGAATGTTGAGGGCGGTGATACTCACGTCCCAAGGATGTATCGGCAGAGAAAACAATATGGTAGAGGGAACGTGCAAGCCTTGGCAGCAGACAGAACAAAAATTGTGCCGAGATGTATTATACTCTCGCCTTTTACCTGTGGTCCTCATTCCAGGAATACCCTTAACGGGGGAGAAGGGTTACATACAGTCCATGGGTAGACTGTGTATTTCCCAATGTCAAGACTTCTTCCCTTTGTGACAGTTTCTTACTATAGATTCATTTAAACACTTTGGTGGTGCCACTGTCCTGGATCTGTTTTTGTTTTTTCGACTCAAACAACCTTAAAAGAGATATTTGCGTCCTTTCCGACTGAACCGCCTACTGCACCGCTTCTCCATGGTACAATAATTGCAGAGGGCAAGGGGAAGTTGATTATTTATGGGAGATTTTCATTGCCACTTAAAAATGGTAGCGCAATACAGATTCATACAACTAGAAACTGAAATTTGGAGCGTGCCAGACTTTTCTTTTGGGAATCTCGTCCAACCACGGACCAAATATATTGATAAACTGAATGAAAGTATATTCACAAGTGGCTTTAGGGCTTCGAATATATGGTTCTAAGAGGATCAGCTGGTGAACCCTACTTTTAGAACTTTGAGATTTGAATCGCATACTGACTAATATATTGGTCAATATAGAAAGCTGACATTTACATCAAAGATTCCAGGTCACTCCAAGACTAGAAAGTGACCATGATCCCCATTGCCTCATACTACCGAGGGTTGGATTAATAGTTTTACTGAGGATGGTTATACCCAACTAACTGGAACTAGAAAAAGAGTTAAATGGGATAAAAAGAGTATTGAATAATGTATTGAACGGGTGCGCTGAGCATCCAACAAGATGGCTCCCTAGTGTTTAAGCACTGAGCTCTGCCCGACACAATTAAGGGTGGTTGCGGCACCATCTACGTTTCCGCGCTACAAACTCTTGAGCCGGCATCCCAGACTGCAGAGAACACTATGTGCAGGTGGCGGAAAAAATCAGAATGCAGGCACCGTGCTACACCGAGCGGCAGAGACATTGGTGGGGGGCAGCTTCTGTACCCTGTGGCGCAGAGATTTCAGAGCAGGAGACTGTGGCCTGCCCCAGCGCCTGCCGGACTAGAGATACGTGTGGTGGAGCAGCACTGCACCCTGTGGCACTCAGAGCGGGTGCCGACACAGCACACAACCACAATTTGGAATACTCTGCCCCTGACTGGGGAAGTGGGCGCATCGCTACACCTCAACCGCTACATGTAATGAGTGCCCGGTCCCCTTGCCAGAGCGCCGCTGCCCGCAAATCCCCAACTGGCAGAGCCCGAGTGCACTGCGCTGTAAATAAAAAAAACCTGCTTTGCATCCGTGGTCGAGCGCATGTGAGCGGTGTGCTCCCCTGGACTCCAGGCCCCTCAGCAACTGTGCACTCTCCAGTACCTAGCTGGAGAATCTGCATTTCCTGTGGTGAGGACCGACATCTGCAAACACCTGGGCATTGCTTCTGTTCCTGCGCCCCGGGCCGAGCGGACTACTGGCTCTATGGCCCGAAGCTGAATCCTGCTCACCCCTGAACCCAAGCACAATGATCGGGTGAATTGTCAGCCTTGAATAGCCACAGTGGGCCCTGTAGGGTGCACTTCCCACTCCCTGGGCAACATCTGATACCAGGGGCAATTCTCTGGCCTACACGGAAATCCAAGAACGTGGGATTAGGCCCATCCGGGAGTGGGGGGCTCTCTGCACTGGGTCATCTGTGCCCCTCCCTACACTAACTACCTATACCTGCTCATTATGACCAGAGGCACTGGCAGCGGGAAGAAAACAGAGGCCATGGACAGATTCACTAAGGTTGCCTCCCTTGATAGCCCTGTGCCCTCCTCTGCCGCCCACCCAGATCAGACCCAGCCAATGATTACACCGCCCTAGGATCTTACACACATGATGGAGTCCATGGTTAAGGGCTTCGCTGCAGTCCATGAGAAACTAGACAACTTCACTGCCAATGTAGCATCCACGCGCTCGCAGCTGGCAAAAGAAGTGGTGTGCATAAATGAGGCAGAGACGAGGATTGGGGCAACGGAGGATACCGTCCAAGGGCTACAGGTCACAGTAGCATCCCTGGAACGGGAAATTAAGTAAGTGTGACGCCCTGGAAGCGCGTTCGAGGAGGAACAACATCCAAATTGTGGGGGTCCTGGAGGATGCACAAGCTGGGGGCATGGAACAGGCGGTGGAAAATCTTTTCATAAATATATTTGGTGCCTCAGTGCTTTCCCCCTTCTTTGCGGTTGAACGTGCCCACCGGGCCCTCACCGCCAAGCCAAAACCAGGAGACTTTCCTTGCCCCAACATTGTGAAAAGCATAAGCTTTTGTGACAGAGTTGATCTCCCTGGCCTTGCCAGGGACAGAAAAATCTACGCTTCGGCTCTCAGACGATCTGTATTTTTCCAGACTTGTCAATTTCAATTCAGCTCGAAAGTCGTCAAATTATCTGAGTCAATAAAATGCTTTGTCCCCTTAACATACAGTATGCAATGCTGTTCCCGGGCCGCCTGGGATTTCAATTCCGTGGCAAACTTTACCTTTTTGCGGTCCGGAATGAGGTGGTAAAGTTAATTGAATCCCAAAAAACACTCCCGTACCGGGAGGAGGCTGATGCGAATGTGCAAAACTGGTCTGAGTGATCTGGTTGTGACTGTGTTTCACTTGATTCTGTCTGGCATACGAGTACATAGCACCTAAATTGTAAACCGCCACTGCCACCTGTGCACACAGATAATGTGATCCTGAAATCTTGTTGTGGTGCGGCTGTTGGGGCAGAAGTTAGCCATAGCAGCTGCTTAGTTCATGCTCGATCATGGTTGGTCCTTGTGGCCCAGTTGGGGTGGGCTGTGGATGGGGGGGTGGTAAGGGGTCTCACAATGCAGATTGGGGGAGGGCAGTGAGGGTGAATGGGTGAGGGTGGGGTTCTGTGCATGCAGTAGGTATTCTCGAGCGGTTAAGTGCTAGTTGCGCATTGGGGGTTATAAGGGGAGAACATTGAAAAAACTATTTGGCAGCAGAGTACATGGTTGGAACTGACTTATAGGCGGTACGGACAGTGGGGGGTCCATGGGGTGTCCATCAACAGTGACCATCCACGGCAATGGGGCTCAAGATGATGAGCGGGAATATTAGAGGGTTGGGGAACTTTACCAAAACGCAGGAGGTTATTGCTTACACAAACGGGCATGAAGTGAATGTCCTTCTCCTGCATAAGACGCATGCCAAAGAGAGGGTGTGCCTGGGCGTTGCACCGTCATGGGGGGCAAGCAGGTTCTTCACCTCGTACTCAACCCAATCTAGGGGTGCCATGACACTAGTTCATAAATCTGTGAAATTCACTCATCACTGGTATGGAGCTATTTCTGGTTAACACGTATGACCCCAACATTGACAAGGTGACTGCAATTCTTAATGGTTATGTAGGGGTGCCCATCCTGTGTGGGGGGACATGAACCTGATCTTGGACCAAACCATGGACAGGACTGGTGTGACTCCCAGACCTCGCTCGAGGGCACCGCTCCAGGTCCTGGCCGACATGGAATTATTGGAACTGGGGGATACATAGTGCTTACTAGACTCACAGGAATGGCAATATACGTTCAACTCATCGGTGCACGACACGTCCTCCCGTATTGATATGTACCTGACATCTGGCTCACTGGTGGGCAGAGTTGGGGGCGCCGCAATACTGCCCGCACCCTTTCTGACCACTCCCCAGGTATATTGGCCCTGCAAACAGATAGACCCCTTGGGTCGGGCAGCACCTGGCGTTTTAAATCTGAAGCACTCAAAGACGTAGGGCCTCATTACGAGCATGGCGGTAGCCGTGCCTGTATGGCAGGCACGGCTACCGCCATGCTCGCTACCGGCACCGCCACCCGTGAATGGGCAATAACCAGCCCATTATGAGTTAAATGGGCCTGTAATTGCCCATTTGCGGGTGGCGGTATTGCCGGGCTCCCGATCCCCATTCTGCCCATTGGGGCAGAATGGGGGTGGGGAGCATGGTCACACCGGCACCGTTGATAACGGTGCCAGTGCAATCACAAGTTCTGCTCGTGGGTGCCACACAGCCCGCCAGGTAAGACCTGGCGGGCTGTCAGGAACCTGCGAGCAGAACTCGTAATGCAGCGGAACGGTATGAATGGTGCCAGTGCCTTACCGTATCCGCCAACGTTATAATGAGGACCATAGTCTTCAAGGCAGAGATCAGGTCTGATATTAGAGACATATTTCACGTGTAACAATGCAGGCGAGACCTCTGCCGGTACACGATGGGAAGCCTTTAAGGTCTACATACAGGAAATGTCAATCTCCAGAGAAGCTGGGGTCCTAAAAGCGATTAGTAATGTCCTTTGACGGTCAGAAACTAAGCTCAAGTCCCTACAGCTGGAATACTCTCCCACGGGGGCTGGCGCAAATACGCTCCGAACTGGAGCAGTTTGAGGCACTTGCCCTCAGGGAGATGCACTACTTCTCTCGTCCACAGGGGAGAGACCGGGTAGGACCTTGGCTAGAATGGCAAAATCAGAGGGTGGGCGTGCTCGGGTGGACTGCATCAAACATGGACTGGGGAATCCCCAGTTGGCGGACCAAGAAATCCTTAAGATGTTCTCTGATTTCAATGCGTCATTATATGCTGCTAACCCCCAGTGTGATGGCCATGCTATACACTCCCTACTTGAGGGATACCTCTGTCGCGCCTGAATTCCTCAACCAGAGATAGCCTTGAGGCCCCCCTGTCGATGGAAGAGATCCTTACAGTGGTTACCCACCTACCCAAGGGCAAGGCCCCCAGCCCTGATGTCTCACATCGGAATTGTATCAAAAACATGCAGCCCTACTGGTTCTATGACTCTTGGAAGTATGGGAAGAGGCGCTTCGCAACTCTGTTCTGCCCAATTCCTTAAGGGATGCCACCATAACTATCCTACTTAAACCTGACAAGCCAGGCAATGAGTGTGGGTCTTACAGGCTCCTCTCACTCATGAATGTAGACACCAGGATTTTTGCCAATATCCCATCAAACAGGCTTCTCCCATTGATTCCCCCTGTCATCCACAGTGACCATGGGGGCTTTGTCATGGGCAGGTCAACCTCGCTGAATATTAGGCGGTTGTTTGATGTGATGGCCAGAAAAGATCCGGCGGCAGAAGCAGTGGCCGTACCGATAGATACCCAAAAGGCATTTGATATGGTCTTGTGGGAGTACCTATGGGTGGTCCTCAAAAAGATAGGTATCGGCCCAGAAATGATTCGCTACATCAAGCTGCTGCATACACGCCCCATGGCCAGAGTCTTGGTCCACTCATGTGTGTCTGAGCCCCTTAGCCTTCGCAGGGGCACACAGCTGGGCTGCCCACTCTCCCTGATCCTTTTCACCCTAGTTATTGAGCCAATGGTGGATATGATCTGTGCCCGCCAAGGACACAGGGAGATTCGTCTTAGCGACTATCCCGAGAGAGTTTTATTATATGCAGATGATGTCTTATTGTAGGTAAGGGACCCCCAGACAAATCTAGATCCCATAATACAGTTGGGCGGCTTTTCCGGGTTCATAATAAATTGCACCAAATCAGAGATCTTTCCGCTGACTAGCAGTACTAAACAAATGGCATGTATCCCCTACGTTGGTCCCCTGATGGGATTAAATACCTCGGAGTGAAGGTCTCCGGAGCGAAGTGGTCCCTGTTGAAAGATAATTACTGGGCGATGGAGGAATGCATGGTGGGCAGATTGACTAGATGGAGGGCAAGTCCACTCACGATGGCTGGTAAATTGTCCTTGGTAAAAATGGTTTTGATCCCTAATACATATTTGCCAATGTCCCGGTCTGGCCAGGTAGGCCCTTATTCTCCAATGTCCATGGGCACTTTGCACAGTTCTTATGGCATTCGGGTCGGTCCAGAAAAAGTGGATTGATATGACTCCCTCTTATGACAGGCGGGGTCTTTGAGGCCCCACACATTGAACTATACTGGGTAGCATCACAGGCCCAATTTGCCTCCTACTGGTATGATGAGAACCTGCAACCACCTCATGTCACGGCTTGAGCGACTGGAGGTTGGCAGGTCAGACCTCAAGACGCTAATTATGGACTGCAAGTACAAAGATGAGTGCCAATTCGACACAGTGTCCTCCACGGTACTAGCCTGGCACTCCATCCTCTATGTGAATGCTGAGGTACAACCATACTATTAATGACTGCTGCTATGGAAGTTCCCGGGTCTAGGTCCCACCTGGGATGCCAAGCTGGTGGCAAAAGGGGAGCGTCTCGTCTATAGAGCTCCAGCAGATCTATTTCCGGATGGGAAATTCATACCTCTGTTAACTTGGCGACAGGGAAACACTGGCACAGCGGTGGAACTTATGCAGTGTTATGGAATCCGTGCAGCAGTGCAATCACTTTGGCCATGTTACCCATCGGAGCCCCTGGAAACTGAGGAGGCGGCATACATAGCCAATTCTAGTGGTGGTCGGAGGCTACTTTCGACACTGTATTAAATGCTTGTGAATAAACAACTACTCTCGACACCAGGAGCACGAAATACCTGGTCAGACAACCTGGGGATTTACCTATCTGATGCCCAATAGAAGCGTATGGGTGTGCACACTAAGAATGTCTCTATGAATTTTAGATTTAGATGTATGCAATATATACTGCTGAATAGACTGTATTATGACCCATGAATCTCAGTAGGATGGGCCAGGGTGCGGAGCACCTTTGTCCTACATTCCGGTCCAGCTGACCACATGCACATCTTCTGGTCCTGTGCTCATCTGGAGTCATTTTGGGATGCCTTATTAAAGACCCTTTTGGAAGTAGTTGACATTCCCCTGGACCGCTCCCCGCTGTGAGTGTTATTTGGTACGTGGGAAAACCTCCCAAACAAGAAACTCTGCTCATTTGTGAATACAGGCTGTATGATCGTCAAGAGATGTGTATTGTTGAGATGGAATCACACTACCCCGCCAGGTGTCAAAGCTTGGACGGCGGTGCTGACCTAGGTCCAGGACTGTGAGGAGTTGTATCTGGACTCACTGCCTCCCACGTCCCACCCTAATAATGTATGGTCAGAGTTTAAAACTTACCTGGCCAACCTAACCCCTGCTGAATAATCAAACATCTGCTTCATGGTGTGGTTCCCTAGTGGAAAATGTATCTTATGTATATCAGATGCTTCATGGTTAGACCCTGTTGTGAAATACTGTGTTCATTTCAATCTGCCTGACTTGAATGTTGATTGTAACCCACTGTACTCTGCTTATTCTGCCAATTAAATTAAAGTTTTTAGAAAAAAGAATAATGTATGGAACTATTTTTCCTATTATAGAATATTACTTGGGAAATGACATTAACATGCCCTCTAATGTTCTAAGAGAAGTTTTAAGCCCATCCTTTACTATCAGTTCTAATATATTTAAGAATTGTAATCCTTCAAGCCTTGTCTTGGGAAAATAGCTCAGCAGCGACGTGCTCGCTTTGGAAGCAAGATGACACGGAGCAACACTGGTTCAATCACCAGGTCCGTGCTTAGAAATCTCTGGGTATTAAGCATGTTATAAATAACCTATCATATCATATTATTTTAATCGATAGCTGGTACGATGAAAAATGTAGACAGCACAAATCTCAATTGATTTCAGTCCTGAGATCTTTGAGTGGTGGAAATAATTAGACGATTTGAAATTTGAGGAAAGATTGCACGTTTTTGATGAGGGGAAAAAAGCAGCAAATGGATAACAAAGGGGCTAGCTTAAACAAGCATTGGCAATGCCAACAATGTTGTCTTTGTTTGTAGACATGGAAAGGGTATTGGCCAGGGATTGCTGTAATGGTACTAACTGGCAGTTAATGGTAGCAACTGAAAAGGGTGCACAAGCCACCAAAACTATTGGCTCTGCCAATATTTTCTTTGAACAGGATCTCAGTGAAGGGCATGCTTACTGCGTATAAATCAGTTGGATGAACACAGACCTGGTTAGGACATTTTTATTACACAAGTAGCGTGTCTACAACACTAATCAAACCATTATCTCTCAGAAGACTGCTTTGGAAAAACCCTGGCAGGCATTTCAGGTGCAACTTTTATTTTAAGGCTTGGTAAAGGTAGCTCAAAGGCATTCCAGGAGAGTGTGCTTTGGGTGGGGAAGGGCATGAAGTGGGTGGGAATGGCCATAGCGATCATCATGGCTATGAGATGTCAATGGTTGGGTAAATATCCAAACAAAACTTAAAAGCATTGTGTCCCTCCTCATATGCCATCTCACCCTAGCTGTACTCTAACGCATTAGTTTCGAGTTATAGGTGGCGCTAAAGCACCACCGTATAGCCAAAATCAAAAATGCTTTTTTCCGCCAATGATGAGTGATCTATCCATAAAGACATACACATTACTAGTGCTATGTGGGAAAGCCACTTGACATTACGACATAACGGCCACTACCAGGAAGATGTTAATTTGATGGCAGTAAGATGCACTGTTCACTTGGTCATTGACCCTCCATTGAATATTAGTGCTCACGAAATAGAGGTATCTCAAAATAGGAACAACGCCCCCGGTCTAGACAAGATGCCTGCTGATTTTTTTTCGAAGTGAAACATTGATCTAGATTGTTTTTTGTACAAATTGTTCAACGCCATTACTAATCGTGATCAAATCCCACTTGGAAAGGAGCAGAAATCATGCCAGTCTTTAAAAGGACCAGGCCAGGTGCCATGCCAACTTTATCTGGCACTGGTGGTGTATTAACTCGTAGTGTTGCTAGTGTCTGTGGGATGTTGGGGTGCGTAAGTAGGTTGCGTGGTAGTTCTGTACAAAAGTTTGAGTAATGTTGGGTGTGTAGTAGGTTGGTGGTACACCAGCGTTAGTTGTAGAAAGGACCTGAAGTTTTTACAGTTGTGAGAGTTGTGGTACTGTAGTCACTGGTAGTGGGTGTGCATGTGGGTGTCGTTTTGTGTGTTTGGCCATGCTTAGCGTCTACCAGCGAGTATGTGCACAAATAATACACCCAACTTAATTTGTACTGGAATATGTTTCGAAGAACGTTACTTACACTTAAACAGCTAGATGCCGCAAGTAAGCTTGGCGCCAATGTTTTACTTAAAGACATAAGTGCAAGGAAAAGAGAAAATGTCATTATTCTGCAACAGTTGATCGAGGATAATAGATCAAATAGGAACACAAAGTTAAATATAGCCTTGGTTCATTACACTGCGGCTTTTGATAATATCAATCGAAAATAAATAATGGGGGAAGCTCATTAAATTGGACATTCCCAAGGGGCTTATAAAATATCATCCAAGCCCTAAACAGTAAAACTATGGCTCAAGTAAGGATGGATGTTGAGGGCAAACTCACAAAATTAATTAGCACAAATCGTGGCCTTAAACAAGACTGCGTGCTGGCCACAGCACTTTTCAATCTGTATCTAGCCGATTTAAATGATGCACTTACTAAAGCCCACAGCTTTACACCTAAACTTGGATCTGAACATATTTTGTGGCTCAGCTATGATGACCTGTGATCCTCGATCGCACTTCCATTGGTCTGCAAAATGCACTACATGCGTTGGCAAGCTATTCCAAGGACAATGATGTAATAATTGACCAGACCAAAATGAAGATGATGGTTTTTGGAAAGGATAAGATGAAAAGGGCATGTGCCTGTTTCACAGATAAAAAGAAGATCAAGCTTGCTACTCGTTTTAAATATCAAGGGGTAGTGATCAGTGATGGTAAAGTAACAACTCATACAAAACCTAAGGTCAATGGGAGCACCATTGGAAAGTGTTCAGCCATTAAGCATTTCATTAAATCGCATGGAGGCAATTCTATAAAGGTGTTGGCAAAAATGGCCTTTGAATCCTACTCGAATTTGAAGACCGCCTGGTTGTCTGCATTAGAAGGTAAACTGTGGTGCCCGGTATTGGGGCTTGGTCTGTGGGCCCCCGTACAAGCAATATTACTGGAACTGGGTATTCCTTCGCTGAAAGTGTTGTTGCCTACCAGGAACAGTATTTGGTACTTAAAAATGCTGTGCTGTGAAGGAGATCCCATTGTGTCGTTGTTCCATAAGCTGATTAAGGCACAGTTAAACCGTCATAAATCGTTGGGAATGTTTGTGAAGGAACGAGAAAACTTCCATGCAGCCATAGAATGGCATCCAGAGGCACATGGCATGCTAAACTGTATGATTAAAGATCTTAAGAAAAAAGATATGGAATTGGCAATGTAATATTGAGTATTTGTCGACTAAACGCACATCGAGCCAATATGCCACGCAAGCGTTTATTCCACACTGTCTACACAGTTATAAGAGTGTGGTCCTGTACCCAAGTCTCTGTAGATTTATTATGCGCCAACGTTTGAGCCAACTTCCTTCATTGCCAGCGATTGGGAAAGCTGCAATGTAGGTTATGCCATCTATCACCTGAAACCATCAGGCATTTGCTTATAGAGTGCCGTGTTCTATAGGGATGCTGTTGTAAAGGTTACAAAAAACGTGCCTGCTATAGAGAACATTGAGGGGGATGCCTTCTAGGCTGATTGCATGGCGGGCACTTCCATGATATTATCTGCAGCCCCGAGAGATGTTTGTCATAAGGCAAAACCACTTATTAATGATGTTAAATCAAATGTAAACCCTCACTTTTAGAGGTCAAATACATTACCTTAGTAAATATACTTGAACATTATTTTTTTATGAGATTAATGCACTCATGGAGAGGATTTGACTTGTCGCCGGAAACCCACGATTAGCTTATGCTAATATATATATATAATATATAATATAATATAATATAATATAATATATATATATATATTTCTGAGGCTTGTGGAATCTGCTTAGATCACATGCTGTGCATAGGCCCACATCTAGTGGAAGCTGCGGAGTATTACAGTTTGTTTTTCGAAACTCGAAAATGGGCGTCGACACAGGGCGTGCCAGTAATACTATCCCTAGTGTGACGTCCACTGTACCCAAGATCCCTCACGCGTCTAGGATCCTCAGATTGTTTTTTTCCGCCATACTGGTCGGAAGCATTTTGCGGAGTCCCCTGGCATCAGCCATATTTTTGCTAAAATTTAAAATAATAATCTATTGACATCCTTCCCCACCCCAACGTCGAACTTCGACGCCGGCTGGAGAAGAAATCGACTGTCGGCTGCTGCACGACGGATTTGGGCCTCGGAAGGCCGCTGGCCTCGGCCCGGGCCTGGAAGGCCGCTGGCCTCGGCCCTGCAAGTAGGGAGAGTGGGGGGTGGTACATACTCTACACTCTTGGTATATAGGTACAGCTTATACATTTCCTACACTTAACAAACCGCTGCCTCAAGGTGCGTATGGAGGGTACTCCATTTCAATTCTGCCCCAAGTGCAATCGCAAATACCCTTGGGTCGACAGGCACACCAAGTGCAATCTCTGCTTGCCGAGGGACCACCCCGAAGCGAACTGCAGAGCGTGTAGTAGGTTTAAACCTAAGACACTTAAGGACTGTTCGACGAAGCGTTGGGCCCACCACACCAGGCAGGCGGCCATGGCAGCGGAGGGCGCCTTCAGCGATGGCAGCGACGCCGTACTTTCGGACGGCGAGGGCATTACGGCATTGAAAGACAGCCGAGCGCAGGTCCCCGACCTCGGGAGGTCGTCCGGCAGGGCGGCTATGGGGAAGACCCCCGGTGACACAAGCGCTTCACATACTACACACACTAAACACACTAAGTCCAACCGAGACTCGACGACGTCGAGCTCTCGGAAAGAGGCACAGACAGAACGGTCCGATTCGGTGTCCTCTGGGCTCTCTCGATCAAGATCACCGCATGACTCCAGGCAATCATCCACTCTTGCCAAGAGTGCCTCGCTCCCTAGGCTAACAAGTTCGAGCGTCGGAAGACGAAGACGACTTCCACCCCCAGGCCGCGCTCCAGGAGTCGGAGCCCGCAGTTAAAGCCAGCGAGGCCCCACGCTCGAAGGACAGGGACACCTCTCCCGATCCTCGACGCCAGGCGTCGAAAAACTCCAGAGCCACTAAGGGACAGGGAAAACATTTTTCTACGCACGGGGAGGGGGGAAAACAGCAGAAGAAACTACCTGTGCATTCTTCCACACCTGTGAAACACTCCACCCCCCCTAAACAGACAGACATGCCCAGGTCTGCTGATAGGTCCACAACCAGCAAAGCTACTCAAGAGAAATCCCATAGACTTGCTGAGAGAGTCATTCCCAGTTCCAAAAAATGGTCCAGTGAAGACATAGATAGGGTCATGTCAAGAATGTCTTCTTTGGCTGATTTTTATGATAAAAATCCTGAACATTTTCTCTCTATGATCCACAAGGGGCCACACCCTCAGGCTCTACTGATCCTATCCCCCCGAGTAAAAAGGCCCGGTTTGAAACTCCGATGAGGTCAGAACCCTTCGAGGTACAACCTTACGCAAGACCATACTCATGGTATCAAGGAGAGGCTTCCTTTTGTGAGGACCAAGAATTTGGTATGATAGAAGAGCAAACCGGGACGGGCTACTATGGGGATGATGAGGACCAGGAAGAGGGAGAGGATCACCCGGAAACATACAGAGTAGATTCCCCGGTAGAGAACGAAGCCCCGGTTACCGACTCCCCGGTCGATAACCAACCCCTCCTAAATGAGGTTCTCGCTCGCGCAGCAGAACATTTCCACATTGACACCCACGGTGTACAGGAGGAAAGGGACTTCGCAGAAGAGTTAGTGGGAGAAAGGAGGCCTGTTGCCCAGACCATCCCTATCCTTAAATCCATTCAGCGGAGAATAGATCCGTCCCTGGTGAACCCAAACCTCACCAGAGCAGTCAATCCCAGGGTTGAAAAACTTTTCAGGGCGGCACAGTCTGACCCTCTCTATATAAGAGGACATCTGAAGCCAGACTCCCTAGTTGTCACCAACACTCGTAAGAGGGCTGGGACACCCTTGTCTTCGTCAGAAGCTCCTCCCGACAAGGAGAGCAAAAAACTATACGATTTCGGCAGGAAGGTAGCCTCAATGTCCGCCTATCAAGCAAGGATTGCTAACTCCACCACCCTGTTGGCCAGCTACAACTGCCATCAGTGGGAAGAAGTCGCGGCACTCATAGCCTCTGCTCCTGAACCGTTAAAGGGCCAATTAGCTCGGATTTCCGCAGAGGGTAGTGCCGTGTCTGGTTGCATTTTGAAAGCAACCTTCGACGCCGCGGACAACGCAGGCAGATTGATAGCGGAGGGCACTGTTATCAAGAGACATGTGTGGTTACGGTAGTCTGGTTTTAAAGCAGAAACCCAGGCATCATTGTTGGACAAACCGGTGGAAACCGATCTGTTGTGTGGTAAGGCGGTCGAAGACGCACTTAAAAATGCCAAGGACGAATACGAGACACTCAAATCCCTTGGCCAGTTAACCAATAAAGCCCCTAACAAGAGAGGGAATAGTAATTTTCGTCGCCCACGCGGCCAAAATTCCCAGAGAGGATCTAACTATTCCCAGGAGCAGGGTACAAAGTGGAACAACACCCAACAGTCTACCCAGGGTTACGGCAGAGGTAATAGGAGAGGTCGTGGTAAAGGCAGAGGCAGCCCCAGCAAGGGAGGCAGCACGCCTCCACCAAAGCAGTGACGCTCAGTTCAGGGTCCCTTCTCACGCAACCCCAGTAGGGGGACGCATTTCAAACTTCACCCAGGCTTGGGAAGGGATCACATCGGACAGATGGGTGCTGTCAACAGTATCCACAGGATATTGTATAGAGCTACTGCAGCGTCCCCGGGACCATCCTCCACGACAAAGAGTACACTCCTTAGAACATCAGAAGATTCTCCTCAAGGAGATCGCCATTCTTCTACAAAAGGACGTGATAGAACTCGTCCCGGGACACCAGGTAAACAAGGGTATTTATTCAACTTACTTCCTTGTGCCAAAGAAAGACTTGACAATGCGCCCAGTATTGGACTTACGGCCTGCCAACAAGTATGTCAAGCCCCAAAAATTTCGTATGACTACGCTACAAGAGGTAATCCCCTCCTAAAAAAGGGGGATTACATGGCAAGCTTGGATATGAGAGATGCTTATTTTCATATTTCCATGTTCCCAGCGCACAGAAAGTACTTGCGCTTCAAGGTAGACAGTCGACACTACCAATTCAAGGTACTGCCCTTCGGGATAGCTTCAGCACCAAGGGTATTCACCAAGGTACTGGCGGTGGCGGCTGCACACCTACGCAGGGAGGCAATCCCAGTGTACCCTTATCTGGACAACTGGCTCATAACAGGGGAAACCCCAGGAATTTGCAGGACAAACATTCAAAGGACTATCGACCTCCTCCACGAGTTAGGCTTCTCAATCAACGAGAAGAAGTCAAGCCTGGTGCCAAGCACCTCAAAACAATTCCTAGGAGCAATCCTGGATACCCAGGAGGGGTTGACCTTTCCTTCAGAAGAATGAATTCGGAATATACTACTGCAAATTCCTCATTATCAGTCCGGTCAACAAATAACGGTACGCAAAGCAATGCGTTTACTGGGCATGATGGCGTCATGTATTTACCTGGTCCCCCACGCGCGCCTGCGCATGTGTCCCATACAGGAATGGTTGGCGAAACAGTGGTCTCAGGCAAGTGGTCAGTGGGACGATCTAGTGGTCGTTTCGCCAACACTGGTACAAAGCCTTCACTGGTGGACAAGAGAGAATCTCGCACAGGGGAAACCCTTTTACGATCCCGAAGTACAGGCAGTAGTCACTACAGATGCATGTCTGACAGGGTGGGGAGCTCACCATCTCCACCACACAGCTCAGAGTCTCTGGTCTCACTCAGTGGCCAAGAACCACATCAACCTGCTAGAGCTTCTGGCAGTATTCAGAGCGCTTCAGGCGTTCGAGCCCCACCTACTAAACCTGTCAGTGCAAATCCGGACGGACAGCACTACAGCCATGTTCTACCTGAACAAGCAAGGAGGGACTCGCTCGCCAAATCTGTCCAAGCTTGCCCAGAAAATCTGGATATGGGCACTCAGACGGAACATCTTCCTGTCATCACAACATGTTCCAGGGGAGCTCAATTCCCTAGCGGATGCTCTGAGCAGAGACTCCCTCCCAGAGGAACACGAATGGGTTCTACACAGAGAGGTCGTAGAAGATATCTTCTCTCAGTGGGGTTTCCCCACTATAGACCTATTCGCCACAAGTGAAAACAGATTTGCATCCAGGTTCCCCCAACCAGACTCCCAGGGGAACGCCCTGTGGATGAACTGGTCAGGGATGTTTGCGTACGCTTTTCCACCAACTCCTCTCATCAGGAAAGTGGTGAACAAGGTGAACAGAGAGTCGATGACGCTCGTCCTAGTTGCTCCCATGTGGGCAAGACAACCGTGGTTCCCACACCTACGCAGGATGGCGGTGTGCTAGCCCATCAAACTTCCAGCCTGGTACAACCTATTGTCCCAGCACCAAGGTCAAACAGTGCACCAGCAACCCAACTCAATGAACCTGGCAGCATGGCTCCTGAGGTCATAGAGTTTGGACACCTCAATTTGCCACAGAGGTGTATGGACATCCTAAAGGAATCTAGGAAACCAAACACAAGGCACTGTTACTTTGACAAGTGGAAGAGGTTCGTTATCTGGTGCCAGAGTAGACAAATCAACCCAGTTAATTGCAATCCTTCCACTATTGTTACATACATGCTCCACCTGCTAGATGCAGGATTGGTTTTTAACTCACTGAAAGTACACCTGGCAGCCTTGTCGGCTTACACTACTTCCCATAGCAAGGTTTCATGGTGGAAAGTACCAGTAGTTAAAGCCTTCATGGAAGGACTAAAGAGACTTCACCCTCCTATTTCAAACCCACCACCAGGGTGGGACCTTAATGTGGTGCTAGCCAAGCTCATGGGCCCCCCTTTCGAACCCATGCATAAGAGCAGTCTCAAACACCTGACTTATAAAACGGCCTTCTTAGTAGCTATTACTTCTATAAGAAGGGTCAGTGAAATTCAGGCTCTGTCAGTGCAGGATCCCTTCTTTACTGTCCATAAAGACAAACTGGTTTTACGCACACACCCTAGGTTCTCACCTAAATTTATATCAAAATTCCATGTAAACCAGTCCATCGAGCTTCCGGCTTTCTTCCAGAACCCGCAAAGCTCGGCTGAGGTGAAACCCTAGATGTGCGTAGGGCGGTCCTCTACTATGTAAATAAAACCAGACCGCTAAGAAAAACAGATCAACTGTTTGTCTCCGTAGCTACAGTCAGAGAGGGGGATCGCGTCTCTAAAGGTGCCATCTCGAAGTGGATTATTAACTGTATCCAGCTGTGTTACTCACTCTCTGAAAAAACTCTGCCTTTCACGCCAAGGGCCCACTCTACTAGAGGCATTGGGGCCACTCTGGCTTTCATTGCAAATGTACCCCTTGACACCATTTGCAAAGCAGCTACTTGGAGCTCTATTCACACTTTTACTCAGCATTACTGCATTGACACCCATTCCAAGACAGATACACAAGTGGGACAAGCGATTCTAAGACACTTATTTGCTCATGCCCCTTCTCACATCCCACCTCCTTCTTCTGGTACTGCTCGCTAATCTATGCACAGCATGTGATCTAAGCAGATTCCACAAGCCTCAGAAGGGATACATTACTCACCGTAATCGTATTTCTGATGCTTGTATCTGCTTAGATTCACATGCGACCCACCCTTCCTCCCCTCCGAGAGAAGGCGCATGATTGCTTGTAGTCTTACCTTTCTGTCTATCTGCTTAGATTATCTGTTCTCACGCTACTCCTCATGCTACCTCATGTCAGAAAAAATACAATCTGAGGATCCTAGACGCGTGAGGGATCTTGGGTACAGTGGACGTCACACTAGGGATAGTATTACTGGCACGCCCTGTGTCGACACCCATTTTCGAGTTTCGAAAAACAAACTGTAATACTCCGCAGCTTCCACTAGATGTCGGCCTATGCACAGCATGTGAATCTAAGCAGATACAAGCATCAGAAATACGATTACGGTGAGTAATGTATCCCATATATTTTCAAAAGAACTGGCTGAACGTCAGTGTATGCGAGGAGCACTCTCCTTCGTACCAGGCTTAAATAATCAGTCCGTGACCAGCAAATCCAAAATGGCTTCTTTATTCGTTAAAATACAGCATTATAGCTTCCCAAAAAGTCGACGCTTTTCGCGGCGTTACTTGCCGCTTGTTCACAAAAAACGTTGTTAAAGGGACATTATGGTTACAGGTAAAACCAAAAAAAAAAACGAAATTCGACAGTTATGGTAAGCTAAGCAACCATAACTTGTGCCACCAGTGTGGCACTGCAAGGACTAACACACATGACATCAAAGATACCATCACAAATTTCATTCATGACAACCCTTTAGGGGTGGATTCCATCGCCTCAATTCCTGTGGGGGAGTCAGTCTCACCCCGGGTGAATAAGGTGGGGGGAAAGTGCACCTTTGAACGTTATAAATCAGGGGGTGATGTCTTCCTTCCACGTAAAGGCATATACCCGGCTAACAGGGTCGGACTGGGCCATAAAATTGTCTCGGGCATCAATTAAAAAAGTGACCCATAGTTGTAAATGGCAATTCATTCCTTTTGGGACACTGTTTGAATAGTACCCAAGGGGGATTTTTTTGATAAAATGGGATAAAAATTGTGCATTTTAAAGAATATTTATTCAGCAACACTGGTCAAAACGATTATCCGCATAGTTAAACTCATCAAACTGGCCCACATTGGGCAAATAGTGGCCATCTTTGACCAAAATAAACTGGCCCACACAACATTTTTAGCCTGATTCATGGAATTATTTGCGTGAAAAACGCAGATTTGTGCGCCTTTTTGCCCGAAAATCCCTGTTTGAAGTATGGGGATTTTTGGGCTGAAAGGCGCGCAAATCTGCATTTTTCACGCAAATAATTCCATGAATCAGGCATTTTTGTGTTTTTGGTTCGGCCATGGGCCTATTGCCGAAGAGGCCAGTCCGAGCCTGCCGGCTGATTCGGAATCTCCCTCCTATTCAGGTCTAACAGGGATATTGTGTGATGCTAATTCTGTAGTTGGAGCCTCTACTCCGTTCAGTCGTCCACTGCGGGATAATTGTGCCACTAATTTGAACTATACTGTAACAACTCCCTCAATTAAGAACACAATTAAGAACACTATTGGCTCCATGTTCGCGAGAGGGGAAAGAGTGCAACCCCCTGAGATTATGGGTTCACCAGAGGAAGCCATAGGTGCTCCCATACGATTAGGGCTTTCACTGGTCAATGTTCTAGAAGGGGCGGATGTACTCGATGTTGAACTTTTAGAACTGGAAAGTCGCGACATGATTGAGTCCTCCTTTACATTGAATACTGCACCCATGTCTAGAGCTAAAGAAACTGGTTCCCAGCTTTTTGGTGCTAAATCGTCGGACAACACAATAAATCCTGAGGCCCCACGTGAGTCCACACCAGTGAATACTCCTAAGGAACCAGTGCCTCCCACTATAATGGCTGTTAATTTTGTCCTGACTTCATTGGTTAAGGTTTTTGAAAATCTCAAATCTGAAGTGCAGCAGCAGTCTGGCACGTTATTGGAAATGACAAAAGATCTGGAATTGAGCAAAATATCCATGGTGGCTATAAAAACGGCTCTGAACGAGGCAATTTTAGAGATCATGGGGGAAATACGCTCTACTGCCAGTCTGCAATCTACCAAGCTGGAGTATTTGCTCGAGAGATGGACTGACTCAAGGGAGGGGATCAGGGTCTTATCTGAAAACATTGATTTGTTGTCTCAACAATCACCTACTGCTATTAGTCCTATCCCTGCAAATGTTCCACTGGTTGACGAAATGATTGACACCCGCTTTCAGCCTCAGTGATGGAGGAGTTTCTTCGCTTGCTTGTCGCATGTAGAAATGATGTTTTTGTGTCTTCCGAACTGTTATCAAATGAGAGACAGGGTATTCAGATTGTGAGAGTGACCATGTCGGCTGATAAGGTAGATGAGCACTGGTTGGTGGTTAATTTGTACTTGTACCCTTTGGGCTGCAATTTATGGGACTTTTTACAGGATTTATTGGATCATCTTGTACAATATGTCTCCTTATTCCCAGCAGACCAACTTATAATAGCAGGTGATCTAAATTCCCAATGTGTTGATGCCTTGGATAGAGCATCGGGCCTCAGTAAATCCAGCACAAGGAACGGGAAAATCTGCATAAAATTCATGAGGGAAAGGGATCTCTGGTTATTAAATGGAAATATGGTGGGTGATCTCTCTTGTGAACCCACGTGGCCTAGAGGTTCCTGCTTCTCTACATTAGATTACGTTTTGTATCTAGAAAGATCTTTGATAGTTTATGGTGATTCTGTTAGATCAATCCAAAAAACGGATTTGGTAGGTGCATGGGCCTTATCCTTCTAATGTGAGTCTATTGAAAAACAGATTAATAAATCGTCCAGTTCTAGAGCGGTTGGCCCTAATGGCCTTAGTGATAGCATTCTAAAAAGGAATCCCTCCCTATGGGCACGACTTCTGAAACATCTATTCGATAGCATTCTCTTGACCAAAGAATTTCTGGAATCCTGGAGATCTTCTGTGGTAATCCCCATCTTTAAAAGGAGGGACCGTTTGGCTGCCTTGAATTACCGTCCGATATCTCTTTTATATGTGGACAGTAAAATCTTTGTGGGCTTGATCTTGGCAGAAATGGAGATCTGGGCCAAGTCAAAGAGTATCATTCCTACACAAAAAACAGGGTTTAGAAGGGGGCTGTCACCCTCTCTCAATGGACTGGTATTGAGCTGTCTATGTGCTCAGTCGGGAGGGAAAGGTGGGTTGCCCCTTTTTGGAGGTTGGATTGACCTATCCCAGGTGTTCAACACCATTATTAGAAATTTGTTTTGGAAAAAATTAAACGCCTGGGGGCCCCTCCTCACCTCCTGTCCATACTCATGGAACTCCATGAGAACACTTCTATGGAAGTTAGATTATCAAGAGCTGGCGCCCTTTCGGACCCAATTAAGATAAAACGAGGTGTCTGCCAGGGGTGCCTGATTACCCCCTTTCTATTCATTCTTTTTATCTCGGACTTGACCCTATGGTTGCATGATAGGGGTCTAGCCTCCCCAAAAGCTGGTGATCTGAAAATTAGTTGGCTTGCATATGCCGATGACGTGATAGTCTTGGACCACTCTCAAGTAGGCCTGCAGCGTCTATTGTCGGCCCTAGCAGACTATGCCAAGTGTAATGACTTAAAGATCAATCAAGAAACATTTAAAATTCTTGTATTTAAACATCCTAAAAAGTTACTAAAGTCATTCACTTGAGTGTTGGAGAACCGGGTTGTAGAGATTGTATCCGAGATCACATACTAAGGGGCTAGCATTCAATCTTTCCCGACTATGGGTCATGTTGTCGCAACATTAGAATTTAAGGCACTTAATTTGGAAGCGCAGATGAAAATAATTCTTCATAAATTCTGTACGTTCTCTATCTTGCCTATGATTAAGTTCTACATAGGCAGGGTAGTTCCGATTATTGTGTTTGGTTTGGAATTGAATCCCCTATCTTTCAATATAGAGTGGGATAAATTGGAGGCCAAACTGTTGAAGAAGTCACTGAATTTGCCCAACTGTGTTCCTATTAGTTGTCTGAGGTATGAACTGGGCTTGACTTCATTGAGGGGAATCATGGAGTGGAAATGGGTCTCACTGTTGAGGTTAATCTTAGACCCGCCCACATGTTCATTATATGAAGATGTTGCATTGGCCAGGCAGAGAGGAGTTAATATCTTCCTTAGTAATTTGGAGACAAAATGTCAAGAAATACTGGCTCAGTCAGATTGCTCTGTGTAAATTCTTGTCGAGATCCTATGAAAGTCAAAGTGCGCATGCAGCAAGCTGACTGGATTAGGACAACTGAGAAAAGGAGGTTGGCAAAACTCTCGGCTTCTCATAATCAAACTGGTAAAAGAAGAGCATATATGCCACATTATTGAAATTGGTCCTCGGATTCAGCCATCAGATCCATTTTTTTGAGATTTAGATTGAATCTTCTTCCCACACGGGAAATTCTATCAATAAGGAATAGTGAGGACTATCCAACTGATTTGTGTAACAAATGTGAGGATAAGGAAAGTCAGTCCCTTTACCATTTACTCTCAAAGTGCCAAGGTACATGGGCTTTGAGAATCTCTGGATTTCGGGGTTTTGTTCATGATGTGAGGTGGTTGAACTTGGATATATTTTGGGAGCGATTATGTTCCGGAGAGGAGTTTTTTTGACATTTGAGGTAGTTGCAGTTCTTAAAGAATTAGGTTTAGGGGGGGGGGGGGAGATTTGTAACCAAACAAGAGTCTAGTATTGTTGAATATATGACTGTTGTTTTGAGGATATGTTGGTTTAGATTGATGTATTGTGTTTTAACTGGTTTTCCCTGTTTTACATTTTTTTGTAGGTCTGTACTGAGGTTTATCTTCTTGTATCTCCTTTTGTTTTATTAATTTTTCTTTATTGTCTTGGTTTAACTGAGTTTTCTTGTTTGTAAAAAAAAAATATTCTTTGCTGTTAATAGTGTTAAAAGCCATTATATCGTTTTATTTATTATGTATGATAAATGTATAGCTAATTCACTATAAATAAATCAAATAAAAAAAATGTAAAAAGTTAGTGAATTTCATAGGTTTTTAGTAGGGCACTTTAAGCATAACGTTGCTTTAGGGTAGTGTTTTCAGTAAAGGGAAAAGGGTTTTAGTAACATATGTAGACTTCACCTGGTTGGCGTATGTACAGTTACACGGCAAGTATCCGTAGGACACCATTAGTGACCGCATGTCTGCATCTTCAAATGCACTTTTAAGTAGTTGTGGAAGCGCACATGTTTACGTTCCACACCTAGACCCATGCATAGGCCATGCACTGTATGCTGATAACACTGCCCCTGTCGCCAGCCCTACGTATTCATACAGAAGGCTACTGCATTTAAAGTATTGCTGTCCACTTGGTGGGTGGATCTGCAAACTTAGCAATGTGTGGCTAAAGTACTCATAACTGTATAATGGCCACTGGTAAACAAAGAACAGCAACCAGCACTGTGCCATGGGCGTGTTAAATGTGGCATTACTTTGATTTATCTGCTACTTCCCTTTCCATGACCCGTGAAACTGATACATTGTGTGTGCACTCAGCAGTGTGACGGAAAGTATGAACAGGTCGTGTGCCAGTAAAACAGTTGAAGAAAACATGTATCTGCAAGTGGGACAGTTTGTAGTAAAGCTGCAAAATTGCAAAGCTGCTGCACCTTCCTCACGCACATACTAGTGCATGTAAAGGCAAGTAAAGAAACAGCAGAATATGCAGAGCACAAACAATCTTACTGGTGGTTAGAAAAGTGATGTATGTGCATGGGTTGCACAGAATAAAAGGCTTTGTGGTATACGTAAAGAAGCTGTGGTTGGCTTTTTTGTTAACATTCTTGTATTCCACAATGTATGTATATCTGTGAACGGTACCGCTAACAGTAATGGCGTAGCATAAAGTGTTCTACTGCATGTGACAACAACTCAAATTAAAGGACAAAGGAGCAGTGGGCCGGCACCGTCTTCCGAAGAATGACGTTGGGTACTTTCATGTACCTCATTTGCCACATCTGCTGCGTACAACAAGAGGGCCGCTCCTGTAGGGCAGCAGAGCTGTAAAACAACCTTTCCAAAGCATATGCTGCGCTACAGACCTTTAGCCGGCAAAGGGCATTTTATTGTACATGTAGTGCAATGCGGTACTGTACACAGGGAAGGTACTTGGAAGTGCATAGCAATGGTCTTTACAGGAGCATTACAATGAGTGTCGCCTATATAGGTGAGGGCCACCCAATAATTCCGTCTCCCGGCATGTCCCCTACAGTATCTAGGCAGGTGCTGCCCCTTCTGTACCGGACCTTTCCTGGTTTTCCTTCTGTGATGTGTGTGAGAACACGATAATAAATAAAGATGCACTGGGGAACGTAAAAAGGTAAAAAAAGAAAGCACCTTTAACAGATGAACAACAGAATTGCCAATGCACGCATGCAGGGTGGGAGGCGTGGCATTGTGGAGAACAATGTAGTTCAGTCGGTTAGAAAGGAGTGCGCTGTACAAAGAGATTTCTTTACGTGTTGCAGAGCATTTTCAAGAGAGTCACAACGCAACACTTACTACAAGAAAATATCACTAGTTGCAAGAAAGGCACCAATGCAATTTAGATGGGGTGTGTAGAAATTGAGATAGCTGGCACAATAAGATGAACGTTGTAGCTAGGGAAAAGTATTTTTGCTGTGAAACGTCATAATGCTATGGGCGAAGTTTGCCATTGGCACATGACAAAGAAATGCACAAATACACTTCTTTGCAATGTACCGCGCTGTCTCCATTGACGGACCAAATAGAAAATGACACTGCCACATCGGTAGCTGCATACTGCGATAGAAAGTTATGCAAGAGATCGGATAGAAAGGCATGAACTGGGCAAGTGCCTTCTTCATCGCAAACTAGGGGTGTCACGGTATTAGTTTTATGACGGTACAATAACCTTCTTGCCAAATGACGGTATATCCTGGTTATCGCGGTATAGCAGGTGGAGTTAACTAATCTTAAATATTTTCTGTAAGGTCATAAATTGTCAGATTTATCATAACAAACAAAACCAGGCACCCAGGTCTAGAATTGGGCTTTCCAACATACTTTCCACTGAAATGCCACCACTTGCTTCCACCAAACACGAACACACGTGTGGAGAGGAAGAGGGGGGGGCCTGCTGCGACTGGCAAAGCAAACTGAATAGCTTTTCTTAAGTTGTCATTTAGGCTTTTAGCTCCCCCCACTGGCTACTGGTGAAGATGAACATGTTGCCATCTTGATAACCTGCATGCCACAGATCAATGGAGTCTGATGGTAGTATACGCTTGTGCGCATACACACACACACATGCACACGCACTCTCTCTTTACGTTACAGCCTTTAGTTTACTTCCGGGCCAAAAGGTGTTCAGTAATCAGGGACGTGTTACCCTTTGGTATGGCAGCAGGGAATACCCACAGAGATGAGTAAATTTCACAGTGTGACTTATTATATGTAAATTCAATGATAGAACCAGGGAAAGCCCCCATTGTCATATGTTTAGAAAACATTATCCATTATAGATATATAAACCCCAAAGCTGCCAACCCAAAGTCCCGGAAGGATAGCTCAGCGGCGACGTGCGCGCCTTGGAAGCAAGTCGACACGAAGCAACACAGGTTTGATCCCCGGGTCTGCGTTTAGAAACCTCTGGGTGTTTAAGCATGTTATAAATACGCCACTAAGACAAAAACAATTATGTAACTAAATAAACAAAAAAATTTCTTTAACAGCGCCTCGATGCCTGTGGGCTGTGTGAGCGCTTTTAAAAAAAAATGTAAATAAAAAAAAAAAAGCAAACCTTTTTCCTTCTTGGCACTGTATTTATTCTTCCTATTGCTAACATATTGATTTTGTGTCAGGCACGTGTGGTTTATGGAATGGCATTAAAAACTGCTCAAACTGAAACTACTTGGCAGACGGCACATCCAACAGTGCAAGACCAAGACTGCGCAGCACTTGCTTACTGCAGCCTTTCCAAATCAGATTGAAAAGCACACTTAACGGTATGAGCGGTATACCAGTATAAACAACGTGATGGTTAATATTGTTCAATTAATTGGTTCACGGTATCTTTAACGGTATACCGAAATACCGTTACATCCCTATCGCAAACAGCACTGAAACTCGTGTAACATGCTGTGCAATGTTCCCTGCACAATGAACAACAATAATATCATCATGATTGCGTATCACACACACAAACCAAAATCAGGCACTTCATTGTACCTAGTCCATAGCACTAGACATGCACATCATAGATAAGTAAATGAGTAGCGAGTGCACAGTGTTTTACATTCACTTTCACTGAATGTATGTTGGCATGCCCTAAAATCCACACGCTGTGCCTCGTAAAACACACAGCCATAATGGCACCCTCTGCATTTCTGTGAACCAATACACAATATAGCACCGTCGGTCCGTGCACACCACACCCACAAACAAATTGCCCAATCCCATAGCCTCTGCAGACCCATTTCTATGGCCGTCATCTGCAAAAGGGGCGTATGTACCACATGCTGACCTGCAGCTATCGCAATATTCACTGATTTTTCGTGCTGCATGCACGCAGGAGTGGGGAATAACTTTCTGCCATGGGACCGCACGTCGTTGGTTATGGTGGCTCTTAAAAGAACCTTTGTTTTTTTTGTTGTTTTTTTTTTTTTTAAGGTGCTTCCATAGAAACACTTTTTGGGGGGTTTTCATACATGAATGTGTGTTTTCAACTTTAGCTCAAATTCTTACTGTAGGGTCTTCAGTGCAGTCTGTAGATTGTGAACAAACATTTCATTGCCACTGGCCGACAAAGACATGCCATTTGCCTTGAAAAGGTGTATGTATGGGGAACCAATGTTCTCCTTCTCACAGGAAAACATCCCAGCAGCACTCAAGTAGTCACACATGCTTCTGTTGATGAGACCCCTTCCGACTGCTGGCTGGCGACAGGAAGCATTGGAATAATGCCACGCGATTCTCGGCAGTATACATGAGAAAAGCACCTTGGCAGTCGGAAAAATGCACTGCACTGCTTTCATGAAAATCTTCAGTTGACTGAACACACAGGAACAAGGCATGTAACCCAAAAAGAAGCCTCCAAAGTGCCCGATCACAACATGTACAGTTTCAAGAAGCAGTCTGCCGAAACAGCACGATTCCATACCACTCCACAAAACGTCCACTCCTTCCAAACCTAAATTGCTAGACAAGTCTTCTTGGAGGGCATACACGCACAGATCTTCCACAAAATAATCACCCACGACGAAAACTGTGCATCTTGCCATGTTTGCCAGCCGCAGTACACAAAGTTATGGAAAAGTAAATGCCTCCCTTTCCTGTGACGCACACCCAGAGCACCTGATTGGCCAAAGGCCATAGTCCCATTTCCATTGACCAACATGGTGAGAAGGGCAAAATGTGGCACGTGCCTGTCCCCAATCACTGTGAGGGAGGCGCCCCGGTGAAGCACGAGGACTCCTTCTCCCTATTGGTGCTCTTTTCTGTAACATACACCCTGACCACCTGATTGGCCAAAGGGCATATTCCCATGTCTATTGGCCAGCATGCTCACGAACACAGAATGTGGCACGTGCCTTTCTCCAAGTAGCGCCAGGGCCATGCCCCAGTAAAGCCGAAAGAGTCCTTCTTCCTATTGGTGCACTTTCCTCTGAAGCACACCCTCAGCAGCACATGATAGGACAATCGCTACAGTCCCATTTCCATAGGCCAGAATGGTGAGGAGAATCTCATGTGGCACGTGTGGGTTCCCAAGTACGTTGAGGGCCGGTCCCCAGTGCAGCAAGAGTCCCTCTTTCTATTGCCGCACATCCTAAGCAACTCATTGGACAATCCCCACAGTTCCATTTTTCGTAGCCGCCACCCTCAAAAACCCTGCATGTGACTTTCGTGCTGCGTGCGGGCATGGGGGAATAACGTGCAACCATGGCAGGGGGGAGTTCATAGTAAGGGGCTACTCTTAAAAGAGTTGTTTTTTTGTGTAGATCCTTCTACAAAAACACCTTTTTTGTCTGTTTTTAGTAGCTTTTGTGTTTTCTTATACAGACATTAGTTCAGCAAACTCTTCTCCGCATCCTGTAGACGAGCAAGCAAAACTGCTTTGCGAATGGATCGCAACAATAATGCCATTTTCTTGGGAACACTCTGCATGTCCACAAGTAATAAGGTCATTGCTGCAGAAGAACATTCCACAAGCGGACAAAAAAGTGTACATGCTTCTGTTGATGAGACACCTTCCTTCGTCTGGCTCGGAACAACATCCATGAGCAGTAGGCCATACTCTTTGCGGTATTATAGATGAGAAAAGCTCCTTAGCGGTGGGAAAAAGCGTCCTGATGACATCCAGCAACCTCCTCAGTCTACGGAACAAATGTAAGCAAGGCAGGTAACCCATATGCATGCTGCCGTATAGAATTACGGTGACATGTTCTACTGGAAACGTGGCGAGGTCTTTGCAAAGTTCATGCATATGGAAGAAATCGCACTCATGCACAACGTTGCACAATGGGTCCACCCTTTCCAAACCAAAATTGCTGTCAAGTTTCTTTGCAGAGCATAGTTGTGCAGATCTATTACAAAGGGATCACCTATAGGCAACACAATACGTTTCGCCATGTCAGCGACCATCAGTACGCAGAGTATAATGTGCAACCGTTTCACCTCCCCTTCCTGTTAATTACACCCACACTACCTGATTGGCTAATCCCCACACTGCCATGGCAATTGGGCATGGTGGTGTAAAGGGCCGATTTTGCCTCTGCAGCTCTACTTCATTTGATTACTGGTAAATAGGCACACACATCCAGCAATCGCATTAAAGCCGCCCTCATCGAACACTGTCACTGCTGTACAACACTTGAAATGTACCATTACACATTTACAGTACAAATGTCGTGCCATTCCAAAGCACGTCCACTACAACGTTCAATGAAAGTATGCACACTTTCTCCATTTGCATACATCCACATAGCCACCCAGAATGTGGCACGGGTCATCCTGAAAGTACTTTTGTGTGTGCAAGTATTTTTTTTATCTCTTTATATGTGTTTCTGTTTGCCTGTCATCACATTTTTATAACATTCTGGTCAATGCTTCTTGCACAGTGTGAAAGAAAACAGCATTGCCAATGGCGCTCAAATAAATGCCATTTCTACGGAACCACTGCATATTTTGCGATCTCATAGTGTGTGGAGAACATGCCATCAGTCTACATAAATTGACGCATAATTCTGTTTATAGCACACCTTCTGCCCGCTGGCTGGGGGCAAATTACACCGTCATGGACCCACGCTGCTCTTGGTGTTATCCATGAGAAAACCACCTTGGCAGTAGGAAAAATATGCATCACTGCAGTCAGCAACCTCATCAGTAGACAGATTAATCGTCCACACGACATGTAACCCAAATGTGCACTTCCATAGTGCACCACGACACAGTCCACATTCGTTTTGTGACGGACGCCACATATCTGCAAAGGCGAATCATCCCGCCGAAACTGCAGTCACCCTGACAGGCCCAGAAAGCGTTGACTCCTTCCAACCCGAAATTACCAGCAACATCTCTTTGCACGCAACGCCTTTGCCGATGGCGCACAACGGTATCACCAATGATAAGCACTGTGCGTCTCTCCATGTCGACCACCCTCACGACTCAGTATTGTGACGAAATGGTACCACCCCTTCCTATGATTCACGCCCTAAACTCCTAATTGCCTATTTCCACAATTCCATTTCCATTTCCACCCTGCTCATAATGGGAAAATGTGCGTGTGCGCTTTCCCATCTACAGTGAGGGCCCCAGCCCAGTAAAGCTCTGACAAGACTTCTTACTTTTGCACTGTCACTTTTTG
Organism: Ambystoma mexicanum; assembly: GCF_040938575.1. Taxonomy (NCBI): domain Eukaryota; kingdom Metazoa; phylum Chordata; class Amphibia; order Caudata; family Ambystomatidae; genus Ambystoma; species Ambystoma mexicanum. The sequence continues at coordinate 517,384,106 of NC_090932.1, forward strand.
CAGCACTTCCCAAATAGGGTGCTGTCACATTTCAAAACACTCATGCACCAATCACATACAAAACCTCTGCATTGCACACTGTTAATTCTATACACCACTACTTATTTACTGTTAAACACTCTCAGTACACGTTCCGTTTGATTGCAAAGCCACTCCACCAGAAATATCTGATAAAGAAGGCACTATTGCAGCATCCACAAACATCCTAACATGCCCCCAGCACACCTTTAGGTATGCACACAACATTGCAACCCTTTCCACACCCACCGCAACACTACACATCCAAGCAAGCGACCATGTGGGCACCTAACATTATGCACAGATGTTACATACATAGCAGCAGTTCTACCCATCTCCCCCAAACCATAAAACACCCATTCACAAAAACGTGCCCCACTTAGCAGAAGCCACAAACATAGTGCAGCCTGCACCCCCCTACGCTCTACCATTCACATGCTATTGTGTCACTGCCAACCTATGCACACCACATTCACAGCATTGGGTCTACTTCAATAAATCTGCACACAGCAGAGTAACCAAAAACATATAAGATGCCCTTCAACCATACCCACTTCCATACTCACATTACATACACACTGCACCCTGTGGCCACACTACCCAACTTCTCACTGCACAATCTCCTGCCGCACACCAAATACTGTGGCATGTTCCAACTATCACCACAACCATAGAATTCACAATACGCGCTTTGCAACTCACTTGTACTGCTGTAGCACGTCGACAATGTGCTCCACACGCATTCTCCAAAGATCACCACCATGTGCCTCATACACTGCCAAACCTGCATTGCACCAGTGGGTCTGCTCCTTGCACACATTCCCCCCACCGTTATTCAACAATACATGTCAGTATATCACCAACTACCACTATGCACATATGCACCACTGGCACCAGCACTCCTAATCAACCTCGACACCGCAATGGACATACACATCATTACATACAACTGTTAGCATAATGTATAAACATTACACTGTCTCCGGCACCCCTACACCCTTTCATCCACGTACTATTGTCTTACCCACTTCCACTTAGAAAGGATTGTTTCACTGGCAACGTAAACACAACATGTTTAGAACATTGCCCACACTGCAAGCATTGTGCACAAAGCACACTATCCAAGCACATATAAGCTGCCCTTCAACCATACCCTGTAACATACTGACAGTATACAAGCATTGCACGCAGTGCCCACACAGCGTGACTTTCCACTGCAGCATCTCCAACCACAGGGCACCACCATGGAGGTATGCAGTAACAAATTGCAACAGTTACCATAATGTACAAACAAGACACTCTGCTGCATCCCTGTGCACTTTCAAGCACATACTATGGGCGTACCCACTACCATTCACAAAATATTGTGCCACTGCCAACCTACCCACAATCTGTTTGCAACAGTGGCTTATAACAGCTTAAATGTGCTCCACACCAATTTCTTACATGTTACCACCCTCTAACTCATGCACATTGAAAAATGCATTACTGCTGTGCATGTCCTCAAGGCCTAGGCTCTTGAATGCATGGCCTACGGCCTTCGGCCATGCATCCAATAGTCTAGGCCTTGAACACACTCACAGCAACATAATGCCACCATGCATGTCTCCATATCAGCAACTGCAACAATCCACATAGACAGCACTGCCACCGACACTCCTAACCAACCTGTAGACCGCCATGGTGCTAAGCAGTAACAAATGGCAACGGTTAACATAATGGCCATGTGGGCAGCTACCATTTTCAACAAACGTGCCACACGTAGGTAGCAGCACTTCACCCCAACTCCTCCACACCATAAAACACCCAATAATGAACACAGGTCACACTTACCAGAATGCACAAACATACCACATCCTCCACCACCTCTACCCACAGCCATTCACAAACTATTGTGTCACTAACCACAACATTTTCACAACATTCGGCCTACTTCAACAATTCTGCACACAGCATAGGCCTTGAAACACCTACAGCAACGTAATGCCACCATGCATTTCACCATTTTACCAACTACGACCATTGACATCCACACCACTGCCACCAGCAGTCCTACCCAACCTGCGCACCACCATGTAGCTATGCAGCAACAAATTGCAACAGTTAACACAATGTGGAAAGAAAACACTCTCTCCTGCACCCCTATACACTTTCAGTCACATACTGTCGGCGTGCACACTCCCATTCAGAAAGTACTGTGTCACTGCCAACCTACCCACATTCAGTTTGCAGCACTAACGCTACGCTACTGCAACCAATCTGCACACACTGCGCTATGCAAGCACATCCTGTACCGGATGCAGACTCAAACATGCCTTCCTGCAGTGTTTATCTTGCAGCCCTTCGCTCCTCAGTGCATGCCCTACAGCCTACAGGCTACGGGCTTCGACCATGCACCCAATAGTGTAATCCTTCCACAGACCCACCGCACTTTCATTCACCCATGCATGCCTCCATGTGCCCAACTACCGCATTCCATTCGCAGCGCACCGCCACCCGCGCTCCAACCCAACCTATGTCATGTGCAATTCACTCCCCATCTGCACATGACCTGCCACCACTCACCACGAAAAGAGTTTGCTGCAAACAGGTCGCGCAGAAGCTAAGGGACCATTATGACAGCTGCCTCCAATCACCACAGAAAATACTAGCCTACATATGTCACATATAAACCATTTCGGACTTCCCCAGCCATTCCCTCCCTTATTGCTGCCAACACAATGCGTACGGTACATTTCCCAGACCCTTCCGCCGCCGCATTGTCCTCCGATACACCATGGCTGCTTTCCCAAAAAAGGTTGACGCACAGCACGCTTCCCTCCAGCCAACCACCGCCCACGTCCAAACTTCTCCAACACCATGCTGTACCGCGATCCAATGACATATCTGTCTGCGGAGCGAACAGGGAAATGGGTCAGTGGAGTGGACTCAGATATCACTAATTTATTGGGATGTACATTTCAGTGTTTTTCAAAAAATGTACCGGTCCGATTGCCACCGAACACACTTTCTGGCCCAGGGCCCCGCTCCTGGCACAAATGTGGTGAAAATCAGTCCAGCCGTTCGACATGTAGTCGTGCACAAAGTTTTTCCCCATTCAGTCTTTGGGGAAAAAAAAATGTTGGGACCCCCCTTAAACCTCCCCCCCAACCCCTGCACGAAACCTTGCCCAACTTGGTGAACAAATTCAGAGCCGCCCATATACTTTATTTGCAAAGTTTGGTCAGGATTCGTCCAGGGGGAGCGAAGTTATAAGCTGCCGAAAAAGTGCTCTTCCTATGAGTTTAGCAACTTAACCATAACTACACGGCCGCTACTGCGGGCCGTGTAATATAATATATATATATATATATATATATATTCAGTAAAAAACTTTGTTAAAGGGACGTTATGGTTAAGTTGGGCTACTAAAAACCTATCCAATTCAGTAAAAAAAACTTTATTAAAGGGACGTTATGGTTCAAAGTAAAACCGAAAACCCCCTGAAATTCGCCAGTTATGGTAAGCTAAGCAACCATAACTCGCGCCACCGTGTACTGCTAACATTAACACCCAGGACATCAACGATGACATCACAGATGTCATTGATGACATCACTGATGACATCACATGTCTGGCTCCCCCTTTTTTCCTTTACTGACATATCTAGGCCACATGGTTCTGTTCAGTAACAGTGAAAAACGAAAAATTGAAAATATTCTATATTTGTAGACTTATCCTTCAATTAAATTCTTACAATAATTCCCTTGGGTTCAAGTCACATCATATGAAACATATACATAGCGGAAGACACAGGCTTGAAAGAAAGTAATCCTTTCTGTGCATGAAGATACTCATTAGGATTATCAGCACTTTCTCATACTGTACTTTCCTGTATATAACCATATTTGTATACATTGTACTCACACTTCTTTCCTTAGAGTCTAGTCACATCATGTGATACACATACATACAGTAAGTAGCAGCTTTAAAACAGAGCAATAATTTCTCTGCATATATTCATATTTGTCTGTGTTGTTGTCTCTTTGTGTTTTGTCTGTAATAATACAATTATGTATTAAGTGAGTTTTATTAGCTACTTATTACATGTTTCACATTACACAAAACTCTAATAAAAAAGCAGATATTCATTTCACTATTCAACATGGCAAGATTATGAATATTGCAGCTTCATCATGTATGCTGCACACACTGCTTATGTTTCTATATGAGTAGTTTAGTATACTGGATTAAACTTCAGAATAGAATGCTATTTATATCAATGCATTGCTTAGTGCACTAATTCGCTCATGATTTTTATTCCAATGCTCCTTGAAACTTTTTGGTCAACATTATAAGAATCCCTTGTACAGAGTTTTCATGAAAAGTAAATGCGCATGTGATGTCATCAGTGATGTCATCAATGACATTTGTGATGTCATCTTTGATGTCCTGGGTGTTAACGTAAGCAGTACACGGTGGCGCGAGTTATGGTTGCTTAGCTTACCAAAACTGGCGTATTTCAGGGGTTTTTCGGTTTTACTTTGAACCATAACGTCCCTTTAACAAAGTTCTTTTTACTGAATTTGATAGGTTTTTAGTAGCGCAACTTAACCATAACGTCCCTTTAACACATTTTTTTTTACTGAATTTGATAGGTTTTTAGTAGCGCAACTTAACCATAACGTCCCTTTAACAAAGTTATTTTACTGAATTTCATAGGTTTTTAGTAGCACAAGTAAACCATAATATCCCTAACACTATATACATGTAACATAGAACATACTGAACTGCCACCTAGTGATTTTGATGTCCGCGGACTGTGCGCATGTTCGCGGACGGACGCGGACAACACCAATACTACCCAAAAACTCAGGGGTATCTTAAATTGTTATATCATGCCACATGAACACTATACAAGTTGAAAAACCGACACACAAACACATTATATATAATAATAAATAAGAAGTAGAACTTATATATCTAACACATCATACATCCATTTAAATACCATATATAGTAAAATGGAATATACCAAAACAAGAAAGGTATGCTTCTAACATAATTACTTCACAGAAATTGCACAACTAGGAGCAGCAGCACATCTACAGAACAGTGAGAAGACAACTTACCACAATCTAGTAAGTAAACATTTTTTTATATATATTTCTAAAATGTCTATATTAGATACAATAAAAGTAATGTATTTTTTTTTTTTTTCCTCACAGAAATGTCAAATACCTTAGAATGGCTTGAGGAGAATTTTCCACATGGTGAAATCTCTGAAGATAGTGACACTAATGGTAGACACTTCTCTTGAAAACCAAATTAATAAGCATTACTTTATGTGCACTTAACATATATATATTGAAGAAACCAGAGGAGTGGGGACGGACCACACTCTCCGTGGACATATATATATATATATATATATATATATATATATATATATATATATATATATATATATATATATATATATATATATATATATATATTTTTTTTTTTAACAGACCATACAAACAATGAAAACAATACTCAGCAAGATACTTTAGAACAAACTCTCCAGTGCATGGAAGAAAAAATGAACAAGCTAATAACAAATTTGAACCTTTTGAACATTTTTGTGGAGGACCATATACAAGAAAACATTAGATACCATTGTGCAACATGTACCTGTCCCCCCTCTCCATATCCCATTCAATTATCCACAAACACTCTCCACGAACAAAAACGTTTTGATGATACTTCCATCCCTTCATCTTCTCCTGTCCATCCTATTGAAAACCCCAATCCCCCTGTGCTTGTGTCAGTTTCTGCTACCCCTTCTCTATCATAAATAGTACATATGTATAACATAATGAAAAATAAATGTTATGTATGTGTTAATTTAGTCCTTTGTGTTATTTTTTTTTTAAATTCAGTTTTGGTGTCCGCGGACAACACAGGTGTTCTGAAAGGTTTGTGAATAAACGAAATGAGGGTGTCCTGAGGACACTATACCTGTCTGTACTGTTCGTAGGCAGGTTGAAACTATTCTAAGAACACAGGTGGTGTCCTGAAATGTTCGTAAATAAACAAAATGGGGGTGTTCTGAGGACACTATACCTATCCGTACTGTTCATAGGCAGGTTGAAACTGTTCTAAGAGCACATCAGTGTCCTGAGATGTTTGTAAATAAACAAAATGGGGGTGTCCTGAAGACGCTATGCCTGTCCGTACTGTTCGTAGGCAAGTTGAAACTGTTCTAAGAACACAGGTGGTGTCCTGAAATTTTCGTAAATAAACAAAATGGGGGTGTCCTGAGGACACTATGCCTGTCCGTACTGTTCGTAGGCAAGTTGAAACTGTTCTAAGAACACAGGTGGTGTCCTGAAATGTTCATAAATAAACAAAATGGGGGTGTCCTGAGGACACTATATCTGTCCGTACTGTTCGTAGGTAAGTTGAAACTGTTCTAAGAACACAGGTGGTGTCCTGGAATTTTCGTAAATAAACAAAATGGGGGTGTCCTGAGGATACTAAACCTGTCCGTACTGTTCGTAGGCAGATTGAAACTGTTCTAAGAACACATCAAGTGTCCTGGGATGTTCGAAAATAAACAAAATTGGGGTGTTCTGAGGACACTAGAACAAACGCCTGTCCGTAACTATTCGTTTCACGTGTCGCACTTTTAATTAGTTTCAGGACCCGAACACTGTCCGTAGAACACCAATGCGCATGCGCAAAACAGTTTCAATGCATTTGGTGTCCTGCGGACACTCGTTCCCTTCACGGACATGTTCGCGATGCCATCATGTGACCGCACCCATGCTGAGCGTGTGTTCTGACTACGGACACTGTTCTTGTCCACGAACAATTTAAAACTACTTTTTCAGGCAATCCACATTTTTTATAATAATAAATCACCATAGCACAAGTCCCAGACAATAATCCAGACTTTGTACATACTTTTTGGGACTTTTTGAGCCTTTTTTCGTGTTCGATCCATCCGCGGATGGAGTGGGTTTCCGCGGACCGGCACCAGCACCCCTATAAAGGGCCACACCCCAGAACTCATTCTCATTGGTTTCTGGCTACCTTACAGAACACAGTGCATTTTTCTGCCAACTTTGCAGATTTTCATCTGAAACCTGATGGCATCCATGGCTCCTCCACTGCCACCTAGTGCTACATCTGCTTCAGCACCACCCTCACCCCCTCCACCACCACCACATCCCCAAGGGCCTGAAGAGGGGAACAGGAGTGAGGATGTAGAGGAGGATGAAGAGGATGAAAAGGAGCTAGTGGAAGTCCCTACTACCAGCACACGCCGTGACTCTTGGGTGTGGCGGTTATTTACCATTCATGGTAACGTACCAAAGGCGCCTGCGAACAAAGTCACCTGCAACGAGTGCAAAATGGTGCTCAGTCACGGGAGACCTGGTACGTACAGCTTTGGTACGACAACTATGATGTGGCACCTAAAGTGTTTCCACGGTGGGGCCATTCGCAAGGTTGTAGCATGCAAGGTGCGTAGTAGGTTGAGTTCCTCTACTACATCCTCAGTTTCCGCTCCTCTCACCACAAGGGACACTCCTGTGGGAGTGCGCATCCCTCCAGCTGCCTCACAGGCCATTCATAATGCTGATGACCCTTACCTTTCGAGGGTAACAGTTGAGTGTATGTACTGCGACGCAATACTCTGCAGGGGGAGAGACTTCATAGTGCTTTCGAGACTGCGGTCAAGGAGCACGGCAAAACCTGCTTCCTAACTAAGTAAGGCCCACCCAACATCTTCCTCTCTCCACCTGCCTTTTCTTATCCCCGTGGTTGTGTCCCCCCCTTACCCTCTTTTCCCCTCCTCTCCTAGTGTGTGGTGTGTAAAAAAAACAAAAAATATAAAACAACAAACATTTTTAAAAAAGGCTCTTTTCAGAGCCGCTTTTCACAGTTTGAAAAATAGAAGTGGCAAAAAAATGGAGCAAGGCCCTGTGTATTTTTAGAAGTCCACGGACAGTTCGCGGACATCTAAAATTTTGGGGTGCTGCCCTATCATAACCATTGCACTTTTCTCTGGGAGGAAGTGGTGGCTCTGAAAAGAGCCTTTTGGTGGTGTTTGTTTGTTTTTGAAAAACTTGAAATGGTCAACACCTACTGCAAAATGGATGGTTTTAAAAATAACTCTTGCATACGCAGTCACCATTCATAAATCACAAGGTCTTACCCTAGACAAAGCATTGATAGATATTGGTAACACAGTCTTTAAAGAAGGCATGAGCTACGTAGCACTATCACGCTTACGTAGACTTGACAGTATATTTCTAATCAACTTTGATGCAAGTAAAGTAAAGGCTGATATTCCTTGCATTTTAGAATGCAATAGACTTCGTTCACTATACACCCCCCATCTAAAGACATATCCTGTTCCACAAAAAATAAAACATTGTATAAGAAAACTAAATCAAACAGAAATGCAACAGGATGTCACCGCAAATCCTCCAAAGAGAGTAAAAGAAACGAATACTTCATCAAGTACCACAAGCAAAAAAGAACCTATTAGAGAAAGTAAACCAGGTACTTCTTCAAAGAAGGAAGACAAACTCCAAAAAAAGCACTCAGATACGGAACTACCTGGTCCATTTAAACTTTCAAATATAACTGGTGTAAGTTGCTACACATATGTAGCAATTAATATTCTATTTCAATTGCCACCAATTGTTGACAACATTTACTTACACAGTACAGATCAATTGTGTTTGCAAATGTTAGTACTTCATAGAAACGCAACAAACAATCCTGACAACACGTATAGTGTTCATAGAATAAGACAAGAATTGGACTACTGTGCTGGAATGGTGAAATTCACTATAAACTCACAGGAAGATCCACAAGAATTTCTAATATTCCTACTACAAGTACTGGAAAACAAAAACATACCTATAAATGAAATCTTCCAAATTTCATACATATGGAAACATACCTGCACTCTCTGCAACAATGTGACACAGGAACAAATCCCCAATGACCGCTTTGTGTATGTATCCATACCTAATTGTGAATCCGTTCCATTTTAGCAACTTGTACAAAATGCAAACCATGGTAGATTATGTACTACCTGCAATTTGGATAATCGCTCCACCTTACTAATACAAACACATAGTAAATACGTAATATTAATGCTTCTACGTTACAATGCAGATGGTACCAAAAACAACTGCAAGCTGAATGGATTCACACATGGTCAAGTATCACTTGGTAAGAAAACCTTCACAACCGTAGGTATAATCTACCACGCAGGAGCCACAACCAATGCAGGTCACTATACTGCATATATTAAAAAAAAATGTGGATGGTTCGAATGTAATGATAGTACCATTACTCTAAAGCAGAGATTACCAGCAAATCTTACAAACGCTTATTTAATCTTCTTAAAACCAAAATTTATTAACTAATTTGTACTTAAACATTAACAAAACTTCAATTAAAAAACTATAAACTGTTAGAATATGCCAACAAGTATCTAACTGCCCCAATATTCTACCACAACTAAACAGATAAATGAATACCACTAAATTATATAAAAAAATAAACAGTTAGAATACGCCAACTGGTATCTAACTGCCCCAAGATTTTCAATAACCAAACAGATAAATCAATACCACTACGTTATAACAAATAATAGACAGTTAGAATACGCCAACTGGTATCTAACTGCCCCAAGATTTTACATTATCCGAACAGATAAATTAATACCACTTCATTATAACAAAAAATAGACAGTTAGAATGTATCAACAGGTATCTAACTGCTCCAAAAATCTGCAACAAGCCAACAAATAGAACATTAGCCAGAAACAACAAGTGAACACTGAAAACAAACAAACAAATAGACCCTAGCACAACAAAAAAAGGGGTTTTTTAATCCAACATGGATTTTTTTTCACAGACCCAATGATTTTAGCAACAAACACAGAAACTGAGCAAATTGCACAGTACACTGGTTTGTAATCTACTAAATATGAGGGTAAAAAAAAATGTTGATTATTTAATGTTATAAGTTGTTACAAAATACCATTACTAACATGATCTTTTCTTTTATCACAGAAATTAACAAGGAATATATATATACTCCAGTTACTAAACCAAACAGTAAGTATATTATAATAAGTACAACCATCGCAGCAAATAACACCCATAGTGACTTATAACTTCAGTGTTTATAAATTTGGTCTTGTCCATGCACCCATGACTCTAGGCCTTGGGCACAACCACCTCAGCATATCACACCCATAATAGCTTATAACTTCGGTGCTTATAAATTTGGTCTTGTCCATGCACCCAAGACTCTAGGCCTTGGGCACAACCACCGCAGCATATCACACCCATAATAGCTTATAACTTCGGTGCTTATAAATTTGGTCTTGTCCATGCACCCAAGACTCTAGGCCTTGGGCACAACCACCACAGCATATCACACTCATAGTGGTTTATAACTTTGTTGCTTATAAATTTGTTTTTGGATCCCAAAATTATAAGCCACTATGGGTGTGATATGTTGCAGTGGTTGTGGCCAGGGCATAGAGTCTTGGGTGCATGGCCGTACGGCCATGCACCCAAGACTCTATGCCCTGGCCACAACCATCGCAGCATATCACACCCATAGAGTGAAACATTTTAACTATGCCATATGGGCACTTTTAATGTCCGCGAACATGGTGAGTGTTCTTAGAACAGTTTCAACTTGCCTACGAACAGTACGGACAGGTATAGCGTCCTCAGGACACCCCCATTTAGTTTATTTATGAACATTTCAGAACACAGCGTGTGTTCTTAGAACAGTTTCAAGTTGCCTGCGAACAATACGGACAGGCATAGCGTCTTCAGGACACACCCATTTCGTTTATTTACGAACATTTCAGTTTCAGCTTGTTTGCGAACAATACGGACAGGAATAGCGTCCTCAGTACACCCCCATTTTGTTTATTTATGAACATCCCAGGACACTTGATGTGTTCTTAGAACAATGTCAATTTGCCTACGAACAATACGGACAGGCATAGCGTCCTCAGGGCACCCCATTTTGTTTATTGACGAACATCCCAGGACATTTGATGTGTTCTTAGAACAGTTTCGACTTGCCCACGAACAGTACGGACAGGTATAGCGTCCTCACGACACACCCATTTTGTTTATTGACGAACATCCCAGGACACATGATGTGTTCTTAGAACAGTTTTAACTTGCCTACGGACCATACGTACAGGCGTAGTGTCCTCAGGACACCCCCATTTTGTTTATTTACGAACATTTCAGGTCACCCGTGTTGTCCGCGGTCAGAGCAAACACAACAGGGGTGCCGGCCACCTAAATAAATACAACATTTAACCCATTTCTTACTCCCCCACCCTCCCCAAACATTCTTACACGCCAACACACTTTACTAAATAGTATTTTTCCACCAAGTTTCACCGTGCTGTCCCCGGACATCCGCGAATCCAAGATGGCGGGCGTTTCCAAAAATCTGACGCACCTCACGCTCTTCACCATCCAATCAGTGTACACGTTGCATGTCTGCGGACATGACGCAAGCTGATTAGCCAATCAGGACACTGTCCGCGGAGCGAACAGGGAAGTGTGTCCGCGGACCGAAGATCGATATCACTAATTTTTTGTGACCTACTTTTTGGTCATTTAAAAAAAAAACTACTGGACGGATTTTCACCAAATTTGCAAAAGCAAGCTTTCGGGACCAAGCCGCTGCTCCTGGTCCAAATTTGGTGAAATTCCGTCCAGCGGTTTGGGCTGTATGTGTGAGCAAAGTTTTTTCCCCATTCAGTCTATGAGAAAAAAAGAAGTTTTGGGACCCCCCTTATAACTTTGCCCTCCCTGGACCAACCCTCACCAAACTTTGCAAACAAATTCAAAGTGACCCATATACTTTTTTGCAAAGTTTGGTGAGGATTCGTCCAGGGAGAGCGAAGTTATAAGCCACCCAAAAAGGGCTCTCCCTATGGAAACAGCAACTTAACGATAACTACACAGCCACTATCGTGGCTGTATATATATATATATATATATACACATATACAACATTTATGATACTGTTTTAGGTAGGTACTCTTAGTGAATTATGAGTGTTTTATGATTTTAAGGATCCATATGCATTGTATTAAATTATGTGAAAGTTTTTTTTTTTTTACTGAAACACACAAAATAAAAAAATGTTATCCTTAGGAGCACACATTTACATCTTTTTTATAGATTTACAGGCTGCCTTTGACGGTGTATCAAGGCCAAAACTCTGAGAACACTTAGTATATTCTGCCTGCACTTCTTAATGCTATTTCATGTCTTCCCAAGAAAATAGGGCTGTTGTTAGATGGAACCTGGAGGTTGACACTAAAGAGGCCATGCAAATCAATAGGGGGTCAGACAAGAGTGTTCTTTGACCCCCAACCCTTTTCTGAATCCTGAGGAATAAGATTGTCACCAACCTATGTACATTGCCCGCTGATGCACCTAAATTGGGATCAGAGAAAATACTAGTCCTGTTTTACGCAGATGATGCTTTCCTCGTCTTTTTCTCTCTTGTGGGGCTTAAGAAACAACTAAATATTTTTCACAAGAGTTGTATGGAACTTGGTTTAGAGATTAACATCGGGAAAACAAAAAGCATGGTTTTCTCCCCAAATTGTAGGAAAACAGACCAAAATCTATGTGTAGAGATTGTAGGTAATGCCATTGAACAAGTGGATAATTTTGAAAGTAATTGTGAATACTCTGTGAACATTGAGAAAACTGGCCTGAAACCTGACAGCGGCTGCAATGCAAGCTGTGGGGGTGGCACCTTCTCACCTGCTCTAGATCTCTAAAATCACCAAGGTAAGCCTGTGGCATTACACGGCGCAGAGTTATGGGGTTACCAACACCATTCAAAGCTGGCAACCAAAAAAGCAAACTTTCTTAAACAGGGGCTTTGTTTACCACCCAACCCAGCAAAGTATATATTAGCAACTGATTTGGGATCAATTTTATATTAGATTCATCTCTGGTCTTCACCCTGCTTTTCAAAATATATGGAGGCAGTGGGGGACCTGTTAGAACAACCGGGAGGGGCTTCCATCACCTGATGCATTAACTCGACGTTGTCCTCTTTAGGTCTAAGGCATATATCGACCATTAGTACCCCGGGAAGACCCCGGAGCCAGTGAAAATTCTCAGAACCCGGGCTATATTCACAAAAGCAAGCCTGCGCTCCAAGCACTTTCATGTGTTGCCGCTTCCCTTCCCCGCTCCCCCTTCACACTCACCTTAGCACCCATGTAGTTTTCTACACGGGTGCTAATGGTGTCTTGTTTTCCCCTTAAAAAAAAAAAATTACCTTTCCTGCGCGGCACAGGGTCCTGCAGTGTTGTTGTTCCACAGTCCGTTTTCATGTTGATGATGTTACAGTCATCAACAATGAAAACGGGCTGCGGCTTTCAGTAGCCCTCTGCAGCCGGTCGGGGCGCAGGACAGGAAAGTTTTTTTTTTTTATTATTTAAAGAAATAATAATACTTTAGCACCGGTGTAGAAAACTATACAGCTGCTAATGGCAATATGCCCTCATTAAGGGAACCTAGCTGTGCTCTGGCCCTTAACTTGGGCAGCGGGTTGTTACCTACAGGATAGGGGCATATTGCCTTAATATGGTTCTTATAGATTCAAATACAAACATTGCCATTAAAAGGGCCCATGATGAAATTATTAAAACCAGTAAACTGGCTGAGAGCACAGGATCAGCGCTGGCAAGAGAATAGTGGTCCTATGAATCTGACTTTGGGAGAGAGAGAGATATATTGACCTGATTGATCCCCCAAACACTGGAACTCTGTTCATGAAATTCTATGTCAAAACCGGAGGCTCAGATTATGCTTACTCTACAACTTTACTGTTCAGCAGCAAAGAAAACAGTACCAAAGAATATGAATACAAATCTAATAAAAAAAACTACAATAACCATGTTTTTCTGAGAATTTGTAGTTCATTTCGATTGGTCCTCAACTGACCATGTGATAGTTCCATAAACCAATAAACAAGTCCTCAATGGAACAAAACTCCTGTCCTCTTTCCCTTCCTCCTCTTTCTTTGCTGCTCGGCAGCGAGTTAAGTACTTTTTTACTCATTATAATGTTGTGAGTGTTGGTGTGCACGGATTGATATTACTTTCACTTAAAGTGTGATGAGCGTGTTATGGTGTCGGAGGCGGAACATTCCGCAACTTGTAGGCGGCTCTAGGGAGTTGCGGCGCGACTGGGATGGTGCACCGGTGGCCGCAACTCCTCCGATCCGTCAAAGAGGGCACTACAGAACGGAAGGGAGAGCGCGACGGGACCGTGTAGTTCCGGCGCTCTCTCCTTCGTTTCTATATTTCAGACTATTGCATTTGTGAGAGTCATGGGTGAAAAGCCTCGGAAAGAAAGAACGTTTATTTTCTCGATACGAGCTATCAACAGCACGCATCGCATGAGCGTAGCGTCCTGTTTTACAGGCTCAACAGCGCCCCTGCAAGCAAGCACTTGATACCGCACCTGATGCGGGCACAGACCCAGGTAAAACCTGTGAGTTTAATATTATTTTATATCTAAGATATAAACAGAACCAGGGAAGTTATATAATCTTGCAATTTAATACACAATCTGACCCTCTGTACTGAGAGGACCCTGGTGTATATATATACATATTATATATATATAATATTCATACCAAATATACCACTCCCAAGGGCCTGAGAATCATGAGTTCCTCCAGTGATGAGGGGGAGGCTGGGGTCAGCCGAAAGAGGAACCAATCGGATATAACTGATGTCTTCCAGAAAGCCCTGGGGGCTTCACTGGGACATAATCCTCAGCAGATAGCGCTGATGGAGGACTGGCTCCGATTCTCTCAGGGCATGGAGGAGGTCAAGAGCATTAAGGCATGCATGAAATAAAAAGGGGGCAGTAAATCAGCCCGTAAGAATACGCTTTGTATTCTTTTGTCTGGGCTATAATTAAGATCTTTCTATTTAAAAGTCCTGCTGAGAGGGAGAGAAAATCCAGTCCACAAAAGAAGCAATTTCCCTGTGTAAGTCCACTGGAACAAATGTAGTCATCATCAGGACTAGTATGTATATTCATAAAGGCTGGCTAAAATGGAAACTCTTTGTATAGTAGCCACAGAGGGGTTTCTCACATATGTATATGATACAGGTGAGGTTTATATTCAGAACCCATGTTGACATAAACAGGCCGATTCATGGAATTAAAAGTGCGAAAATCGCAGGGAAACCAGCGCACATCGATTCATGTAAGTCCGTGCGCAAAAAAAATCTTGGCTGTGCGCTGAAAAAGTGCGCGGCGCACGCCGGCGCACAGATCATCCAACGGCAAGCGCCACGGCCGTTGCGAAATCGCACATAGCGCGGCGCACATTACAAAAGTAGGCGGAACACGGGGCGTAACACTCGGAATGGGGAACAACGCGTGAAAATATGGGCGTCACAGGGGAAGTACAGGAGGCAAGTGCGCGGAACGCCCACAAGCTCGCCTACAACTCGTATTCATGGAATCGAATAGGGCAAACAAGTGCACGGCCAAAGACACGCACAGGGCCAAACAAGTACGCCACAAGAAAGCAGGCGGTAGCGTCCCTGCGCCTGAAATATGCGCCTGAAATAAATGTGCGCCAAAATGTGCGCTAACAAAAAGAACCCATATACAGCTATGATGAATGATCCATACTGTGGCCCTCTAGGACAAATGAGGTGCAAAGGGGTACCGACAAACATGGACACCCGCTCTGTGAAAAATAGCGTGTGCGTGTATTACGGGGTGCGCGGGAAGTTCCACACGCATTGGCCTGGACACATGTATTCCGGGGTGCGCGGGAAGTTCCACACGCAATTTCAGCAGGGTACGTGTACTCCGGGTGCGCAGGAAATTCCACACGCGAATCCAGCAGCCTACGTGTATTTCGGGGGTGCCGGGGAGTCCCACACGTGAATTGGCCATGTGGGTCCTCCCAGCTGTTCCCTCTACACCCTCCACACGTGATATCAGTAGGGTACGTGTATTAAGGGTTTTGCGGGAAGTTCCACACGCGATTGCCCTCGGTACGTGTATTTCGGGGTGCGCGGGAAGTTTCACACGCGAATTTGCAGGGTACGTGTATTTCGGTGTGCGCGTGAAGTTCCACACGCAATTTCAGCAGGGTACGTGTACTCCGAAGGCGTGGGAAATTCCACACGCGAATCCAGCAGTCTACCTGTATTTCGGGGGTGCCGGGGAGTCCCACACGTGAATTGGCCGTGTGGGTCCTCCCAGCTGTTCCCTCTACACCCTCCCCGGCCCCTGCAGGTGGCCCACACCACAGGGGACTACCCTGCACCCCTGCACATGTCCCGCAGGCAGCCCATCCACCATGGCCATGCCCCCCAGCCAACCCACATGTCACCTTGCACTACTGCCCACCAACGCATGTCTCCAAGCACCCCGAGCATCCAGGGGCACCCTCCACCAGGCCCCCACTCCTGTCTCCCTGCACCCCCACCCCCCAGCACTGTGGGGCACCCTCTACCAGGCCCCCACTCATGTTCAACTCATGTCCCCCTGCAGCCCCACCCCCCTGCATCCAGGGGCACCCTCCACCAGGCCCCCACTCCTGTCTCCCTGCACCCCATGCATCCAGGGGCACCCTCCACCAGACCCCCACTCCTGTCTCCCTGCACCCCCACCCCCCAGCACTGTGGGGCACCCTCTACCAGGCCCCCACTCATGTTCAACTCATGTCCCCCTGCAGCCCCACCCCCCTGCATCCAGGGGCACCCTCCACCAGGCCCCCACTCCTGTCTCCCTGCACCCCATGCATCCAGGGGCACCCTCCACCAGCCCCCCACTCCTGTCTCCCTGCACCCCCACCCCTCAGCACTGTGGGGCACCCTCCACCAGGCCCCCACTCCTGTCTCCCTGCACCCCCAGCCCCCAGCACTGTAGGGCACCCTCCACCAGGCCCCCACTCCTGCCTCCCTGCTCCCCCACCCCCCTGGATCCAGGGGCACCCTCCACCAGGCCCCCACTCCTGTCTCCCTGCACCCTCACCCCTCAGCACTGTAGGGCACCCTCCACCAGGCCCCCACTCCTGTCTCCCTGCACCCCCACCCCCCAGCACTGTAGGTGCACCCTCCACCAAAACCCCACTCCTGTCTCCCTGCACCCCCACCCCCCAGCACTGTAGGGTACCCTCCACCAGGCCCCCACTCCTGTCTCCCTGCACCCCCACCCCCTGCATCCAGGGCACCCTCCAGCAGGCCTCCACTCCTGTCTCCCTGCACCCCACCCCCAGCACTTTGGTGCACCCTCCACCAGGCCCCCACTCATGTCTCCCACCCCCCCACCCCCCAGCAGTGCGATTTGCCTGGGTACGTGTATTTCAGGGGTGCGCGGGTAGTCTTACACGCAATTCCATCAGGGTACGTGTATTATGGGTCCGCGTGAACTTCCACACGCGATATCAGCAGGTTACGTGTATTACGGGGTTTGCGGGAAGTTCCACACGCGATTGCCCTGGGTACGTGTATTTCGGGGTGCGCGGGAAGTTTCACATGCGAATTTGCAGGGTCGTGTATTTCGGTGTGCGTGTGAAGTTCCACATGCAATTTCAGCAGGGTACGTGTACTCCGAAGGCATGGCAAATTCCACACGCGAATCCAGCAGCCTACGTGTATTTCGGGGGTGTCGGGGAGTCCCACACGTGAATTGGCCATGTGGGTCCTCCCAGCTGTTCCCTCTACACCCTCCACGGCCCCTGCAGGCGGCCCACACCACAGGGGACTACCCTGCACCCCTGCACATGTCCCGCAGGCAGCCCATCCACCATGGCCATGCCCCCCATCCAACCCACATGTCACCTTGCACTACTGCCTACCAACGCATGTCTCCCAGCACCCCCACCTCCCAGCATCCAGGGGCACCCTCCACCAGGCCCCCACTCATGTCCCCCTGCACCCCCACCCCCCTGCATCCAGGGGCACCCTCCACCAGACCCCCACTCCTATCCCCCTGCACCTCCACCCCCCAGCATCCAGGGGCACCCTCCACCAGACCCCCACTCCTTTCTCCCTGCACCCCCACCTCCAGCACTGTGGGGCACCCTCCACCAGGCCCCCACTCATGTCCAACTCTTGTCCCCTGCAGCCCCACCCCCCTGCATCCAGGGGCACCCTTCACCAGGCCCCCACTCCTGTCTCCCTGCACCCCCGACCCCCAGCACTATAGGGAACCCTCCACCAGGCCCCCACTCATGACCCCCTGCACCCCCACCCCCCTGCATCCAGGGGCACCCTCCACCAGACCCCCACTCCTGTCTCCCTGCACCCCCACCCCCCAGCACTGTGGGGCACCCTCCACCAGGCCCCCACTCATGTCCAACTCATGTCCCCCTGCAGCCCCACCCCCCTGCATCCAGGGGCACCCTCCACCAGGCCCCCACTCCTGTCTCCCTGCACCTCCAACCCCAGCACTGTAGGGCACCCTCCACCAGGCCCCCATTCCTGTCTCCCTGCACCCCCACCCCCCAGCACTGTAGGGGTACCCTCCACCAGGCCCCCACTCCTGTCTCCCTGCACCCCCACCCCCCAGCACTGTAGGGCACCCTCCACCAGGCCCCCACTCCTGTCTCCCTGCACCCCCACCTCCCTGCATCCAGGGGCACCCTCCACCAGGCCCCCACTCCTGTCTCCCTGCACCCCCACCCCCAGCACTGTGGTGCACCCTCCACCAGGCCCCCACTCATGTCTCCCACCCCCCCACCCCCCAGCAGTGCGATTTGCCTGGGTACGTGTATTTCAAGGGTGCGCGGGTAGTCTTACACGCGATTTCATAAGGGTACGTGTATTATGGGTCCGCGTGAACTTCCACACGTGATATCAGCAGGGTACGTGTATTACGGGGTTCGCGGGAAGTTCCACACGCGATCGCCCTGGGTACGTGTATTTCAGGGTGCACGGGAAGTTTCACACGTGAATTTGCAGGGTACGTGTATTTCGGTGTGCGCGTGAAGTTCCACACGCAATTTCAGCAGGGTACGTGTACTCCGGGTGCGCGGGAAATTCCACACGCAAATCCAGCAGCTTACGTGTATTTCGGGGGTGCCGGGGAGTCCCACACGTGAATTGGCCGTGTGGGTCCTCCCAGCTGTTCCCTCTACACCCTCCACGGCCCCTGCAGGCGGCCCACACCACAGGGGACTACCCTGCACCCCTGCACATGTCCCGCAGGCAGCCCATCCACCATGGCCATGCCCCCTCAGCCAACCCACATGTCACCTTGCACTACTGCCCACCAACGCATGTCTCCCAGCACCACCACCCCCCAGCATCCAGGGGCACCCTCCACCAGGCCCCCTCTCATGTCCCCCTGCACCCCCACCCCCCTGCATCCAGGGGCACCCTCCACCAGACCCCCACTCCTGTCTCCCTGCACCCCCACCCCCGAGCACTGTAGGGCACCCTCCACCAGGCCCCCACTCATGTCCAACTCATGTCCCCCTGCAGCCCCACCCCCCTGCATCCAGGGGCACCCTCTACCAGGCCCCCACTCCAGTCTCCCTGCACCCCCACCCTCCAGCACTGTAGGACACCCTCCACCAGGCCCCCACTCATGTCTCCCACCCTCCCTACCCCCCAGCAGTGCGATTTGCCTTGGTAGGTGTATTTCAGGGGTGCGCGGGTAGTCTTACACGCGATTTCATCAGGGTACGTATATTATGGGTCCGCGGGAACTTCCACACGCGATATCAGCAGGGTATGTGTATTACGGGGTTCGCGGGAAGTTCCACACTCGATTGCCCTGGGTACGTGTATTTCAGGGGTGCGCGGGTAGTCTTACACGCAATTTCATCAGGGTACGTGTATTGCAGGGTTCGCGGGAAGTTCCACACGCGATTGCCCTGGGTACGTGTATTTCAGGGGTGCGCAGGTAGTCTTATATGCGATTTCATCAGGGTACGTGTATTATGGGTCCGCGGGAACTTCCACACGCGATATCAGCAGGGTATGTGTATTACGGGGTTCGCGGGAAGTTCCACACTCGATTGCCCTGGGTACGTGTATTTCAGGGGTGCGCGGGTAGTCTTACACGCAATTTCATCAGGGTACGTGTATTATGGGTCCGCGTGAACTTCCACACGCGATATCAGCAGGGTACGTGTATTACGGGGTTCGCGGGAAGTTCCACACGCGATTGCCCTGGGGACGTGTATTTCAGGGTGTGCGGGAAGTTTCACACGCAATATCAGCAGGGTACGTGTATTTCGGTGTGCGCGTGAAGTTCCACGCGCGACTGGGCCTGTGAGAGTGGGGTACGTGTTTTCCAGGGGTGGGTGGGAATATTTACTCGCGACTGGGCCTGGGAGAGCGTGGTACGTGTATTCCTGGGGTGGCCGGGAGGATTTACACGGTCGCCTACAACGCGCCAAAAAAAAGGTCCAATCCGGAAACACGTACGCCAGCATGAAGCAGGCACACGTCCCACGCAGCATAAAAGAGTGTGCAAACAACAAACAAGCTCAGACTCCAGGATGAATATACCGTTCCTAGCAGCAGTGGCCGTGGGATACCGCAGGAGGAGGAGAAGGATAGTCAGGGCCAGAATCTTCACACCCAGAACCAGCCTATTTGGTATGCCTGATGACCAGGTGTATGGGAGGTACAGGTTTCCACCACACATAATACTCGACCTGGTCAGTGAGTGGGAGGATGACCTCACATCACCCACCCTGTGCTCCCAAGCACTCAGCCCCCTGGAGAAGGTCCTCAATGTACTGCACTTCTTGGCTACCGGATCATTTCAGCGGACAAGTGCCATAGTGGGGGGGGGGTGTCACAGGCCACGCAGTCACGGTGCCTACACCAGGTGTTGGCCATCATCACTGAACGCCCATCAGTCCGCAGGCACATACACCTGCCCAGAACACCTGCAGAAAGGCAGGCTGTCAGCCAGGATTTCTACAGGGTGGCACAATTCCCCAAAGTGCTAGGTGCCATTGATTGCACCCATGTGGCTCTACGTCCCCCCAGGGCATCTGAGCACATCTATAGAAACCGCAAGCACTGGCATTCCGTCAACGTCCAGGTAGTATGTGATGCCAAGGGAATCATCACCTCAGTATATGCCAACTATCCAGGGTCCACCCACGACAGCTTCATTTACAGGATGTCAACCCTAAACCGGAACATGGAAGCTGGGCGGCATGGCGATGCATGGCTGCTTGGTGAGTATAAATGCCACAGCACACGCATGCATGACAGATACAGAGTAATGTCACTACCCCACTAATGATCCCGATCACCACCTCCCCAGGGGACAGTGCCTACCCTCTGAGCACCCACATGATGACGCTAATTCGGAACCCCATCACGCCTCTCGAGGTAAGCCCATATTGCAACCCGGGGCATAGTGGAGCGCACATTCGGAGTGCTCAAGTCACGCTTTCACTCCCTTCACCGTTCTGGCGGGCAGCTGTTATACACTCCCCCAGTAGTGTGCAGGATCATAGTGGCAGCATGTGTCCTGCACAATGTTGAAACACGCCGGGGCCTGGCTGTGGACATGGTGGTGCCCCCACATCCCCAACCACATGCACGCCCGCTGCGCATGGAAGGGGAAAGGGCACGGGGTGAGGCAGCCCGTACGCAGCTGGTGCCTAATTACTTCACATAGAAATCACACCCCTGTGGAGTGCACACATCCCTGGCACATACCATCTGACAATCAATGATGACTCAATCTGACAATTATGATGAATTAAGGCACAGTCAACTGTCAGAACCATAGCAGCCTGAGATTGTTCATCTGGAAGTGTCACAATGTGTGCATCCCTACCTACACAAACACCACCAATGCAGTGTCATCAAAAGACACACTTCTATGCAGCAAAAATGAATACCCACTTGCAAAATACAACATGAGAACAGTGCCATGTCACCCAACCCCTCCCCGGCACCGCCACACAACACACCATGGCATGACATGCTATGTGAGAGCAAACAAATTAATCCCCACAACATGACACAAGTGTCACAAACTACAGTGTCCCTATTGGAAACTGGCCACACATGAAATGCTCACAGTAATGCAGGACCAACAACACACATTACCAAATATTTACCAATAATACTAATCACCTACACAACCTCCAACCTACCATAAACATGACAGTACAGACTTAAAAATTGGTAGCCTCACTACCTGATAATGCCAGCACTTCGAACACTTCCAGCTGTACAGTGTTAGCGCCACACAAAAGTGTAGGTGCACTGCTTACAACATGGACTCCATTTCCAAAGTAGACCGCCTTGTGAAGACATGAGAAATGGACCTGCAAATTAGGAGGATGAGATGGATGCAGAGGCACATATCAATACACCATGCAGTGTACAATACAACAACAATATGCACTAGGAATGTATACACAGTATTGACTACAGACTGCCCACACATCAAATGGGAGTCCAACGTCACTGTGTAAGTCAATGTCACTTGGGCACACCCTTTGCAAGCCCATGGAAACGGGAAGCAGGAGGGGTGTGTGTCACACAAACCCAAGCATCTGACCCAAATTCAGGACAAGCCTGCATGTGCCCAGCCACAATACAGCGTATGCCCACGGGAGCCACATAAGGCAACACACTGTCCAAAAAATCAAAAATCAAAAATGGCCATGAATGGGCCAGGGGGGTGGGGGAGGCCACCCAGGAGGTCCGAGGACAGGGTGCACACCAAAACCCACCTGGGTGGATCCTGCGAGAAAAAAAAAACACCTCCATGGGCTAATGGCCTGCACGGCTACCCGATTGTGAGAGATTCGCTGCTGTCGCTCTCCTCACCCTCTGTAGCTACATCAGGAGGTGGTGGCACTATGGGAGGCAGCCCATGCAAAGCCCTAGTCTGGTCCTCCATGGCAGCAAGCATGCAGGTGTGGAAGGTCTGGTTCTGGAGGATAATCGTGCAGAGGTCCCCATGCAACAACTCACGGGATGCCCGGACCTTCTCCCTAGTTGCCTGCATCTCTACTGAGAGCGTACGTGTGAGCCGCTCCAGCTGCTGTTCTGTCCTCGTGTTAGTTGAAGCCTCAAGCTCAACAAGAGTTACACTGAGCTGACGGAGTTCCACCCTCAGGGCTTCTCTGTGGCCCTAGGACTCAATAGAAATGGCTTCCCGCAGAGTCTCCACTGCCGCCCACCTGTCCCTGTTGGACGCCAACATGTCCTCCCTGTGTGACTGGCTAATGGAGTCTGTTGCCTGCTGTAGTTGTTCAATCAGCCTTTCTTGGGGGACAATGGAAGTGGCCACCCTATCCATGGCCTGAGCCATCATCTCAGATGATGCTGCCTGTTGGTTTGCCATACCGTATATGGATTGCTCCCATGCGGTATTGCCAGGTGGCGTACGGCCACTGCGTCGGCGGGCACCACACCTGTCTGGGGCAAGGCGAACTGCGCCTTGCTGTGCCGGCACTACCTGAGGCTGCAGGTCTGCATTCCCCCTCTGATCTTCTGGCCCAGGAACAGGATCAGATGTTGCGGAGTGTGACCCTGCATCCGTAACCACCAAAGGCAGACCTACCAACACTGACATCCCCATGAGGGTTCTACCCCTGGTGCAGGTGGGTTGGACAGTACAGAATCCCTCCCAGAAACACTTACCTGCGACGGCACATAGGTCTCATCATCCGAATCGACACCTGAATAGAGCTCGGGGGAGGTGCACCCAGAGACACCCCTTGAGATGATGGTCTGCAGCAAGTGTGGGTTCTCACCCACCACCACACCACGTCCCTCACTGGTGCCCGGTCGGGCCTGAGACCCCTCCTGGGTCTGCACCATCTCCACAAACCCAGCAGTATCAAGTGCGTCATCCCCTGCAAAGACATGAAAGAAACGAAATGGTAACAGGCATTAGCAACATGGCACACAATTAGGGCTGAGAAGCAACAGAAACAGTACTTCATTGACACATGTCCCACATGACTATAACCCTCCCATGCATGCACCATCACTGCATATGAAGGGGAGGCAAATGGCACACATTGATGGCACCAAGATGGAAGACCAACACTTTTGCTGCATGCTGGCTAGCAGTGCCATCACACATTGGCCTGTGATTGGCATGTCCAATACACATACATGACACATGCCATCACACAGATGGCATGTACCATAGCCATGTCACACATGTGACAATAGATCTGAGAAATGCCTAGTAAAAGTGGTGGAATGCAGACAATCAGCCTGAATGAACACAGAAGAATACGCAACTATGTTGTGGCAAGATGACACTTCAAGGGCAACTGGCGTGAGGTTGGGCTGAATGTCTACTGTTGCCAGGAGGGATGCTGCAATACCCAAATCCTGGTGCGCAGAATGTACTGGATGAAGCACATGGGTGACCTAAACCACTCAGGCACACACACCCTCACCTGGCACTCACTCAGAAGCCCTCACACACACACCATGCACATGGATGACACACACATGCATGTGCACTCACCGGACAATGCCTCGTAATCTGGCAGGTCTCCCACGCCTTGGCTCTGTTCCTCCGTGACGTAAGTCCCAGCAACATACTCATGTGGAGTGAGTTCTATGTCCTCTGCTGGAGACCCACCTCCAGTCACTAGAGTTGCGGCATGACTTGAGGCCAGCTTTTTCTTTGCCCTGCGCTTCAGGTCATTCCAGCGCTTGAAGCAATCATTAGCTGTGCGCCTCACGAATGTAAGGGCACTTATGAGGTCCGCGATGGTCTGCCAGTGTGCCTGACGTTGTGCAGGTGTGGTCTTGCATCCTGCAGTAATCACCATTTCGCTGTCATGTGCGGACACACACTGAACAAGTGCATCAAGTTCGGCCTGATTGAAGCTGTGCTTCCTTGGTGGGCCGTACTGTGTAGCCGTGTCTGGGGCTTCAGCCTGTACTGGACGAGCACTTTTCCTCTTCCGCCTGGAAGGTGGTGGGGATCCTGAGTGTCCTACGCCGCTCTGGACACTAGGGGCAGGAGCCACTGTGGACTAGGAGTGTGGGAATGAACACTCACCATGGGACTTGGTGCAGGCATTAGCTGAAGTGTGATGCAGTCAGGGGGAACGTCAGCGGGATGGACTGGGACTGACACTGTCCTGGCTGGGAGACTCAGAGCTGGGGTGGATGGAGCCGCAGCTGCCCCTGCAGCCTCCCCACCCTGCCTACTCAGGGCAGCAGATGACATAGCTGCCCCTGATCCACGTGGCCTGGTGACACCAACGTGCACCGCCACACGTGGCCTAGACCTGCTGACCTGGAAGTCAGCCATGGAATCACCCTGTGCCAGGTCTGGTGCCACAATGGGCTGGTCCAACAAGGGCTGAGCAGGGATGGTGTCAGCCACGTTACCCTCAATCAGGGGGGGGCATGGGTGTCCCTGACTGGTCACCCACACATGGGGGCTAGGGGCCCCCTGCAAGTCCCGGCCACGTCCCCTACCGTATCCACCATGGCCACATCTTGTGGCTCGGCCACCTTTGCCACCCTTACCGCGTGCTCGCCTCCCAACCATGGCACTGATGTTGTTGTGCGTATGGGAGTTGCAGTACACTATTGTCCTGGGAAATTGGGGATCAAAGGGGTAGGGTACTAGATGGAATTCGTACCCTAGTGCTCTAGAAAGGCTGCATGTGACCCCTGGGGGAATATGACAGGTCACACAACGCACAGGCACCCCAAAAAAGGGAGATAATGTGCACGCAACCCCTCCTAGACCACGTGCGTGGAAAAATAAACCTGCACTACGCTGTGGCACCCAGAAACACAAAAATGAACATATGCGTGTAACACACACCCTAGACTGACCTCTGAAGGGGTAGGCAACACACGGGGCAAGCACAGATGTTAAATACGACTCACCGTCTGCCAGGAAAAATCACGTGAAAAATACGCGCATGTGTGTGTTGGCAACACCCCCGCCAAAAGAAGAATTGTACACTGTCTGAGGAGACAGGACAACAGGAGAAGTGAACGCTGTTTGAGGAAACAGGCCCAGGAAAAAGACAAAAAGAGAAAAAGCTGTCAGAGGTAACAGGGAGTACGAACTTGGAACGCTGTGAAGTAAATCACGTGTGAACCGACAAGAAGTACAGATTTCACCCACTCGCTCTCCACAAAAAGCACGTACAAGGAAATGGCGTCCTACACGTACCTTTTTAACATGCCCACACGTCCAGCGTCACTTCCGCGTGTACGCGCTAAGGCCCCATCCTCCAATTACATGAGCTGACACTCTGACGTGCAGTCATTGGACGTATGACATGCACCTGTGTACAGAGAAACGCCCACGCACACGTCACAGACGCTTATATGTGATGAATATGTGATGAATGAATTTGTATGTGTGCTGACGCGCTTACGCGCTAAGGCCCTTTCCTCGAATTGCACGCAGACGTGCTTGGTTTTCACGTGCCAAATCACTCCGTATCAAGCTGGCCACGTGTAAGCACACGGAAGACCACGCTCCTGCCCAGAAGGCCGAATTACTGCCCCCCAGAGCCCCGAGCACGCTCCCACCTGCCATCTGCTGCTGCCTGATTGCCTACTGCCCACGTGCCCTGCCATTTGCTGCCTGAATATCAGCCAGGGGTGCTGTTGCTGTGACCACCCCTGCTGGAACCGAAGACTCTCGACTGGGATTCCATCGCTCCACAGACACGCCCCAGGACCCAGTTGCCCACCCACTCCTGCCTCTGGGGTTGTCATGTCAGGCACTGCAACATCTGGCACCACTGGCAACCCCCGGCCAGAGAGGCAGAGGGGCACCAGCTTCACTGCCACCGAAGTTGGTGTCCTGATGGAGCAAGTCCTGGGGCAGTATGATGCCCTCTTCGGAAGTTTGCGCGCCGACAAGGAAGGACGGGCTCAGATCTGGACGGACATTGTGACTGCCATCAACGCGGAGGGGGTGGCAGTCCGACTATTCCATCATGTCAAGAAGCGCTGGGAGGACTCCAGGTCCAGGACCCTCAACAAGGCCTGGCGCCTCTTGAAGGCAGCGGATGCTAAGGGGCGCCGGGGCCACTTGTCGGACGATCAGATGAGGGTCCTGGAACTCATATCCCCAGCGCTCCACGTCCAGGTCCTTGAGAGGCAGACCCGTCTGGAGTCGAGCGATAAGTGTACATGCATCATCATTGTAAGCTGTGCGTGTGGTGATGTGCCAGTAGTGTGCAGGTTGCACATGTGTTTTAATGGGGCCAAGTATGGGCTTGGGTGTACAGGACCGTGAGGCTAACACATGCAAGGGCTCTCATGTGTGAGACATGGATGGTGCTTGTGTGTGTAGGCTTGCATGCCAAATGAAGTTGTGTGGGCACACATGTTTGGATGAATGTGTTTGTAAGTAGGCATGTCTGTGATGTCACACATGGATGTTGGTTTCAGCTGCATGTATCAGCAGTGTGTACATGTGCATGTGTGTGTATTTGACAAGGGTGCAACAGTGATGCAGCATAGATGCATGTGACAGCGGGATGTGGAAGCCTGATTGGCAGATGTGACATGGATGCCATTCTGAATACTGCGACAGTTGGCAAAAGTGTACACAAGCATGCAAGTGTGGGGTGTGTGTGCATGTGTAGTGCACTCCCTGTGTTGCATGTGATGTCTGGGTCACCTTTGCCTGCTCATGCAGTTGTATGTGTATGGATGGTGCTGGCTGTTGCGATATGACTGTGGTATGGCTCATGTGTGCGAGTTGAAATCACATGTGTGTTGGCGATTGTGATGCCATGTCTGAGGTTTGCCAATGCCACTCATGTACAACTGTCATGTGTGTATGTGTCCATTCTACAGTGCCCTGATGCCTGTGTTTTATTTTTCCCTGTCTGCAGCGTCAACTGATGAAGAGGGCGGAGAAGGTGCTGTGGAGCACAGCGGCGGGGATCGCACCGCCAGCCGGAGACGCAAGGCCCGGCTCCCCTCCCAGGTTGTCATCTCGTCGGGGAGTGAGGAGTCTGGTGCCGCGTCCCAGGCCGCAGCTGCCGGGGGGAGGTCCAAGAGGCGGAGGTCGGAGTTGGACTCCTCGGCAGCAGAAGGGGCAGCTGGGACCCCACAGGGCCCAACGGGGGAAGATGACACGGAGTCATCCAGGTTGGTGGGGTGTTTGGTGGAGGAGGAGGCCGTGCAAGCGACAGAGACGGGGTCTGGAGGTGGGGATTCCACTGGTGCTAGTGGTGCAGTGCAGGACCAGGGACAGGAGGCAGCACAGGCCGCCGCGGAGGTGCCTGTGTGCAATCCTGTCCCTGATTCTGTGACTGCATCATCTTGCACCAGCAGGGATGCCTACGTCCAGACCCGTTTTCAGGCAGGGGATGAGCTTACGACAACGCCTTCCTCTGCCTGCGGACGTGGCTATCCAGGTACGGGCTGAGCATGTCCTGACTGGTGTGGCGTTGCGTCAACGGGCCATGCGAGGTGACCTGCAGTCTTTTCATGAGGAGACTGCACGTCATCTCGAATGGCTCGTTGACTGCATCGGCCTACTGGGACAGGTCACCCAGGCCGGATTCCTCTATTTGCTGGAGCTTGTTCCGACCCCCTCCTCAACTGAACACCCTATGCGCCAGTCGTCCTCCGTGCCATCTTTCCACCCATTTGTCACCTGGGTGCCCTGTGGAGCTGCCTCTGACGGTGCGGCCAGGCTGGTGGAGGACACATCCCTGTCACAGTCGGGAGTCGGACATCCAGCAGGGGGGGCCACATCAAAGACTGCACCCCGGCCGGTGGAGGATGTGCAGGCAGCAGGAGCCAGGGAACGGGCACAGGCACAGCAGCAGCAGCAACGAGGTGGGAGCCATGATGGCTCGGGGCCTTCGACATCGGAGGGGCAGGCATCGGCCGAAGGGCAGGAGGACCCAGGGCGGGAAGTGTCTTCCGTGTGGCAGCGGTTGGGCCACGCCATAGATGCGGAGCGGCAGCGGGCGGAAGAGGCACGGCTAACAATGGTCAGGGCGGAGAACTCCATGCGGAGGGCCCTGAGGCGGGCCGAGTGCCTCGAGGCAATCCGCAGGGAGTTGGAGGAGAACATGTCGTCGGCCCATCCCGAAGTGAGCGGTCGGATTAGCCCGCTGCCCTTGTAAATAGTTATGTAGTTAGTGTTAGGTTTCCTTTGGTTTTTCTGTTTTTTTTTGGACCTTTTGGAAAATGCACCACATTTTTGTATATATTTTTTAAATTAGGTAGTATTAGTAGATAGGTTTCATTTCTTCTGTTGGGATCATGGACCCTGGGTTGGTTAAGCTGTATATAGTTGACTGTTGGATTTTATTTTTTTGTTTTGAATTTAGCCATGGAGCTATGGTTTTCGGTTTTGATTTTCCTTTGGATTTACTTTTTTGAACTGTGACTTTGGACACCTTTCCTTTGGATTATGATTTGTGGTTTTACATTATTTTACGGACATGCTGCTTTTTGTTTTTAATTCCCATTGTCGTTTGTTTATTTTTGATTCCATTTATGTTGCTTTTAATACATTTTCTTCATCAAACTTCAATGTGTAGTAGCACCTCATTGGTTTCATGCATGTCATGATATGTGTTTTGACATTCACTGACACCCATTGTGTGTATGTGAGGGACATGTGTTCATTTACATACTTGCCATTGGGGTTGTATCATGTAATTGGCATTTCTAAGTGGGTGGATGCAATACTTGGGTGGGTGTTTGGCATGTCGAGGCAGCCCATAAGGGCCAGGGATCTAGATTCTGATGACATGGTGGCTGGGGGACATGAGTGGGGACCTGGTGGAGGGTGCCCCTGCACTGCTGGGGGGTGGGGGTGCAGGGAGACATGAGTGGGGGTCTGGTGGAGGGTGCCCCTGGATGCTGGGGGCGGGGGTGCAGAGGGACAAGAGTGGGGGCATGGTGGAGGGTGCCCCTGCACTGCTGGGGGGTGGGGGTGCAGGGAGACATGAGTGGGGGCCTGGTGGAGGGTGCACCTGGATGCTGGGGGGTGGGGGTGCAGAGGGACATGAGTGGGGGCATGGTGGAGGGTGCCCCTGGATGCTGGGGGGTGGGGGTGCAGAAGGACATGAGTTGGACATGAGTGGGGGCCTGCTGGCAGGTTCCCCACAGTGCTGGGGGGTGGGGGTGCTGGGAGACATGAGTGGGGGCATGGTGGAGGGTGCCCTGCACTGCGGGGTTTGGGGGTGCTGGGAGACATGAGTGGTGGCATGGTGGAGGGTGCCCCTGGATGCTGGGGGGTGGGGGTGCAGAGGGACATGAGTGGGGGCATGGTGGAGGGTGCCCCTGGATGCTGGGGGGTGGGGGTGCAGAGGGATATGACTGGGGGCATGGTGGAGGGTGCCCCTGCACTGCTGGGGGGTAGGGGTGCAGGGAGACATGAGTGGGGGCCTGGTGGAGGGTGCACCTGGATGCTGGGGGGTGGGGTGCAGAGGGACATGAGTTGGGGCATGGTGCAGGGTGCCCCTGGATGCTGGGGGGGTGGGGGTGCAGAGGGACATGAGTTGGACATGAGTGGGGGCCTGCTGGCAGGTGCCCCACAGTGCTGGGGGGTGGGGGTGCTGGGAGACATGAGTGGGGGCATGGTGGAGGGTGCCCTGCACTGCGGGGGGTGGGGGTGCTGGGAGACATGAGTGGGGGCATGGTGGAGGGTGCCCCTGGATGCTGGGGGGTGGGGGTGCAGAGGGACATGAGTGGGGGCATGGTGGAGGGTGCCCCTGGATGCTGGGGGGTGGGGGTGCAGAGGGACATGAGTGGGGGCATGGTGGAGGGTGCCCCTGCACTGCTGGGGGGTGGGGGTGCAGGGAGACATGAGTGGGGGTCTGGTGGAGGGTTCCCCCGGATGCTGGGGGGTGGGGGTTCAGAGGGACATGAGTGGGGGCATGGTGGAGGGTGCCCCTGGATGCTGGGGGGTGGGGGTGCAGAGGGACATGAGTTGGACATGAGTGGGGGCCTGCTGGCAGGTGCCCCACGGTGCTAGGGGGTGGGGGTGCTGGGAGACATGAGTGGGGGCATGGTGGAGGGTGTCCTGCACTGCGGGGCAGTGGGGGTACTGGGAGACATAATAATTTACTGGCGCCTGACTTCCCCGTGCCACTGGGCTCGGCGGCCGGGAAGTCAGGCGCTGGTACATTTGTTACCCCATTCCCATAGAGTCCTATAGGACTCTATGGGAGTAGGGACACGGGACTACCGGCACCGATAACAACGGTGCTGGTGCTCCTGTGACAAGTCTGCCTATCGTGGCCGCTGCGCCCGGCAGGGTCAGAGCTGTCAGGCACAGCAGCTCCGGCAGACAGACTTGTAGGGTGTCAGTGAGCTTACCGACACCCTTGTTTTCGGAATAGCAACATTGTAATGAGGCCCATTGACTACATTTAAAACTACTTTTATCACTTTGAGGGCATTGTTGGGGCCATGCATCTTGGCTGCTTCTACCAATTATTAGCATCATTCTAACTAATTCGGACTTAGAGACATGGCGATTTAAAAAAGAGGATTTTAAATTCCTCCCTCCTGCTGTGCTCGCTGAAAATTATGTAAAATCATGCAGCACATGGTAAGAGGCCTCCCGTAAGTATGTCCATCTACATGTAATTGATCGGAGACAGCGGATGAAGCAGTCACATTTATATTTGTCAATCGAGACATTATTTGTTGAAACATGCTGTGACCTTGTGGAGCAGGTGGGCGAAACTACAGATAACATTTGTAAGTACTTATTTAGTAAGGAGTTCACATGAGAAGAATGCTGGGAGAAGAAAGTTTGTCCATATTTTGCAATAGCTGTGTTAAAATAACACAGTCATTTTAATTGGATGCAAAGTAGACTCTAATTTCAAGGTTTCCAATCGTTCTTTTAGTGGTTGAGAGTACAAGTCGTGCTCTATTTTAAAAGGCAAAGCTAGTTTTAATAGTGGAAGAAGTCTCAAAGCTGGGAATTCTATGAGTCTAAAAATTAAGGGTTGCATTTTTGTCATGCCCGCGGGAGTACCACACAACTCCTTCCTGCCCACGGAAGACAAATCGAAGTCAACCCTCCCACCTTGGTTGGCACGGGTTCCTGATTGTGAATTCCCTTCCCCAAACTTCATTCACATTCTTTAGGGGTTCACTTCCCCTAACTTATTTCATACTTCTGGTCTCCCTCAGTCGGGCTCAGACCTTTCACTGATGTCGAAGACTTTCGAATGTGCAAGGCTTTTACCATAGCCGTCCGCAGGACCACTTCGCCTTTCACTTTAGCTCTTCCTTGCCACAATGTCTCTTGGTATTGGTAGTTCTATACCATAATCAGAATAGCTCAAAGAAATCGTCCTCTTCAAGCAATCACCTTTTAACTTCCCCTATCGTTTGGGTTGATCTTGACCATTGCGCATTTCAGAGTCTGTTCAATTTGCTGTATTATAACAAGACAACAAAACCTTTTGCAGAGACCTTCGAGTGGGCTAGTTCATTTTTTCACATTACCACTCCGCTACTCTGTATCACTGGCTTCACAGTTATCGTAACTTAAAAGTTTATTACTGGTTTGCTTTTTTTCGCGTCTTATCAGCACACGCGCAACCTTCAATTGTGAGAAACACTGTTGCAGCCTCAGTCTTTCCTTGACACAGATCGGCATTTCATGTCTTTCGCTAACTCACTGGTTGTGTGCATTGCTTTCTTGTCTCTGCTGCTTTGCATCACGGGCCAAGGTTGATACCACAGGCTTAGCCTCCCCTCCCCAAATCTGTTCACCCGGGAGGGTCGCTGGTGTCCTTGAAAAACAATGCAGGCTTCTTCTTGTCTGGGATTTGACTTTCTCTGCGTCTTCTTCACGGTTTCCAGGAGGCAACATCCTCCTGCAGGGAACTTCGGGATTTTCATTCCCTTTGCTTTGCTCCTCGACCAGTTATCCTGCACCTATGGGGTTCACCTTCTCCCCGTAGGTCTCACCTTGCTCAGAGTGTATCTTTGTTACGCCTTTTATTTGTGTGGTTGGAGCTAATGGGTAACAGATGTATGTGATTAAGGTCAAGTGCCTGACTTTGTCTGACCTGATTAACGGGACATGTTCACTGAGATCTGTATGTGTTAGCCTCTTTACTCAGAGTCGCCCTCTTCCTCGGCCCAGTGTTTGTTTAGAAAGGGGGTGGAGTTGGGACGTTGGAAAATCCTATAAAATAGGATGGGGTATGGGCACGGGAAAGGGGTATACAGCGTCTCACCATTGGTTGCCTCACCCCACCGCCCGAAGATCCCTCACGCAGGTGTTCCTCGCGCACTGGTTTACCCCCAGGGTCTGGATCCAAAAATGATGGCCGGGCCCTGGACACTTGAGAGAGAGATCCCCGGGGACTAGCAAGTGAGACACCATTTGGTTTCTCACATGGGTCAGACGGTACATTCAAAGGACTGGGCAAGACTTTGATGGGCCACATCTTAATGCCATTGTGCCTCTCTTAAGCCTGTCGTAAAAGGCTAAAGATTACAAGTGCAGGAAACCATGAGTAACTTATACATTTCCTATATTTTCCTGTAGCTGAAACAGTCACCAGAGGCTCGTGTTTGTCTCCCGATCTCTCTGTCTGGCCCATACACATCACTAGTGTCATGTCATAAGTAGGAGAATCCCACAATATTGTATAGCTAGTATTTGCTAGTTACTGTGTAATGTTGCATTGAAACAAGGCTACAACTGATACCTAGGGTTACAACAGTTATAGGGGATCTTAAATAAGTTGAGAATGAACAGATGAAAAGTGAATACTATAAACTCTGTAAAATATTGTTTCATTCATGGGATCGTGGAAGTATGTGTGGCCAAGCAGGGTAAAACAACAGTGAGGCTTCTATTCAGTTTGTTTAATGTATACTACTCTCAAGTCTGTAATGCCTCTGAGTCCTTGATATTTGTCTCTTCCCACAGGTCCACAGATCTGCAGACTGCAACCGAAAAGACCTCCTTTCAGTCCCACAGGACCTTCCAGCCAACACTGATGAGCTTTTCCTAGATCTAAATGCTGTCCAGAGTCTTACAAATTCCTCTTTGCAGCACTACAGCCACTTGTGGAGCCTAAGCTTGCGTCAGAATAATTTAGAAATCATTGAACAGGGGACATTCCTGGCAAACAGAAGGCTCTCGAACCTCAATCTACAGGACAATCGTGTGTTTGTAAGCTTCACTGTGACTGCGGCTGCGCTTCGCTCTGTGTCAACTTTAAAGGAGCTTGATCTATCCCAGAATTCTCTAACTGAAGACATGGTGACCACACTGCTCCAGAATGTAACTTCATTGGAGTCCTTATCATTGTCTAGGAATTTTCTCATGAGGTTAGATTCAATGGTCTTCAGGGATTTAGTAGCACTGAAGGAGCTAAACCTAGAGAAAAATTACATTTACGAAATAGAACCAGGGACCTTCAAAGCCATGTGGAAACTGCAGAGGCTTAATCTGGCCTTCAACCAAATAACCTGCATTGTGGACTTCAGTCTAACACAGCTGCGGGTGCTCAACGCCAGTTACAACAGCATTGAGTGGTTTCTTGCTGATGAATCCAACAATGACTTTCAATTGGAGACATTGGATTTGTCCAGCAACCAACTTTTGTTCTTCCCACTTCTGCCTAAGAGCAACAATCTACACTCACTTCTACTTTCAGACAACAGGATGAGTTTTTATGCCAAGCTCCCTAATGTTACAGCCTTCAGGGATTCTAATGTGACATTTCATGTAATTAGCAGCAATGTCACTAGCAACACAACCATCAATATTTGGATGGACATTATACTCGGAGATGTATCGGCCTTGCATTTTCTTGACATGAGCCGAAACCAATTCCGGTACCTACCTAATGGATTCCTAGCAACGATGACATCCTTGTCTCACCTAAAGCTTAACCATAACTGCTTTCAAACCATACACTTAACAGAGCAGGAGCCGCCAGAATCACTTGTTGACTTGGACCTCAGCCATAATCAGATCTTAGACCTGCAGGTTGATCCAAACTCGAAAAGAGTTTTGCCAAATCTTAGAACCTTTAATGTAAGTGACAACAGGTTACACAGGTTACCGGGCCAACTTCTTAATCACATGAGCTACATAACTACAGTTGACCTCAGCCACAATCGTCTAAACCTCTGTCCGAGGCAAGTCGAGGCAGAAACAGATGAGGACCCGTCCTGCCTTGACATTAGGAATGTCCGATCATTAAGGCACCTTTACCTAGCTGGATGTGGCCTGGTGGTGCACCATGCCTTTAGTGGAACCTTACTTACCCATTTAGACCTTTCTAGCAACTATGGAGCACTATTAATGGGTACGCGCCCACTACAGGATGTTGCTTCAACACTGCAGTCCCTGTCCCTACGGAATACAGGTCTCTCTTCAGACACCATAGATGCCGACTTCTCCCAGTTCCAAAGCCTCACAACTCTAGACCTGTCTGAGAATTCCTTGGCACACCTCCCTCAATCGCTTAGCAACCTCCGACTTCACACTCTAGACCTTCGGAGCAATCGCCTGCAGTCCTTTCCTGTGCAAGTAGCCCAGCAACAGCTTGGCAAGAGCTTGCACACACTCTACCTCAGCCATAACCCTTTTGACTGTTGTAAGATGACCTGGTGGAATTTCCTCAGGAATCTCCAAACTATCCATGTCCCGGACAGCTGGCTAATGACCTGCAACTACTCTTCTGATATTCTGCCAGTATTGGAGCTCCCAAAGTCCATTCTCCAGAGCTGCCAGATGATAACCACAGATACCTTGATGTATTTGCTTCTCACACTTCCAACCTGCCTGACTCTCCTCGTCGCTTTGCTAATCCTTTTTTTAACGTTCAAAGAGAGCATGCTCAAAATGGTCAAACGACGATGGAGGAGGTCTAGTGGCTACTGATTTTCGATAACCATAGACTTAATAAATGTTTTAATGAGATTATGGTCCAAACGTTTAATGTTGATTGTGGTCCATTATCATATTTGTAGCATGCAAAGGTGTGTGTTGTTGCAACTGTAGAGCAGAGATTAACCAATGTGGTAAGCGTTTACAAAAAACATTACGTTTGTGGGAAGGAATTAAATGAGTGTTCCATCACAGAAAATACATCATTTTCATTGGGAGAGCAACCGTATCGTTCAAAGGCAGACACCAGGCAGCAACTTGGGAGAGTAACAGTATCGTTCAAAGGCAGTCACCAGGCAGCAACTCTTTGCTCTACTCTCTTTGGCTGCCCTTTTCATACACATATCTCAAAGCCATCATGGTCACATTATTACATACCGTGGAGAGATCACCCTCTACCATGAATGCCATGTTTACTTAAGTCTCAGCACATTTCTTAATAATCTGTCAAATCTATTTAACCGAGAGCTGCATGGATATGTATAAAGTGTCTTACTTTGCTGATGTCTCTTTGTAACTGTTAAAAATAACTTTGGTGCTGTCCATCAGACATGGTTCCAAAGGGCCGTTACCTAGCCTCAAATGAACATTGGGCAAATGACAGTCACAGGAAAGAACCTTATGGGCCATCTACTGTCCCTCCCTTTTGGATCCTGCATTGCACCTGAATGTTCATCACCCCGCCATGCTCCTTATGGTAGCATACCTAGCACCTCACTGCTCCATCACCCTGCTCTCTTTCGTGCCCCTCAGTAATGGACTACCCATCTCCACTGTGTGCCCTCCACTTCACCTTACCACTGTCCACGACCATTCCACTTTCTGTCCATCCACGTATCTCTAAATGCTGTTCCACTCTGCTCTTGGTTAACACTTGCTCATCAGTGTGCAGGCTCCACTCACATTTAGCAGTGTAACTCTATGCACTGAAGTCTTGCTGAGACTGTCCCTTCATGCCCTTATCCCGCACTATTGAACCTGCCACACCTCCAGCTCTATATTTTCGCACGACCACCCCATTGTGTTGGAACAAAATCATCAAAGTTTAAGCAGTAGGCTGCGAGGTCTCCAAAAACAGGAGTGAAAACACTTGGATAAAGTTGATGTTTTTATCTGCTGGCTATTATATTATCAGGTGTCAAGCATTAGTCAATGAGGATTCGTAAGAAGTGCATATTTTGTATTGGTGTTTTAGAGTCAAACTGAAATGTGTGTGTTTTTTTTCAATGGAGGAAACAATTTCTCCTACTAGCCATATATAAACCACTAGCTATGCTATGTAGCTATGTAGGCTCTGTTAAGGTGCGATTTTCCATCTCGAGTCAGCATGATTAAAATATATGATGATTCACTGACGACCCCTTTCTGGTGACTTTGAATTACTCCCATTTAGGGGCAGGGGGTTAGGATATGGGAAAGGGCAAGACATTGGAGATATGAAAGGGACAGAACATCTAAAAGGGGGCATTTTTAGGCAGTTTTTACAAATTACAATGTTTATTTGTGAAATACAATATAGTTTTCTTGGGCTTATGTAACACCAAGAGGAACACCTTGCTGCTCAGACATAATGTGCACGTCACGTTTTAAAGCAAAACATATGTACCCTTGTAAGAATCGATACTTTTCTTTTATCAGTATTTTGGTGTCTTGTGTTTGAGACCACACAGGCCTCTTCCTCTGTGGGTTACAGTAAAGTGAAACGGAATTCAATTGTTGCTATCAATCTAAAAATGCGTTTTACAGTATGATCGGAAATGCACGTTTGGAAAAAATAGAAAGTTTAAAACATGTATTTCTGTGTGTTGCTTTCAGCTGCTGATCATAGCAATTTGTTTTGCAAATCACTGTGAGTGACATAGAGAGCACCTTACATTACAAGTGCAAAACTCCCAGCGCGAAAGGAAAGTCATACCTTGCACACAATTTACCTGTTGATAGTATAAGTTTAGACCTTAAGAGGTTATAAGGTTAATTTCTCAGGCAGTTTGCCTAGGCTGGGGGAGTCGGACAGATGGGTGTTAGAGTATGCAGTGTAACATAGCCTTAAAGAGACAAACGAGATAATGCAGAATGCAAACTTCTAAACACAGATACAGAAGATCCAAAATGAAGCAAGTATTGGGTGCTCATATTTGGTTCATTTTGGATCTTCTGTATCTGTGTTTAGAAGTTTGCATTCTGCATTGTCACGTTTATCTCTTTAAGTCTATGGGGGTCATTCCGAGTTTGGAGGCAGCCATGGTCCTACTAGGAACATGGCTGCCTCCAAACTCGGGTCCGAGTCTGTGGTCTCGGAATGGGGACTTACCAGGACATTCCGACCTATGCAGACTCGGTAAGTCCCCATTTCGAAGACCATTCCCCATTTCCATTTGAGCCCCCATAGGTCTCAATGGGAATGGGGAAGGAGCTAATAACGGGCACACAAATCGCAGGCCCGTTATTAGCTCCATGGTCCCTTAACAGGTCCCGCTAAGGCCGGCTGGTAAAATCAGCCTGTCCTGGTGGGACCCGCTAAGGGACCTCGGAAAAGGGCGGTAGGGGGTTATTGGCACCGGCATCCTTACTGGTGCCATTAACCCCCTACCGCCAGGGTCGGAATGACCCCCCATGTCCTGAAGTAGACCCGTGTTCTACTTGTCATTGTGAAACCTTGCATGTTCATTTTTCTTTCTTTGGGCCTCATTATGAGTAACCCGGTTTGGAAAGAATGCTGGTAAAATGGCTGGTACTACCGGCTCTGCCATTTTTTCCATACCGGATTACTCCGAGTCAGCCGGTAGGAGCAGTCAACAACCAGCAGGCGTGACCTGCCAGTAGTTCAGGTGAACTGAAGCACCGACACTGTTAGCAACGGTGCCAGTGCTTCAGTGGTTCCCATCCCATGGAGTCCAATGATGCTCCATGAGAATGGGAACCTACCGTTCCGCCGCCGCTGCCTGTAATATCCCGGTTATACTGGGATATCGGACGGCGGAAATGGTAAGCCGAGATTGCCGGTAGGCCACCAGTCCTACAAGTAATCTCAGAATCAGGCCCTTTTTCTTTTTCGGCAACGTACAAAATGGTAGCTGAGCCTTCTGTGCATTGGCAAGGCACTGTGCAAGGCAATGGCCTCTGTTTGTAAAGTCCTGATAGTTTTTATGATATGTTGATTTTGTTTTTTTAAATGATGAGGTAATATTGGCACTCGTCTAATGGTCTGTTGTTTGATGTCTGAGTTTGCTCTGGCCAGTCACTTTTTCCAAATTGTTTGGTTGCCTGAACATAAACATTGGAGTTTCCTGGATGATGTCTTGGGGGTTCCTATGTGTGGTGCATTTAAAGGCCCCAAACAGAAGTCCCTTTCACATGAATAGCAAGATGTTAAAAACTGAAACAAAAACAGCCTGGCATTCGTTTTGTTTTTCAAGTAAAGTTAAAGAGCCATGTGGAAAAGGGCCTACCTGTCATTACCAATGACAAGCAGCATTTTAATTTACAAAAGAAGGAGGAACGAAAGATCCCTGTCACATGGAAAACAAAAACGGCATGCACATATGTGTGCAAAAAAAACAGTTTAAAAAAAAAAAGCAAAAGTGGAACAGATATCACTGCTCATATGTTGCTCCAAGCCCCTAAACCAATCTTGACTTGGAGGCGGGGTTGGGAGGAGAGAGAGGAGTAAGTGTCCAATCCTAGTGGCAGGGATTATTGCAGGGTACTTCCCCAAGATTGCAAAATTGGTGATGTCATTTCTGCTTTATAAGGGGACTGCACTAGGACAGGAGACACAAAAACTGGTGAGACAGAAAAAAGGAGAAAGCCAGGAGGACATAGAGAAGAGACAGACCATCAGGAAGGCTGCTGAACCTTACCATCTGACAGCTGTAAGGAGACACCAGAGGAGATTGCTGAGAGTGCATCTGAGTGGAGCTGTCTATCTTTATCAAAGCCTCAAAGCGGACTGGGTCCTGTGGTCGAGAGCGGGAGGCCATCTTTGAGAGTGGAGTGACCAGACCCCTGCCCTATCTTTCCAGAGTTTCCTGAGATGCAGCTGGCTTTCCTGAACCTTAAACAGATGCTTGCTATTTAAGTAGAACTAAGCCCTGGAAAACCAAAAGGTGGGGGGTGCCTGCTTGCCTTGAATCCTTTCCCTTTATAGTGGGTGGGAGGGGCAAAATTGTGTAGATCCTTAGCCTATGTAAACAAAAATATTAATTTAATTCCCCATTTGGCAGAACACTACGGAGTGAATTTTGTTAAAATTCGAAATTAACAAAGCTCACTTCCCAGTGTGCTCTGAAAACTATAGCCTATAATTTAATTGGATAAATCTTGTTGTCCAGCTGACCCCGGCTTCTTTAAGCAAGAGGGGTGTCTTTGTTCTTAAATCAGTGCAACCTTTTTATCCAGTTTCCCCAGCAGAGGCCTTTCAGTAAGGGGAGGTGGAGGGTCTGAAATCCAAAATTCCCCAAAGCATTCCAATTGTTCTGTCAGACTTCCCAACATAGCCCAAAGGAAGGGGGGGGGGTCTGAAAAACAAAGCGATAAATCACCCTGTGTTTATTTTAAACCAAACGTGTGGGCGAAATTATAATTTCCATATATATTGGAACCAATCTTGAAATCCTACTGCTAGCCTTTTAGGCCTGCAGGAAAATCAAAATCGCACAACAGCACACAAGCGCCTTTGGGCCTCATTAAACGGAATGCGGTATGGTGCCGCCGGTACCATACCGGTACCACCATGAAGAAAAGGGGAATTACCACCCTATTCCAAGGTTGGCGGGGTGGTAATTCCCCCTTTCTCCATGGCCCTTCCTCATTCCCATTTTTGCCCCATAGGGCTCAATCGGAATGGGGAAAGGGCTAATTATGGTACCGCAAATTGCGGTACCGTAATTAGCACCAAGGTCCCTTTGCGGCTCCCAACTTTAACGGCTGGTCTACACCAGCCGTTAAGGTCGGGTCCCGCAAAGGGACCTCGTAGTAAGGTGGTAAGGGTTTACCGGTACCGGTGCCCTTACCTGTACCGGTAAACCCTTACCACCTAACGTGTAATGAGGCACTTTGTCATTGATCAGTGTAATTATTTTGTGAAGTGAAATTTGCAGAAAGTAAGAATTGTGTCTGTGTTCTTTTTAACTCACTTGTGTGATTTATTTATGCTGAGAGAAGTTGATTGTGTTGTGCCACGGATAAAGTGGGTATTAACATTTTCATGCTAATTTCTATTACTATTAATTTAAATAAATACCAATATATTTCCCATACACCGGCCTGGTTCTTTGCTCATTGTTAGCTCACGGGAGAGGGGTGCAAGGGGCATGATATGTGTCTGAGATAGGGCTAAAAAAGAATCTGTTAAACAGTTTGTTAATAACCACGTGAGTGGGGAGGGAAGGAACTCCCCATGTTGAGGATGGCTTCTCAATAAACCGTTACAAAGTGGGGGTTCGGGCTGGGATTTAGCTTCCTATTCCTGACCCATGACAAGTACATTGTGACGGTCTGTTCATTTTGATGCAACTGCATTAAGGTGGAGGAAAAGTCATCTTTGTTTTGTTGAAGTCACGCTAGGACTTGACTCCTGAGTTCCAGGGAGTTCTATAGGTAGGAAATTAAGAGTGTGTAAGAATGTATTTGAGTGAGGAAATCAAGCAGGAACAGGGTGAGTTTGCGGCTACATAAAGAAAGTTTTATTAAAGCGCAAAAAGCCAATTGTGAAAATGACTACTGTACAAAGCCAGGGAGCATCTCCTAACTAAATTATTTCTCAAAGGAGAATGGGTTGAGGATGATGCAGGAAACTGGCAAACCAAAATTCTGCGGGAGGTTACCTCAGTAAGCAATGATATTTGGCTTGAAGCCGGGATATTGCACAAAGCACTTTAAGCAATTGATATGACCGCAACTGCTCGTGATGAACACATTTTTATTTTTTATTTTTTATTTTTATTGATTTAGTTGAGTACATCAACTTTTCAATATAAAACACATTTAACAAAACATTTATAAAACATGATATGGTTCATTACAGTTTTTAGAATCAAACAAATCAAAATAGATGAATGATGGTACGTAAGAAACATTGGGCCTCATTACGAGGTTGGTGCAAAGGGATACCAGGCACCGTTAAGGACATCGGTGCCAGTAATCCCTTTGCGCCCTATTCCGAGGTCCCTTAGCGGGTCCCTTCCTTAACGCCTGGTTTAACCAGGTGTTATGGACGGGGCCCGTTAAGGGACTTCAGAGCTAATAACGTTACCGCAATTTGCCGTACCGTTATAAGCGCCTTCCCATTGAGCCCTCCGGGGGCTGAAATGGGAATGGGGAATGGCTTTTTCAATGGGGACTTACCGGTCCCGAAAAAGGTCGGAATAGACCGGTAAATCCCCATTGAACGAGGGCGGACATGGTACCGGTATTGGAGGTAGTCATGGCGCTAACAGCGCCATGACTACCTCCAACCTCGTAAAGAGGCCCATTGTATATATACATTTTGGGTTTTTCAATTAACCAAAAAAAAAAAAAAAAAACCATAAAACAATCTATAAAACATGTGTATTTTTAGTATCATAATTCAGAAAGATCATGATCATTTCATAAGTAAACTAATGCATCCAAAGTCTCAGATTTATTGATGTATCTATAGTGTCTAATTCCAGCGAACGCAAAAAGTGTACCGTTGCAATCTGCATGAGCCAATATCATGTATGTTGCTAAAAGCCATTTTCGCAGGAATGAATGTTCCGTGCTGAACATATAGTTTGAGAGCATTCTGAGTAGGGTTTCTGTGTGAGTTGATATAAGACACTTTCTCAAAAATGCACATTGTCTCCACTGATAAGTGGCAGACAACGAGATGGTCCCTATTTCATAACGTATCCACGAAATTGGGATGCATTGAGGGAGTCGCAACACTTGATGCCAAAATGTGGCTTCCCACTTGTCCAAGATAAACGTGGATATTGGAGATCCTGTTTCTAAACCATATAGAATTGCAGGCGAGACTTTCATTTTCCAAATGATTACTACCAGAGTAATCGAAAATTTGCCGTATCTAGCAAGAAGGATGCAAGAAGGATGCGAGCCTGAGAGATGGATGATAGGAGTTTGGAATCTATCTGGTTTAGACGTTTTGTGGCTTTGGAAGCGGGTTCAAAGATAACACCCAATTATGTGTAAGCAGGGACGATAGACAAATTTACCAATAGTCCACTGCTTCAGGGTATGGCTACCACGGTAAGGATTATGCATGACCACTTGGGTCTTAGCTGTATTTACTTTGCGTTCATTTTCTACAATATAGGATTCAAAGGTTGATACTAGTTTTTGTAATCCACCAGGAGCTTTGGAAATTAACACAATATCATCCGCATACATGAGTGATTTTATGGGAACTCCATTAATTCTCGGTGAATCATACATTACAGCTTTAAACTTAAATTTAATATCATAAATAAAATAATTAAAAATAGCTGAGGCCAAAAACAGCCTTGCTTAAGGCCACACGATGTAAGAATAAGTCTTGAGAGTAATCCATTAAGGTTAAGTCGGATTACAGAGGTAAAGGAATGAAAATGATAAATTATATCATACAGAGTGGGCGGACAATTATCTCTGGCGAGTTTTGTCATGAGTTTGACTCTGGAAATATAGTCAAACGCTGAGTACAAGTCAACAAAGGCAAAATAAATCTGCTGTTTCTGTGAGAGACATTGTAGTTTAAAAGCTTTGAGAAAAAACAGGTTAACAGCTGTTCCCATTCCCGCAACAAAGCCTGATTGGCATGGATCACGATGTTGATGAAGTAGGGTCCAGGCAGAAAAATCTCTGACTATTAGTTTAGCAATGATTTTTCCCAGAGTATCGAGGGACGCAATGGGTCTATAATTCTTCGAACACCCTGTTTAAAGATAGGCACAATCATAGACATGTGCCAAGATGTTGGCAAACGTTTTGTATTCAATATATGTTTGAACAAGTGGAATAGAATTTGCGCCCACTGCTCCGGATTATTCTTTAACATAATATTGCTTAAACCATCCGGCCTAGCCGCTCTCGAGTTGTTAGCCAGTTTTATATAATATATGATGGTTTCAACATCACAATCCAAATGCCAATCAGACTTGGTTTGGCTGTAATATACAAAGTTGTCAAACAAGGGATCAGCGTACAAGTTAGAAAAATGTGAGACCCACTGCTCTTCATCCACTTAGTTTGCCTGTGAACCAAATTGGTGCGAAAAATTTATGTGGTTTAAAAGTTTCAGATGTCTGTGGAGCTTTTATAAGTAAGAGCGTTAAGCATGATCTCGCTATCCTGCTGGAAAAGAATGGATATATGAGAACGGACCCAATTCAAGTATCTAGTTTTGGCCTTTTTGAGAGCATCAAATAGAAGAATATGAGATGAGGAGATCAGCGCTTTGCGCTCTTTTCTGTAACTCGCTCTCCTGTTGTGTAATGAGAAGTCAAAGGAATGCAAGTGAGTGACTGGCTTGGACTTCATAATTAGAATATTATTTTTAAATTTTTGAAGAATGTGAGTATAATCCATCTTCGTATTATTAAGAGTCATACAAGCAATAGAGTTGTTGAGATCACAAAGTTTAGTTGGGTGTCCACGAAAATCGAGTTTTGGCCTGATTGATCATTAATGGTTGACCATACCATTGTCTCTGCAGAGGAAAGGACCAATCTGCTCTCGAAAATACAAGTGATAATAACTTGTGATCACTATGCATTTGAGGTGTAATAGTTAGAGAATTGATGTCATGAAACAAATTTGAGTCAGCATAAATATAATCAATTGTACTGACGATTCCGTCCCTGCGCCAAGTCGTGGCAGCTGGTGAATCTACAGGCACAGCCCCGTTAATCATTTTAAGGTTACGTTCAGACATAAAGGCAGACCATGTCACGGCCTTTAGGATTGAGGCAATCAATATTAAGATCGCCAACTAGCAATGTAGCTGTAAATGTCCTTTGAGAGAGCAACAGTCTCTAACATGTCTGACAGATCTCTT
Organism: Ambystoma mexicanum; assembly: GCF_040938575.1. Classification (NCBI taxonomy): domain Eukaryota; kingdom Metazoa; phylum Chordata; class Amphibia; order Caudata; family Ambystomatidae; genus Ambystoma; species Ambystoma mexicanum. The sequence goes on from NC_090932.1 coordinate 517,429,046, forward strand.
AGAAATATACAATTTTGAATCTTTGCCGGCTTTCGATAAATGTTAAACAATGCAATGTTTCCACGAGAACTAGCTATTTTGCCCAATTGAATGGAGGTATCAAAACTAAGCCACGGTTCAATGCAGAAGTTTGCAGTAGAACAGGCTGCCACCAATAGACCCAACATATGTCGTCCCTTATCTCCTCTTATCGCTGGGACTAGCGAGATGGAATAGTTGTCCCAGACTGGTGGAGTAATGAACCAAGTCTCCTGAAACACAAGAATATCATAAGCGCATGAGAACAAGTCAATAGATTTCTGAAGTTGTACGTGTCCTCTTGTGTTCCAACTACATAGACTTACAGTACTGGTCTTGTATCTACATTGTGGTTACGAAATAATGGTGGGATTTTTGGTAGATGCATATGTTCGTGACTTGGTTATCGAACATTCAGGCCTGATTGAAGAGGGAATAGTAGGAGCCAATAAGGTTTGGGACCTATCCGGATCTTGCGAAATAAGAAACCCCATGTTAAACATTGATAATTTTGCGTTCCAGATGGTTTTGGCCACGATTGCTGAAGGGATCCATAAATGCACAATGGTGAAATCGTGACCAGCAATGAACTCAACAAGATCAATGTCATTCGAAGTCACATTTTCAAGTGTGTCCACATCATTGAAAATGTTCAAAATACATTGCCTATTGAGATCGTACAGAGGAGTTGCCTCCTCTGCATTTCATGATGAGTGAATGACCATTGGGGACAAGTTTAATCGAAGCCTGAGGCGGTTTGTTTGATCAATGTGTTGGAATTCGGAACCAATGAATGAAAAGTGTTCACTCTGTCCTTCATTAGAGGTTCTGTAGACCTCGATACCCAAGGAGCAGAATTATTCTTAGTGGCATTAGCATTGTTATTAGGCAAGAGGTTTCTTGTTGGTTGTGCAGACATAAAGCCCTGAGCCCGGATATCAATCTTAGGCTCAATACCAGTAAAGTCAACGGGCACATTCGATTGAATGGCAAAAAAGGTGTCTACCATAGCCTTTAGCTGTAATGCAATCATATCCGATTGGAAGGGGTCTTTATGAAGTGTTCTTTGAGTCATTGGTAGAGAACCGTCTATTGCCATTGGTAGCAAACCATCTGTTGCAGAGGTAATTGAAGAAATTGATTGTGCCGACCTTCTGGACTTGGTTGGTGCACTTGACTCCATAGGTGCTGGCGGTGGACATTGAGATGCTGGTGGTGTGGATTTGGATTTTAAATATTCATCAATCATGTCTCTCATATGGTCTCGCATTGAAACATCAAAGTTTTGTCCACTAGAGAAAGTCGTCATGGAATTTTTAGAGGAGATGTGCTCTTCACTAATAGATTTAGCATGGGCCACATGAGAGTTGGGAACAAACAAATGCTCACCTATGGAAGGAAGCGCAGCCAGGGATCCCGGCTCATTTGTCAGAGAGGTTAATGATTTTTATGAAGACTGAACCGAAGAATTTCCCAAAGCATTGACAAGTTTATTTAACAGAGAATAATGCAAGCTATGGACTGCAGTATGTGCAATATTCTCAACCGCAACATCTTTGGAGGCTGGATGGCTGTTCTTAATGGCATTCGCCTTGTTGTGAGAGGCTGAGCTTTGAAGAAAGTTGCAATGGAATTTTTGGGAATCTTTGGAATAGTCATGGTCTTAGATTTCTTAATCAGTGATTGACGTGGATTTGACTTCTTTCCTTTTAAAGGAATTGGAAAAGAATCAGAATGAGATGGTGTAGGCTGAGAGGGAGGAGCAAGATCGACTACAATCTCGGTTGCTATATGTGCAGGCTCTTGAGGCAGAACCTCTTGGTCAGCGGGTATGCTCACCCACAAGGTTTCGCCTACTTGTGGTTCAGAGTTCAATGTTGCACCAGCAATAGGTCGAATAATGTCAGCAAAGGCAGGCACCGTTGGATAGGTAGCCAAGTGCTCTGTAATGTTGAGGGGCTCCATGAAGGGCGGAAGACCTGAAATGGGGCAAGTATTTTTTAAGGAGACCATCCATTCATGTAAGGAGTTGATCTGTTTCATCTGATTGGAAGCTTTTTCATCCAGCCGTTCTAATAGTTTAAACACACTGATAGTTGTGGTGTTGATAGCAGCATGAGTGATTTCTAGCATTGTTGGTGTTAAGCTAGAGGGGTGTTGATTTACAAAAAACGCTTAGAATGTTGGCACGGCGTCGGGTGTACATACTGTGAAATTTCATCAGAGACACTACTTATAGAGGAAATGTCGTGTTGTTGTTCTACTTTTTCGCTAGAGATGGGTATTGGAGATACCCCTTGCCTCGCATGAATGGAAATGTCATCATTATTCAAAGAATCATGGTAATTGGTAATTGGAGTACATTAGATGGTAAAGAAATAATGGGTTCAATAGGAGTGATATTCCTGAGTCCTTCAGTTGCAAGCAAGGTGGCATCAAAAAGCAGCTGTGGCATTGGGGCTACATTGTGAGAGTTGGGATTGGTAAAGACAGTACCGCTCAGAGGCGCCAAATCGAGAATGCAATAAACCTGGCAAACTACCAGATGGTAAAGTCATGTTTTTAGAGGAGAGCGCACTTGGCGCCATTACACTTGTCAAACTGCTCATGTGCATGGACGCATTTGAAGTAGGGTTATTGTTAAAATTAGGTGTGAGTGAATTCAAACTGTGCGTTCTGCACATTGCATGCAAGTTACCTCTGGTAGCCATTTTAGAAGAAATAGTGGCGTGATCAGGCATGCGTGATTTAAGGGAGTGTAAATGATTAAACATTACAAACTTTAATGTAAATGATATCAAAAATGAAGACGTGTACCACGTGTGAAGCACCTTGCTGCTGGCAGATATCAGGGCAAAGTAAACACAATAACCACGAAATGGCGACTGCGCTCCGTTGCGCAAGAGGGAAAACGGGCTATGCGGTACTTGACTCAAGGTACTTCGCTCAGGGTGCGCGCGCACATGTGCGCGAGCGCGCACGTTTTCGAGCGTTTGCAAACAAGTCCGGCCCCTGTTGGGGGCGTTGCTTTACTCTTAAGGAAAGTTCACACTGCAAATAAAACAAACATAAAATATAAGTCCTTGTTTGCCAGACAAGTGATTCTGGAATGTAGACTGAAGCAAACAAGCTTCAATACCTTCAAGCACCTTAGCTGATCACAACAGCACCGTTGGTCGGCTTCCAGCAACAAAGCAGCGAGTCCGAGCAGGCAAAGCGGTACTTGACTCAAGGTACTTCGCTCAGGGTGCGTGTGATGAAAAAATACAAATGGGCCAGCTAACTGCTCAGTTATATTTACATTTGCTTTTAGTAGAAGAGGGTTGGAAAAATAGTGAGGCTAGTAGGATGAATCCGGCGGGAGACCAGTCACAGGTTCAGGATCTTTTTCAACAACTCAAAGATGTGTTAAAAACACTGCAGCAAGAGAGTGCAGAGCGTGAAATACAGATTTTCACCATGAAAAATGCACAGAAAGAGTGTGTGGAAAATCTGAGCGCACTGCAACACAAGTTAAATGACGAGGCTGCTTATAATAGCATCGTTTTGGAGAACATTATCACATTCCAATCAGAAATAAAACAATTGAAAACTGAAAATAGTCAATTAATTATCAAAGGGGTTAATTCCCAAAATGGATTTGATCAGATATATCAGCAGGTAAGTACTCTGAACAGAGGACGCAGCTGATTCAGGGAAAATAACGCTTGAATCAGGATAACCACGTCCTATTACAGAGCATAAATCAGTTGGAAATGGAGGTAGAAAAGGGACAGTCAGGTTTTCAGGAACTGACCAGGATTAGAGAAGAAAGGAACGAGATGGTAGAGCGAGTGAAGTAAATAGAAGCTGAACTATTAAAGGCAGCAAAATGTACAGATGAACAAGAGAAAGAGATTAGCCTCCGGAAGGAAAAGCGCCTTGAATATGCACGCAGCTTACAAGACCCACAGGGCTAGAATGAATCACTTCAGCAGGAGGTGCAGCGAACCAAGGATTGGTTGGTAGCTCAGAGCAGGGTAAATGAGATTAATCAGGCCTTAGTGTCACAATTAAAAATCCAGCTCTCTGACTACTAACAGCAAATAAATAAAGAGAGGCACAGGTGTGAGAGACTCAACAAGGAAATCGAAAAACTATAAGCAGGATCTGAGGCACCCTGACCAATCAGGATATGGGACATGGCCCACTGATCAAGGTGAGGCGCCCTTCCCAACAGGGGCCTCATGCCAGTCATTTACAACCTCTCATGCACAAATGGGAACCGACCTCATGCATGCCACCTATCAAGAACAGGATGACATGAGGCATTTAGACTTACCCAGGCCTAGCCCAACTGATCAGGAAGGCCAGTTCCTGTCTGATACTGGTGAGTAAATTAACAAGGGGGGTCCTGGGAGTCCCTCTGCCAGACATTAGTCCTGGTTACAAGAGTTCTACCCAGATTCTTTAGCTCACTATTTTTCACAGAGGAGAAATATCCAAAACATATCTGTCTTTGTCCTGCCCTGGGGTAGTCCAGCACCAAAATGCTAGGCAATACTCCTCTGAACAAGAGTACAAAGGCAACCTCAGACACGTGTTTCTGGTCTGGTTGAACCTCATCAGAAGGGTGGAGCTGTGTCTCTCTAATAATAGTGAGCAAGGGGTCCACGTCTGGATTCTTCTAGTAACTTAGGGTGAGACCCAAAGTTACTTAAATTATGCAAATTAAGAAGGGGGTCCTGGGAGTCCCTCTGCCAGACATTACTCCTGGTTACGAGAGTTCTACCCAGATTCTTAAGCTCACTATCTTTCACAGAGGAGACATATCCAAAACATATCAGTCTTTGTCCTGCCCTGTCCCAACAGCAACCCCAGCCACATGTTTCGTTCTGGTTGGACCTCATCAGTAGAGTGGAGCTGTGCCTCTCTAAGAAAAGTGAGCAAGGGGTCCAGGTCTGGATTCCCCATGTAACTTAGGGTGAGACCCAAAGTCACTTAAATTATGCAAATTAACAAGGGGGATCCTGGGAGTCTCTCTGCCAGACATTAGTCCTGTTTACGAGAGTTCTACCCAGATTCTTTAGCTCACTATCTTTCACAGAGGTGAGCTAAAGTCTTTGTCCTGCCCTAGGGCAGTCCAGCACCGAAATGCTAGGCAATTCTCCTCTGAACAAGAGTACCCACAGCACGTGTTATGGTCTGGTTGGACCTCATCAGTAGGGTGGAGCTGTGCCCCTCTAAGAATAGTTAGAAAAAAAGGTCCATGTCTGAATTCCCCTAGTAACATAGGGCGAGACCCAAAGTTACTTAAATAATGCAAATTAACAATGGGGTCCTGGGAGTCCCTCTGCCAGACATTAGTCCTGGTTACGAGCGTTCTACCCAGATTCTTTAGCTCACTATCTTTCACAGAGGAGAAATATCCAAAACATATCAGTCTTTGTGCTACCCTGGGGCAGTCCAGCACCGAAATGCTAGGCAATTCTCCTCTGAACAAGAGTACCAACAGCAACCCCAGACACATGTTTCGGTCTGGTTGGACCTCATCAGTAGGGTGGAGCTGTGCCTCTTTAAGAATAGTGAGAAAAAGGGGTCCATGTCTGAATTCCCCTAGTAACTTAGGGTGAGACCCAAAGTTATTTAAATTATGCAAATTAACAAGGGGTTCCTGGGAGTCCCTCTGCCAGACATTAGTCCTGGTTACGAGCGTTCTACCCAGATTCTTTAGCTCACTATCTTTCACAGAGGAGAAATATCCAAAACATATCAGTCTTTGTGCTACCCTGGGGCAGTCCAGCACTGAAATGCTAGGCAATTCACCTCTGAAAAGAGTACCAACAGCAACCCCAGACACATGTTTCGGTCTGGTTGGAACTCATCAGTAGGGTGGAGCTGTGTCCCTCTAAGAAAAGTGAACAAGGGGTCCAGGTCTGGATTTCCCTAGTAACTTGGGGTGAGACCCAAATTTACCTAAATTATACTAATTAACAAGGGGGGTCCTGGTAGTCCTTCTGCCAGACATTAGTCCTGGTTACGAGAGTTCTACCCAGATTCATTAGCTCACAATCTTTCACAGAGGAGAAATATTCAAAACATATCTGTCTTTGTCCAGCCCTGGGGCAGTCCAGCACCAAAATGCTAGGCAATTCTCCTCTGAACAAGAGTACCAACAGCAACACGAGACACGTGTTTTGTCTGGTTGGACCTTATCAGTAGGGTGGAGCTGTGCCTCTCTAAGAATAGTGAGCAAGGGTTCCACGTAAGGATTCCCCTAGTAAGTTAGGGTGAGGCCCAAAGTTACTTAAATTATGCAAATTAACAAGGGGGGTCGTGGGAGTCCCTCTGCCAGATATAAGTCCAGAGAGTTGTACCGAGATTCTTTAGCTCACTATTTTTCACAGAGAAGAAATATCCAAAACATATCAGTCTTTGTCCTGCCCTGGGGCAGTCCAGCACTGAAATGCTATGCAATTCTCCTCTGAACAAGAGTACCAACAGCAACCGCAGACACGTGTCACGGTGTGGTTGGACCACATCAGTAGGGTGGAGCTGTGCCCCTCTAAAATTAGTTAGAAAAAGGGGTCCACGTCTGAATTCCCCTAGTAACTTAGGGTGAGACCCAAAGTTACTTAAATTATGCAAATTAACAAGGGGGGTCCTGGGAGTCCCTCTGCCAGACATTAGTCTGGTTACGAGAGTTCTACCCAGATTCTTTAGCTCACTTTCTTTCACAGAGGAGAAATATGCAACACATAAAAGTCTTTGTCCTGCCCTGGGGCAGTCTAGTACTGAAATGCTGAACAAGAGTACCAACAGCATCCCCAGACACGTGTTTCGGTCTGGTTGGACCTCATCAGTAGGGTGGAGCTGTGCCTCTCTAAGAATAGTGAGCAAGGGGTCCACGTCTGGATTCCCCTAGTAACTGGATTGGGTGATTGAACAGGCCACCAGTATTTATTACGTCCAAAAGTCTGCTGAGAGTACAAATACTGTCAAAACCAACAACCCATCTAACACACCTGCTGGTGCAAAGGTGGCAGAGGTAAAAACTACCCCTCCATTGGATCTGGAGCTGGGGGGCCTAAAAGTAACCCTCCTGCCAACAAGCAAAATGGAAAGCAGAAGCAGAAGGGTGCCCCCTGTTAAGAAAGGAAGAAGCCAATGAATATGGCAAGGGAAATGTGCACGGAATCGCACAGTGAACAACTTTGAATCTAACAACGTGCATACAATACCCAAGACTCGTGTATACTAAAACCCAGGAGTGCAAATAGAGTAAAACAATAATACCAATATATGAAAAGGGATGTGGGGTAAGCACTTAGAACCTCCTTATGACTGAAAGGAAAGTCGGCAAACTCCTTACCCACTATGCTATTACAGATACTGACAGCGCTAAGCCCACGTAGAGGGCAAGCAAGGACAGGATCTGTGTGCTGACACTCTGGATGATACTGAATAAGGAACTTAGAAACAGTACTCACAAGGACCGGAAAGACCACTTGAATGTCAGTAAACCCACGAACCCTGTTGATCGAACAGGGACCCAGAAGGCTATAACATCAATGGGTGGAGGATAACTAAATACATAAGACCCAAGTCAAGGAGCAAGTAGGATTTGTGATTATAGAATAGTGAGGAAAACAAAAGGCATTCACACAGGGACTAGTTACAACAGCACCCCACACCTAATAATCAAATGGGAAGTGCAATGAAAAACATGGAATGGATCCCAATAGAAAGTAAGGATCAGGAGCAGGGAAAATGATACCACAAAAGGAAACCTTTCCCACCCATCCAAGGAGAAAAGGCAGGAAGCTAAATCTAAAAAGGGAAAGACTAATGCATCAAGTTTTTCAGTAGCAAAGGACAGCATCAAAGAAACAGAGAACACTGGCAAACTGGGCTGCATCAAAGGGTAAAGCACAGAGAAAGGCTGCCTGTAGACAGAGGAAGACAGAAAGGGAAATCCAGAAAGCAGAAATCAATTAAGCACATGAATCCGAAATCCAGGGCTGAGGAACAAGAAACAGGAACTAGGCACAAAAGCTAGGAACAAGGAACAAGGGACCAGTCACAACAGGAACACTGGAACAATGACCAGCGCTGGACTGAAGCAAACTGAGGCTTTTAAAGCTGCTTAACGAGCACACCCCTCAGGTGTGCCGCCTGCTGCACCTGCAGCCATAGGTGTTGTCTATCCTCCACCCAACCTTGTCCTGCAAGGGAGGAGGTGAAGCAGTGAGCCAGGCATTCTGGGAAGCATAGTCATTTGATTAAAGTAGCATGCTGGCTGCCAAAAACCTGGAATGGAACCGGAAGGGAAGTAACTTGGAAAATAAGGTTTTAGCACTCCCAATTCATCACAACACTGTAGCATAAGGTTCAGAGGAAATGTCCAGTAGGGAATAAACCCCAAAACATGCCCCCAAGTGGCAGGAACGGGAGCGAAGGGAGCGAGCCGTGACACCCCCAACCCGGCCCAATCGAATGGTAGTCAGGCGGGGGCCCAGAACAATGATCCTTCGGACCCTGCCACCTATATAAGTCCTAGGTACAAGGGTACTAAACCAATCCTGGGGTATGTATACACTCCCCGGCCCAGGGGGGGGAAATAATCAGGTAAGTATTGCCCCGGGAAACATCCCTCCAAACTTCCCTCAGGAGAGAAGTATCACTCCACCTCTCAATCTGAACTTTTTTCCAGATATCCCCCAACCCAGAACTTCCAAAACAATCCTCCTCTCTCTCCCCAGTTCCAGGACAATAGACCCCTGGACACGGGAGAAGGGAGATTCAGGATGGAAAATTATTGGGGTGAATTTCCAGTACCCGAGCTACTCCGGGATAAGGGACAGTTACACCTTTCAGGAACAGCAGAGGTATGACTTGAGACCTCCCTAGCACCCAGACAAGGTCTTACAACTGGAGCGAAAAGTCCAACAAGTGACCAATGATCTGGTGCTCATGCTGAGGTCTCAGTCCAACTCTCAATCTAACCTTGCTTCCCAGAGTTCGCCAACACCCTGGTCTGTTACCATAGGGGGGAAATAACGGGAGAAAGCCCCCGACAAACCACAGGTTCTGGAGGAGGGGAGATGCCAAGCACTTGAGGAAGCTTCCTTGCTCACCCAAACAGAACCCCTAAAAACCTGTCTGCCTGAAAGAGTCTCTTCTATGCCCAGAATTTTAGAACCCAAAGAGCAAAGGGTAAGTAGGAGAGGTCAAATAAAAACCCACTTTGTGGTGGAACTCCGGATTAACCCCTTTGAAAGAGAAGAATCCCTGGAAGATTCAGGTAGGCAGACCTTCTCTTTCAAAAATGGGGGGATCCCTCCCAAAGAAAAAGTGGGACAGGTTAAGTATGGTGACTGAACTAGAAACTATTCAACCCCAAACACGTGAACCACACAGAAGTGAAACTGAGGGGGTGTCCTTTCTCCAAACAGTTTCTGAGACTTGTTGCCAGGTAACAGGGGACAGTAAAGAAGCTGGGGGAAAAGAGGATTCCCCAACAACTCCCATTTCAAGTTGCAAAGTTGTTTTTGTACAGATTCCCGAACTCCGACACAGAAAACTGCCCAAGATCACACAATGTCGGAGTTCAATATTAAGAAAATGACCAACAGGCTGTCAAATAACTCACACTTTCTTTGCACCTTGGAGGAGAAAAAAGGCAAATTTTATGCACCGGTTAAGGTGCATGGTCAGTGTGAATTAACAGCTCTAGTGGATACTGGATCCCAAGCTACCCTCCTGTCAAAAAGGGCCTTTGACCAATTAAACTCAGGACGGGGGGGCACCAAATTCCACTCACACCACTTCCCGGACAACTACAAATTTAAACGGGAAGGATATTTCCATCGAAGGGACTGCGGATCTGGACATAAAAATTGGACGGCACCGGCGGAAACATCCGGTGATCGTTCTAACTCCAGAGGGCCCACCTTGTTTGCTGGGGTACGATCTCCTGAGGAGGCTATCACCTCTGATTGACTGTGTAAACAAGGTCCTCTTGGCTCAGACTAACTGCCCATCAAATAAAAAATGTACCAATTATGTAAGCCTGAGCGGTACCTGTCATGTAATTGATCAAATCTCTGAGAATGTAGAGTTCCATTTTAAAAATAACCAAGTCCCAAGCATCACTGTCATCTCTGTGGGAGAACGAACTGGTGATGAGAATCCTTCTCCATTCTTGAATATTAACCTTCCTCCCAGTTTTAATTGGCAATCCACACTGGAAGGGAACACCCTAAAATTTGACGCTAGTCCGAAATCAAAAGAGACCTTGAGTCCCATGAAACCAGCCAAGGAACAATCTGCTCAAAGTCTGACAGATATTCATGAAAAGGGAGACCAGTTGTTTTTTCCCATTCAGTTAAATGAGGATGAGGAACCAGTGCTTGCCAGAGTATGCCTGAGTAGTTGAAGGAGCTTCATCAGCAAATAATTATTCAGGAAACTCCAAAAAGATCAGACCATTCCCACATTTAAATTGATTGACAAATGGGAAGTAGGTCTGGAAACCCCATATTCCAAACCTCTCCTGCCTAGCAGGTGTATGCTAAAGATTTCCATTGGCAACAAAAGTATTAACAGACCATAATGGTTGGGTCGTGAGAGATGTCCCTTCTGCCTTTTATCTGGGAAGTGATGTTCTCAACCAATTTGCAATCAATTTGCATCTAATCAATAATAATCCCTGGTCCTGACTAGGGAGTAACCCTATGGGCTTTGACAGCCTTGAAAAAGCATTCCGGTCAGCTCGATTGCTGCCTTATGAAGTTGAAGTTCAAGTGCAAGAAGAGGTTAGAATCCCAGGAAAGGTGCAACAATTTACTCTTCCCCTCAAAATTAAGCGAGGAGAGATCCACAAACATCAGGACGCATATATAAATCTAAATTCCCATCTCCAACAACAAGGTTTATATTTAAATCAGACACCTATAGTAGACCTAGAACCCAACACCATTTGAATATTGGTGGATAACAGCGACCCACGAAGGATCACTTTGGGCGCAGACACCTTTATTGGAATGGCGGTTGATGTCCAACATTATTCTATTGATTTAGGCAATGAAATCATGGGACCAATCCCAAACGACTGTTTCGGCATCAGTGACGGTATCCCTCTAGAAAATATTTTTACTAGACATGGGGGGAATTTCTTGGTGTACTCTTCCTGTCCCTACGGGGTGCAAGAGGTGACCTGTGATATTAGAAGGGAGAAAGTAGTGTTCAGAGTCAATGACCACTACCTTAAATCCCCTGTCCGGGGGAAAGAGATCTCTCCACCCAACTGGAGGATACAGCTGAAATTACCAAGCCTGAGGTCTTTCCAGGTTTCAGGCATATGGTTGAGGAAAGGATCAATCTGGCTGAGGCGTGTGAGACCGAGGAGCAAAGACAAAATCTTAAACAGGTCTTCCTTGAGTTCCAAGATATCTTTTCAGTGGACTCATATAATTGTGGAGGCACATCCATTCATTCAACCACCATTCCCATGGACTCCGAAATGGCTCCCGTATTTGTAAAACAATACCGGTTACCTCGCACATCCCTGGAGTCACTCACAGAGATTATTAAGAATTTAAAATCTCGTGGGATAATTTGTCCGATTCACAGTACCTTCTACAACCCGGTACTGGGAATCCTAAAACCAAACGGCCAATGGAGACCATGTGCAGATCTGAGGGAGTTGAACAAATGGATCCACATGTCAAGATAGCCCCTTCACTAGATCAATCAGGGACTGACGCAGATCCAAGGGTCAAAGGTGTACACCGCCATTGACCTAACCAGTGGGTACTGGACAGTACCCTTGAGTAGGGAAGACCAGTACAAGCTTGCCTTTACCTTTCGGGTAGCAGTACAAGCGGACTCGAACCCCCTTTCGTTACATAAACTCTGGCAATGAGTTCAACATCTTCCTACTTAAGGCCATGCCCAATTTGGGCGAAAGGGGAAACCTGGCCTATGTGGATGATGTTTTGATCAAAAGCTCAACTGTGGAGGAAGACATAGCAGACATCGGCTATGTCCTTACCCAGTTGCAGAAGGCAAGAGCAAAACTGTCCTTTCAGAAGGCAGAGTGGTGTAAGACCCGAGTTAACTTCTTAGGTCACGAGATCACACCTGAGGGTCTTAATCCCCAAGCAAAGAGGGTGGAAGCCTTATTAAAATTAAAAGACCCTACCACTCTGCGAGAATTAAGAAGCCTTCTTGGACTTACTAATTATAGTCGAAAGTTCATTGAAGACTACGCAGAGGTCACCCGACCCTTGGTCCATTTATTAAAGGCTGGAGTCAAGTGGGAGTGGGGTTCAGAACAATCCAAGGCAGTTAAACAACTGAAAAGAAGCCTTTCTGAGGCTCCTTTTTTGGCTTACCCCATAAAGAACAAGGAGTTCTTCTTTTAGACTGGGTTCTCAGATAATTGCCTAACAGCGGTATTGTACCAAAAGCATGACAAGGTCAACAACGTCATCTCATACAGAAGCAAGACTTTGTCTTCTGTGGAGGAAAAATTCAATGAATGCGAGAAGGCACTCCTGGCAACCGTGTGAGCGCTTACAAATTATCGCCCATTCATACAGGGGGAGCACATCATTGTCCAGACTCCCCACCAACCCTTGCATTATCTAGAGACAGAATCCGGACGGGGAACGTTAGTAATTCCAGAATTACTTCCTGGATTCTGTCCATGCAGGGCTTTCATGTGGAGGTCAGATATGGCCAAAACAAGAAGAGTCTCCTAACGCAAGGGTTGGTGGATTTGCATAATTGTGCTCAAGAAAACTGTCTCGAGGACGAAAGTTTAATGACCAACAACAACATGGAGACATACCTAACTTCCCCACACAAGGTCAATGAATAAGACACATGTCAAAGTTTATATGGATGGGTGCTCCTACCATGTTGATAGCAACGGGGAAAAATAACTAGTGGCTGGCATTGGGAAAGCCTGGGTGAATGATACCCCAAAACCCTCTTCTGGTAATAAGATATGACCCCAAAGCAGTAAGATTGCAGAGTTGATGGCTGTTATTCAAGCCATCCTCACTGCAGTCCTCCACCAACTCAATGAACTGGTCATAATCACGGGCTCTGATTATGTCAGGAATGGGTTTGAGGAGCACCTGATTAACTAGAACAATCGAGGCATGCTTTGTGCCAACAACAAACCCCTAAAACATGACAAACTGATCCAGTCAATCGACGATCTGGTGACTTTCAATGAGATGACATCTATTGGAAGAAGATAAGAGGTCATTCCAAGATAGGGGGGCCAGATAAGACTGGGAATGACCTGGCTGACCAGCTGGCTAACACCAGAGCTTTGCAGGGGGATTTCATAGAAACGGAATCCATGCTGGGTGAAATCCAAATGGCAGCTGTCACCAGGTCACAAACTCAGGCTAACGGCGAACTCTCAACACCCCAGTGTAGTAAAGATACCCCAGATGCAGATTTGATCACTGCACAGAAAGAGGAGAGGTGCCGATCATTGGGAAATTATATTGAGACATTGAAGACCCTGCAAGCTTTCCTCTAACAGAATCAGATAATGTCGGTAAAGAGGCTCTCCAGTTGTTGATGACGTTTTCCAAGATGTTCCAGATCCAAGACGGTGTGTTGGTAAGGAGAGCCCTAGCTGGCTGTAACCAGTGGGTGGTACCTACCTCATTCCGAAGCCTGATGTTGAACCATGCCCATGACGCGGCCACTGCCGGTTATAGGGGGTTTGATACGACATTGGAAATCTTGCACAAAGGTTGCCTACTGGCCACATATGGGCCAGGACCTTGTGTGTGCTCAATTCCAACCCAGTTCACTCACACACAGAGCTCCCCTAAAAAAAGGGGAATGACACTGCCTTGGTCAGATTTGCAAGTCAATTTAATCGGGCCAGTGATTCGCTTCTCTACAGGAAACATGTGCATGTTGACTGTGACATGCTTGTTCTCGAAGTGGGTAGAATGTCTACGAGCCCCGAATTGCAAGGCAGAGACAGCTGCTGCACTAATGATCAACCACATCTTCTCTCCTTTTGGCCTCCCGCAAAGTATTGAGTCGGACCGAGGAAGCCATTTTATCAGTGAGGTGATGACGAAGATGTGGGAGATTCTAGGGGTAAAAATAAAACTTTGCCTACTGCCTGGTCTCAAGCAGGGGGTGAAGAGATACAACAGACCAACTGTGAGTATCTTAAAGAAGTCTGTGGCAGACTCTGGATCCAGTAGGAACATCCGTTTGCCGCTTTTCCTGATGGCTATTAGGTCTACACCATCTTCTGCAACAAAGATGTCTCCATTTGAGCTCATGACCAGTTGAAAAATGGTGTTACCACAGCATCTGCTCTATAGGACTCAGGAGCAGACCCTGATTGCGTCCACTACTCATGAGTACATTGAAAATTTGAGGAAGCACCACCAGCATGCTTTTGCTTATGCTCAGCATAATTTAGAAAAGTTGGCTGAAGGAATGAAGACATTCTATGATCTAAAGACCACCAAGAAAGAGTATGAAATATGTGAAAAGATTTACCTGCACAATTTTCAAAGGAATCAGGCAAAGAAGCAGAAATCACTCCCATCTTGGTGTGGTGCCTTTGAAATTGTAGATAAAATATAACCTGTTGCTTAAAAGATCCGCATACCAAATGGTCCACATCAACCAGTTGAAAAGCTGTCATCCCAGACACGCTTTACGACTGATTGATGGACCAAAGCAAAGTCGAGCAGAGGAACCATCTGACGAATGAAAAGGAGGATGACAAATCAGATGGATATATATAAATAAATAAATATATATATATATAACAGAGGGTAATTTACTTGGTGTTATTGTACAAATGAAGAAATAAATAAAAAGTGTGGGTGAAATGGAAATGTCATGTTATTACTGTATGTTGTTGTTGTTGTAAATTCTATGTTAATCTTCCCAGGGAAAAATATGTGTAAAAAGTACTGAAACTCTTTTTCTATCTTTTATTAGAGAACTAACCTCCTTAACTTTCAGCCTGGGGGTGAGAGCAGAGTCCGGTGAGAACCCCAGGGACCTGGAAAGGAAGGAAGCAAGGGGGTGCCATGCAATACCCCCCAACCCAGAGATGGAAGGGGAGACTGGAGTGCCCACTCCCTGATGAAGGAAATTACGCCTAAGGAATCCCCAATATTCCCTGGTCTTCCCCAACCAAAAGTAATGGAAGAACAGCGAGTGGGGGGGCATGTGGGGTGAATGTAAAGGCCCCAAACAGAAGTCCCTTTCACCTGATGTCCCAGGAGGATAGCTCAGCTGCAATGTGCTTGCCTTGGAAACAAGACGACACGAAGCAACACAGGTTTGATCCCCGGATCCGCGCTTAGAACCCTCCGGGTATTCAGTGTGTTATAAATGCGCAACTAAGAGACATATTCCTGTAACAGCGCCACAATGCCTCCCATCTGAGTGAGCGCTTTAAAAATTAAAACAAATAATAATAGCAAAATATTAAACACTGAAACAAAAAAGGCCTGGCATTAATTTTTGTTTTTCAAGTAAAGTTAAAGAGCCACGTGGCAAGGGGCCTGCCTGTCATTACCAATGGAAAAAGAAAGGAGGAGGAATGAAAGATCCCTGTCACATGGAAAACAGGATTTTTAAACATTGAAAACAAAAACGGCCTGCACGTGTGTGCAAATAAAAACTGCTTTTTAAAAAAAAGCAAGGGAGGCCACTAGGGGGCGCACAGGCAATGGTGCCTGAAACCCGCGCTCCGCCAACAGCCAGGTCGAACTGGGGATTGAGCCCCCCTCCCCCAAGACCCCCCACTGAGAACGTAGGAGCCGACACGGGCAGTTAACCCCCGGGGCACCCACCGAGAAAAACAGCGGCATCGGTAGCCCCCCGGAAGGCTGAGATCCAGAGCCTCTGCGGCAAAACCGCCTCCGGAGAGCTGGCCGGGGGAGGAGCCATAGGCCGCCTAATCCAGAGGCTTGCTTCCGCGCCGTGCCTGGAGCCCCACGCGAGAGGCCTGAAGAGCAGCGAAGCCATCTCCCTCCGCGGACCGAGTCCAACACCTGCGGACGTGGCGACGACCCTCCTGTGGCTCCCAATCGGGCGGGGTGAACCGCTGGGGACCCGCGGAGCAGGGGCCCCTCCCGCCTTTCCCCGGGGCCGACGACCACCATTACCACAGGCGGGTCAGAGCATCGGCTCCCCACCCCGGAGGGAACGAGGCACCCCCCCTCCCTGGAGTGCGCAGAGGACCCCGAAAAACCCCTGCTCTGGGTGGTGAGGCCACCGCCGGATGCTGGCGGGGCATGTGCCCGCCTGTCAGCGTTCACTCGGGCACCCGGGAGGCCCGGGGAGGGGAGAGCGAGTTATCAGCGGACCCGCTAGGTGACTCTGTAGCCCCCACAGGAGCGAGGCACACTTAACGGTAAGCCGGGCAATCAGATGGGCTGGCAGAGGAAGCTACAAAATACTGTTACCAAGAATCCAGGCCCCGCGCTTTCAGCCCGCCCCACTACAGTGCAATTGTCACAATCACACTAACTGGAAGGAAGAGAGATCGACACTCTCCCCCGAACCAAGGAAGCCGAATGAACTCGACCCTCCCACCGTGTTTGGCACAGGCGCCTGAGTTAGGAAACAGGTCGCCACGTGGCAGCCAATGGGGGGAAGAGGGGTTAGGGAGAGGTTGTGGATAGGGAGGGGAATTTAGGAACACCGGAAAGAGGGTAAGGAAACTCCTAAGGTGGATGGGGCTGGGGTAACACCAGGAAAAAACCCTACTCTAACTCACATAGAATGAACAGAAATATCCCCTGCACTATTAACACATACCTGATTCCTGAATAGCACACTTTAATACGTGTACTGTACCCTGCTCTGAAATATCATTTTCATACAACACATAAGCAAGCAATATGACCACACATAAGGGAAAGCTTCCCAAAATGATTAGACAATACACATGGCCCTTCGGGCAGCGTTAGCAACATACTACATAAATGCATTTCCTTTAGTTCCTGGCACTAGTGAAATGTCGTTGTCCATATGCAGTACATGTGCAGTACTTCCTGCATTAACCCACACAAGATTGGCAAAGTTCTTGAATTATACGAGTAACCAACACACTTTAGTTTTTGCACACCGATTGAATTCAAAGAGATTAGGGCGTTACTTATCTCAGGTCTGGGGAGCCCGCGGGACTTCCCAGACAAATATTGAAACAGCGATAAATCATTATAAGCAGTTCAGGAAATATATTGCCCCCACAAGTACTTATCTTGAGTCTGGGGAGCCCCGTGGGACTTCCTAGACGAAGAACAGCAAGCGTTGTCTCTGCCGGCTACTCAGCGCCCCTTCTGCTCCTAACGCACCGTGAACGCGTGTGATCAAGCGTTCCACCCCTGCATCTCGTTTCGCCGCACGCGGACGCCTTCCTCCTGTTGCCGAACGCGGCAGCCTGCCTCCTGCTCCAAATCAACAATAAGCCACACCTGCCCACCGCCGTTGCCTGCCTTTAAGCTGCCTTGATTCTTGATGCAGTACAGCTGGCAAGGCGCGCACGGGCCAAACTACAAAATAACACAAAGGTTGCTGGGAACTGAAGTTTCCTTGTCCTTCTAGCACATAATGTCTCAATAGGCGTATTTTAGCACTCCACGCCTGTGCCATCCCTGATTCCTGACATTACCTCCTCTTCCAGGGCTCCTCCCAGGACCTGGTTTACCTGGGTTGCGTAAATGAAATTGTTTCACTAACCTGGGAGCATGAACCTCTCTAGCTGGTTCCCAAGAACAATCCTCAGGCCCGTAACCTTCCCAGTGTATCAAATACCATAGTTGTCGATATCTTCTTCTGGAATCCACAATGCGTTTTACTTCGTATTCCATGTTCTCATCTTTCACTATGGCTGGGGGTTTCTTCGTAGTTGTCCCTGGAGCTGCGGGTTTAAGCAAAGAAACATAGAATACCGGGTGTATTTGTAGAGTTTTAGGCAAACGCAGTTTCATAGCTGTTGGTGACACACATGCAATGATTTTATAAGGTCCAATAAATCTAGGCATAAATTTATGAGATCCAACTATGGAGAGGTTTCTGGTTGATAACCAAACCCTGTCTCCAGCTTTATAACGCGGACTCTCCTGTCGGTGTTTATCAGCATGTCTTTTATAGGCTTTCTTAGCCTGCTCCAAATTGGTGTGCGCCTTCTGTCGGATCTTGAGAAGCAACTGTTTTCGATCTTGCAACACAGGTAGATTCTCCACTTCAGGTAAATGTTCTGGTATCATATTCTGCTCATACCCAAATAAGCATTCGTTAGGAGACATACCCAATGACGTGTGCAGTGTATTGTTATATGTAAATTCAGCCAACCATAGTGCCTGTACCCAAGACTCTCGGCCATCACCTAAATAGCCTCTCAAATATTGTTTGAGTGTTTGGTTGACCCGTTCTGTTTGACCATCAGTTTGGGGATGATTACTCGTAGAGAGAGCACAGTTGATTCCCAACATGCGTCAGAAAGCTCGCCAAAACCGTGAAGTGAATTGAGGTCCTCTATCCGAGACAATACTTTTTGGCAAACCATGTAGTCTAACCACATGTTGAAGAAACAACTCTGCTAACCTGCCTGCTCCAGGTATTCCTTCACAAGGAATGAAATGCGCTTGTTTGGACAAGAAATCCACCACTACCCAAATAGTGTCAAACTGCTTATCAGGTGGAAGGTCGGTAATGAAATCCATTGATATATGGGTCCATACCTTCTCAGGAGTGGGTAATGGTTGAAGTAACCCTCTTTTCTTTACATGATCTGATTTGTTTCTCATACAATTCTCACATTTTAGTAGATAGTTGCTCACATCCTGTCTTAATGTAGGCCACCAAAAATACTTTTCTAGCATAGTTTGCATTTTCCTTTGACCAGCATGTCCCGCTAATGGAGAATTATGACACCAATATAATGCTTTTTTCTGTACTTCTTTAGTAGGTAGAAATAATCGGTCTTGATGGTACGGCAACCCCTGCCGCACCTTTCTTTCTGGATGACTGTCCTGCCACTTTTGGAGTTGCCGAGGTGGTAATGCTCTCTTGACCTCCCCAATTAAGTTGGTGGTAATTGCTCCAATGACTTTCTCTCAGGGAATAATTGCTCTTACTCCACTCTCCACACTCTCCAAATTTTGCTGCCTAGACAGTGCATCTGCTTTGCCATTATTCTTTCCTGGCCTGAAGGTTACTACGAAATCAAATTCATTGAAATACTGAGACCAGCGGAGTTGTCTGGGACTAAGTTTGTGAGCAGTCTTAAAGTATTGCAGATTCTTGTGATCAGTCACCACTACTACCTGATGCTTAGCCCCCAATAGGAAATGTCTCCATTCTAGAAAAGCTGATCGAATAGCTAACAACTCCTTATCCGTGATAGAATAATTCTGTTCACAACCTGATAACTTTCTAGAATAAAATGCCACTGGATGCCACACTCCCTCCATATCCTTCTGTGACAAAATAGCCCCCACCGCCAAGTTACTAGCGTCAGTCTCCACCTTGAAGGCTTGACTTGTGTCTGGATGTCTCAACACTGGTGCAGTGGTAAAAGCTACCTTTAAAGTCTGAAAAGCCTTTTCTGCTTCAGGACCCCAAACAAATGGTGTTGCCTTCTTAAGCAATCGTGTAATTGGCGTTACAATGGCTGAAAAATGACTAATAAAACGCCAATAGAAATTGGCAAATCCTAGAAATGATTGAATGTCCTTGATACATTGAGGGGATGGCCAATCTGTTACTGCTTGTACTTTCTTTGCATCCATCACTACACCCTCTGGAGTGAGAATAAACCCTAGAAACTCCACCTGCCTAGTGTGAAAAGCACATTTCTCCAATTTTACACAGAGCTGATACTCCTGTAACCTCTGAAGCACTGCCCTCACATGCTGAACATGTTGTTCTGGTGAAACTGAATAAATCAAAATGTCGTCAATGTAAACTATGACAAACACATCAATAAAATCTCTCAAAACTTCTTGCATAAAGAATTGAAATGCCGCAGGAGCATTGCATAGTCCAAACGGCATGACCAAGTATTCAAATAAACCAAACTTTGTCCGGAATGCCGTCTTTCACTCATCCCCCTCCCGCACTCTGATCAAGTGGTATGCCCCTCTTAAGTCCAATTTCGTGTATATTTTTGCCGTCCGCACCTGATCCAATAATACTGAAATTAGAGGTAAGGGAAACCTATTCTTAATGGTCACCTTATTCAATGCACGGTAATCAATACAAGTTCGTAATGTCCCCTCTTTCTTGGGGACAAAAAACAAGGGAGAGGAGACAGGGGACGTGGAATGTCTAATGAACCCCTTCTCCAGCATTTCATCCAGATACACTCTTAAATGTTCATTTTCCGTTTCTGTCAGGGCGTAGATTCTGCTACAAGGCAACTTCACCCCCTCCTCCAATTCAATGACACAATCATATGGTCTATGGGGTGGTAGTTGCTCTGCCCCACCTTTGTCAAATACTTTTGCGAACTCTCGGTATTGCAAGGGAATCCCTGCTTCCCCTGCTCCTACCACTTGATCCTTTCCTTCTTGATGAACCAACCCTCCCGAAGGTTCCATCTCAGATATCATGTATCCTTGACACTTCTGCTCCGTAAACTCTACAGTCTGCTTTTCCCAGTCAATCCTGGGATTATGTTGCACTAACCAGGGCATTCCTAAAATTAAACCAAACTGTGGTGCAGCTATTAAATCAAAAGCAATGTCTTCTCTGTGACCTGATGCAAATGTCATCTGTAACCTATGCGTTTGTTGTTTGATAGGACCAGATACTAACGGAGAACCGTCCACTAATTGGACCCCTTCCACACTTGGTTTATCTTGTACAGGTAGTCCTAACTGGTGGGCCAATGTAATGTCCACAAAATTACCTGTGGCCCCTGAATCCACCATAGCCAGTACCACTTGCTTAGACATCGCCCAACATAACGTTACCAGAATATACAAATGAGATGTCTTGCTCCCAACTGTATTTGCCACTAATTTGGGGAATCTTGCTTCCTTCGGGCCTGTCACCTGAGTTCCCCCTAAGGTCAGCCCAACTCTTTTCCCGCTTCCTTCTTGCCTCTTTCCCCTCCAAGATTCTTTTGCGGAGTATTAGGACAGGTACGAATAAAATGACCTGCCTGTCCACAGTACAAACACAATTTATTAAGTTTCCGCTGTTCTTTTTCGGCCTCAGATAACGGACCTCTGATACTACCAATCTGCATTGGTTCCACATCGCTACTCCTTCCTCCTCTACTCCTGTCCAATCTCACAAACGGGACTGCTTCTGGTTTCTTCTTGTCTGCTCTTCTCTCATTCTATCTATGATCTAACCTAAGGGCTAGGTCTATCATCGCTGTACAAGCACTGGGTTGCGGTTCTACCTGCGCAATGGCATCTTTCATTTCCTCCCGTAGCCCTTGATAAAACAGTACCGTCTGTTTTGCTTCTGGCCATTCAGTTTCAATCACTAATCTATTGAACTGTGTCACATACGTAACCAAATCTCGTGATCCCTGTTTTAACCCTAACAACTCCTTGTCTTGGGCCAATGAAACCTCCCGTCTATCAAAGAGTCTACCAAATTCTCCTAGAAAATTATCCCAGTTATATAACAAGGGGTCATCTTTCTGTACTAAGGGCATCACCCAGGCTGCTGCATCCCCTGTCAAATAGAATATTACAAAAGCGGTTCTGGCTTGGATGGTCTCAAACGCCGCAAGTTTGCACAAAAAATGGAGTCTACATTGGGTAAGAAAGATCATGTATTTCCTAGGATCCCCTGAAAAACTTTCTGGTGAGGCCAATGGTACACTACTCGGTGGTTGGACAATGACCGCAGGATTGCCCCTAGTGGAAGTGCCCTCCGTAGTGGAGGTACTGGGCCCCTCCAAAGGGGTACCTTGCGCTACCAACCCTTGCACCTGAGCTTTCAAGGTGGTAGCTTCCTGCCTAGCATGTGCTAATTCCAACTGAATATCCTGTAAAACCTTTATCACATCCGCTAAAGTTGGAGGTGTCGGGTCCATTTGGCATAGGTGGTTGTGAGTATCCCAATTTGGGGGTGGCTTATTATGTCACAATCACACTAACTGGAAGGAAGAGAGATCGACACTCTCCCCCGAACCACGGAAGCCGAATGAACTCGACCCTCCCACCGTGGATGGCACAGGCGCCTGAGTTAGGAAACAGGTCGCCACGTGGCAACCAATGGGGGGAAGAGGGGTTAGGGAGAGGTTGTGGATAGGGAGGTGAATTTAGGAACACCGGAAAGAGGGTAAGGAAACTCCTAAGGTGGGTGGGACTGGGGTAACAGGAAAAAACCCTACTCTAACTCACATAGAATGAACAGAAATATCACCTGCACTATTAACATATACCTGATTCCCTGAATAGCACACCTTAATACATGTACTGTACCCTGCTCTGAAATATCATTTTCATACAACACATAAGCAAGCAATATGACCACACATAAGGGAAAGCTTCCCAAAATGATTAGACAATACACATGGCCCTTCGGGCAGCGTTAGCAATATACAACATAAATGCATTTCCTTTAGTTCCTGGCACTAGTGAAATGTCGTTGTCCATATGCAGTACATATACAGTACTTCCTGCATTAACCCACACAAGATTGGCAAAGTTCTTGAATTATACGAGTAACCAACACACTTTAGTTTTTGCACACCGATTGAATTCAAAGAGATTAGGGCGTTACTTATCTCAGGTCTGGGGAGCCCGCGGGACTTCGCAGACAAATATTGAAACAGCAATAAATCATTCTAAGCAGTTCAGGAAATATATTGCCCCCACAAGTACTTATCTTGAGTCTGGGGAGCCCCGTGGGACTTCCCAGACGAAGAACAGCAAGCGTTGTCTCTGCCGGCTACTCAGCGCCCCTCCTGCTCCTATCACACCGTGAACGCGTGCGATCAAGCGTTCCTCCCCTGCATCTCGTTTCGTCGCACGCGGACGCCTTCCTCCTGTTGCCAAACGCGGCAGCCTACCTCCTGCTCCAAATCAACAATAAGCCACACCTGCCCACCGCCGTTGCCTGCCTTTAAGTTGCCTTGATTCTTGATGCAGTACAGCTGGCAAGGCGCGCACGGGCCAAACTACAAAATAACACAAAGGATGCTGGGAACTGAAGTTTCCTTGTCCTTCCAGCACATAATGTCTCACTAGGCGTATTTTAGCACTCCACGCCTGTGCCAACCCTGATTCCTGACAGCAATGGCCCAGTCTGAAGCCTCTCGGCCCTCGGCGGAGGCAATGGAAAGGGGCTTTGCCTCCATTCTACAGGAGATAAGAGACATGCGCTCTGACTTTGCCCAAAAGTTCGACAAAATGGGCCAAAGAATAGGCAAAGTGGAGGATAGGCTCCTTCAGGTGGAATCTAACCAGTCATCCTCAGCGACCCTGGAGGTTGAGATGGACATGAGGCTATCTGCCCTTGAAAAACGGGAGGAGGAGAGGTCGAGACAAATGGACGATTTTGAAAACAGGGAACGGAGAAACAACCTCAGATTCTTTGGGGTCCCCGAGGCGGAGGGGGAGACGGAGAGAGAGGTCACCCGAGTGGTGTGAAACATTATTGCCCTCCTCTTCAGAGATGAGATGACCACTGAACTCATATTTAATCGGGTGCACAGGGCGGGAGGACGGGCGGGTGGACCTCGATCGATTCTGGTCCGGTTCCACTATTATGCCGACAAGACACGGGTGCTGGAGGCCGCCAGAAAAGCTCAGGAAATCACGTATAATAACTCCCAGGTCTCCATCTTCCAGGACCTCTCCGCATATACGTTGGCCAAGCGCAGGATATGCCGCCCCCTCACACATCTGTTAAAAGAGAAGGGCCTACGATACAGATGGGGCTACCCCTTCTCTCTAACCTTCGAATACCTCGGTCAGCGGATGACATTGACCACTGAAGAGGATATCAAGGGGGCCATCCAGGACTACGTGACGGACCCG
Organism: Ambystoma mexicanum; assembly: GCF_040938575.1. NCBI lineage: Eukaryota > Metazoa > Chordata > Amphibia > Caudata > Ambystomatidae > Ambystoma > Ambystoma mexicanum. The sequence goes on from NC_090932.1 coordinate 517,453,078, forward strand.
GCCCCGCGGAGGGGGCCAACTGGACCCGTCTCGGGTGGAGCGAAAGGCCAGGGCCCGTCGAGTGAAAAAAGGAAGAAATCTGGCCCAAGGAAATTCAGGAAGATGAACACTTCCTCCCCGACAAAGGAGGGAGAACAGAATGACTCCAAGGGATGAACGCCTGGTACCCCGGCCGAGTTCGGCACGGGAGCTCGGACCATGGGGACGTGCAATGGGCACGACCACCTGTTGGTCTGGAAATGAGAAACTGCAGTCTAAGTAGTTCCCTGAATCCCCTAGCATGCAAGTATGGCGGGGTCAACCGGGGGGATGAGGGGAGGGGGGGCTCAAGAAAATAGGGTTTTTTGAAAAGATTGCCTGGCCGAAGAAGGCAGGCTGGTGGTCTGGCCAAAATGCCAGAAATGGCGGAACTATCTGGCTGGACGCCGGGGTGGGGGAGGGGGAGTACGAATCAGTTGGGGTTTGTTTGTTGGGGAAAGGGTCTGGGAGGCAGTTGGGGGAAGGTTCCGAAAGTGTCCAAAAGATTAAACAAGGGGAGCAAGAAGGGGTGGCCATATTGGTGGCGAGGGATACGGTCTTCGAAAAGGAGGCCATCCAGAGAGACCCCGAGGGTCGGTACCTGATGGTGTGGGGTTCCTTGCAGGGGTCCCCCTTGATGCTAGAAGTAGTGTATAGTCCTAACGAAGGCCAGGCCCAATTCTGGGAGGAGGTATGGGACAAGTTGAGGCTGTTCGTACAGGGCCCACTGGTGGTGGGGCGAGATTTCAACATGGTCCTAGACCCAACTATTGACAGAAGACGGGTTGGCCCCCAGTACCTCAGACACACGGATGAGGCCATGGCGCAGCACTTCCAGAGGGTTAACAGGGACTTGGGACTGTCGGATACGAACCCATCTCCCAGAGTAGGGACCCCCTCCTTCTCCTATTACTCAACTACTCATAACTCGTTCTCGAGAATAGACCACATCTTGGTAGACGAGGTCCTCATTCCATATGTAGCGCGCTACGGGATAGACCCAGTCCCCTGGTCGGAATCACCTTAGCGCTGGGTTGGTGTGAAGAACGTAGAGGGCGCTGGAAATGCAATGATGCCCTATTAAGAGATGAGGTACTGGCCAAGGAAATCCTCGACTCCATAACAGAGTATTTTGGTTTAACGATAACGGAGAGGTGGCCATGCACACACTTTGGGACGCCTTTAAGGCAACCCTACGGGGAGTCCTCATAAAAATAGGCTCCATGAAGAAGAAGGAGAGGGAAGCCCAGGAGAAAGCCCTGCGGGGTAAAATAGCCTGTCTCCAGCCGGGGGGCTCCCCGGACCAAGCTGTAGAGCATGACCGTGTGGCTGCACTGGAGGACTACTGGCTTCAACTGAAAGATCTGCTCCTACACAAAACCGAGAGGAACCTCTTAATGCTAAAACAGAAATACTATGAGAAAGGGGACAAAGCCGATACAATCCTAGCCTGGAAGCTAAGGGAGGTCCAGAGAAGTAGAAGGGTGAAGGAGGTGAGGGATACCCAGGGACATCTTGACCGCGACTCCTCCCACATAGGAGAAGCCTTTCGCCAATACTACAGAACCCTCTACTCCTCGGAATACGAGGGGGACGATTCCCAGATAGAGGATTTCCTGAACTCCATACAAATTCCATCCCTCTCGCGGGAGATGGTAGAGGGGTTAGAGGGCCCGGTGACAGATGATGAGATTGATAAGGTGATAGGCGGGATGAAGGTGGGAACCTCCCCTGGGGATGACGGCTTCACTGTCTATTTCTATAAAAGATTCCGCTCCACCCTGGCCCCGTTCTTGGCGAGAGTCTTCAATGCTGTCCTGGTGGACAGCATCCTCCCCGAGTCCATGATGGGGGCCATAATAGCAGTTCTGCCCAAGGAGGGGAGGGACCCCGCGGAATGCTCCTCATACCGCCCCATATCTCTGTTAAATATTGACGTCAAGATTCTGGCCAAGGTGGTGGGGAGGCGGATGGAGGGAATTATGCCAAATCTAATCCATGGTGACCAAGTGGGCTTTATTACGGGAAGGCAAGGGTCGGATAATATACGCAAGACAATAGACCTCCTCCACTTTGCCCAGAGGTCGGGGCTAAATGCATGTGTCCTCTCCCTGGACTCGGAGAAGGCCTTTGACAGGGTCGAGTGGCGATACATGGGGCTCCTCCTCCAGAGGATGGGCTTCGGGCCCCACATCATGGGCTGGGTGACCGCCCTCTACAGGGCACCCACGGCAAGGGTACAGGTGAACGGGAGCCTGTCAAAACCATTTCCCCTCTCCCGAGGGACAAGGCAGGGCTGCCCTCTCTCCCCCCTGATATACGTCCTCACGATGGAGGCATTGGCAATAGCAATTAGAGCTCACCCGGACATCAGGGAGATTAGAAGGGGGGACGTTGAATTCAAACTTTCCCTGTTTGCAGATGACATCCTGGCATATCTGGTGGACCCTAGCGCATCACTTCCCCCCTTCTTGGCGTTGGTGGCCGCGTTTGGTCGCTTCTCAGGCCTAAAGAAAAATGCCGCTAAATCTGTCCTGCTCCCTGTGAGGACAATAGACCCGGGGCTCGACCTTCTAGACTGGTTTCACGGGATTAAAGTGGAGAAGGCCGCTGTACGGTACCTGGGGGTACTTCTCACCAGAGATATATCAAAATTGAGCGCCGCTAACTATGACCCCATGATGGCAGAGATCAAATCAGATTTGAGGAGATGGGACAAGATGATCCTATCGTGGTATGGCCGAATCACTGCAGTAAAAATGAATATATTACCACGGCTTCTCTATCTTTTCACGGCTCTCCCAACCAATATCTCCGCTCAGACTTTTAGAGAGCTACAAAAGGGGGTTTGAGACTTTGTGTGTTAGGGGAAACCCGCGAGAATAAGAAGGACCACCTTGTCTCTGGCTAGGGAGGAGGGGGGATTTGGGCTCCTGGATTTTACCTCTACTTTTGTGCCGCCCAACTGCGCGTCCTACTGGAGCATATGAAAGAGGGAATGGGGACGTATTGGACATACTTGGAAGACATGGACGCCCATCCCCTGAAGGTACGAGACCTCTTGTGGGCCCCTCGCAGGTCGATCCCTCAACACTTAAGGTCCCACCCGACCCTGGGAGTCCTCTGGGACATCTGGAGAGAGGGCCCCCGGACTGCTCACCTCACCACCTGGCCGTCGCCGATGACCTCTCTCTGGGGCCACCCCCTTAGACTGGGAAGCAGGGGGTTCCGGCACTCTCAACAATGGTCGGATAAGGGAATGGAATGGGCGGGGCAGTTGTTCAGAGAAGGGGAATTCCTAACATACGAGGACCTCAGGGACGCTCTCGGAAGAGATTCACTGTCCATCTTTGAATACCTCCGCCTGAAGGGCATCCTCTGCAACCCGTCATGGGGCCCGAACTTGAGGAGACAGCCGACCCCCTTCGAAAAACTCCTCAATCTGGCGACCTCAAGGAAAGGGGCGGTGTCCAACATGTATAAAATCTTAAACACCTACGACCTTCAAGGCAGAAGGAACTTTCGTAAGTTTTGGAACAACCTAGCAGGGGAAGAGATCTCCGAGGACTCCTGGGCCAGAATCTTCAAGATAGCATTTCACGGAAATGGGGGGGATAACGGGGGTTTTCTTGGTTTCTTGAATGTGTTTGTTATATCTAAAAATGCTAATAAAAACTAAAGTAAAAAAAAAGCAAAAGTGGAAAAAAATATCACTGCTCACAGAAAAATGTCAGGAAAACAAAACATGATGGGTGGGTTGACAAAAGCAATGCATATTATGTTTCACCTACAAAACTTCAGTGACATTTGAAGAGCCACTTTGTCTTCATGGAAAAACTTGTTTCTGGCTGTGGTCAAAACTTCACAAAGGAAAACTCTCACTACCAGCCTGGATGTCATATCTCCCATCAAATGACGACCTCCCCGCCCCACACAATAGAAATTGCTGCTGCAGGTGTTGGAAGCCCATTGTTCTCCAGACTTGCTGGATCTGAAAGCAGGGACTTCAAGGATTTTCACCCATGGCTGGAGCACTACTAATATGTTTGAAAATGGGGGCACCCACTTCAAAGAGCAAACTACGAACTTCAGAGAGACTCATAAAAATACTCTGGTCACTGTGACTGACGCAGTGAAAACAAATGGCCAGAAGGCAAAAACTGCAATTTGTCCCACATGAACATTCACAATTAAATTAAAAGTACTATTATCATTTAGGCCTTTTTATCAGCAACCATAATGTGGATTGATTTTATTTTTGTATAATATTTTATGTAAATTCTAGTAGATTTTAAGATATAAAATGCATCTACCTGTCACTCTGGGAACTGTAATTGCCAGTTAGACTACATTTCTGGCTGATCTGAGCATATTCCAAATGTGAGAGTTGGTGAGCGGATGGAAAATGAAATTAGGGATATGCCTAATAACTTCCATCTTCATAACTTTTGTGCTTTTTATGGAAACTGTAGAAATGTGGCACATGGCCATGCTACATCGTATGGATTTGGTGGTCGGCTTATCTAATTCTCAATGATCAGCTAAAACAGAAAATATGTTTGGTATGGCAGATGCTAGTAAAATCGTGAAGTTGTCATACATAACTAGTTTTTGCCAAAAAGTTGAAAGAAGAACAAAGCTGTGATTACAAATAGCAATTGCCATATTTTGCTCCAAATCCCTAAAACAATCCTGAATTGGAGGCGGGGTTGGGTCGAGAGAGAGGAGTAACTGTCCAAACCTAGTGGCAGGGATTATTGCAGGGTACTTCTCCAAGATTGTAAAATTGATGATATCATTTCTGCTATATAAGAGGGACTGCACAAGGACAGGAAACACAAAAACCAGGGAGACAGAAACAAGGAGAAAGACAGGAGGACAGAGAGAAGAGACAGACCATCAGGAAGGCTGCTGAAACTTACCATCTGATAGCTGTAAGGAGACACCAGAGGAGATTGCTGAGAGTGCATCTGGGTGGAGCTGTCTATCTTTAGGAAAGCCTCAAAGCTGACTGGGTCCTGTGGTCGAGAGTGGGAGGCCAGCTTTGAGAGTGGACTGACCAGACCCCTGCCCTATCTTTCCACAGTGTCCTGCGATGCAGCTGGATTTCCTGAACCTTAAACAGAGGCTTGCTATGTAAGTAGAACTAAGCCCTGGAAAAGCAAAAGGTGGGGGTGTCTGCTTTCCTTGAATTCTTTCGCTTTATAATGGTTGGGGGGCAAAACTGTATAGATCCATAGCCTATGTAACCAAAAATATTAATTTAATTCCCCATTTGGCAGAACACTACGGGGCGAATTTTGTTAAAATTCAAAATTAACAAAGCTCACTTACCAGTGTGCGCTGAAAACTATAGCCTATAATTTAATTGGGTAATCCTCGTTGAACAGCTGACCCCGACTTCTTTAAGGAAGAGGGGTGCCTTTGTTCTTAAATCAGTCCAAACTTTTTATCCAGCTTCCCCAAAACAGGCCATTCAGTAAGGGGGGTCTGAACTCCAAAATTCCCCAAAGCATTCCAATTTTTCTGTCTAACTTCCCAACATAGACCAAAGCAAGGGGCTGGGTCTGAAAAACAAAGCGATAAATCACCCTGTGTTTATTTTAAATCAAAAGTGTGGGGAAGATCATGATTGCCATATGTATTTGAACCAATCTTGAAATCTTACTGCTAGCCTTTTAAGCCTGCAGGAAAATCAACATTGCACAACAGTACATAAGAGCCTTTGTCATTGATCAGTGTAATTATTTTGTGAAGTGAAATTTGCAGAAAGTAAGAATTGTGTCTGTGTTCTTTTTAACTCACTTTTGTGATGTATTTATACTGAGAGAAGTTGATTCTGCTGTGCCACGGATAAAGTGGGTTATGACATTTTTGTGCTAATTTCTATTACTTTTAATTGAAATAAATCCCAATATATTTCCCGTACACCGGCCTGGTTCTTGGCTCATTGGTAGCTCAGGGTAGAGGGTTCCAAGGAGCATGATATGTGTTTGAAATAGCTCTAAAAAATAATCTATTAAACAGTTTGTTGTATAACCACATGATTGGGGAGGGAAAGAACTCCCCGTGTTGAGGGTGGCTTCTCAATAAACCGTTACACCTATAAAGTGTTACTGGGAATGGTAGGTGACTAGAAGAGAAACATGATCATGTCCAGTTTTCTGGGGGGCTTTGTTTGCAGCTTTTTCCAGAACATGTGATCCAGTCAGTTGTTTGTGAATGTGAACACTGCAAGCTGTGTGGAAGATTAAGGGCACAAGGTGAGGGTAGTTTTATCAATTTTATAACTTGATGGCAATGACGTTGTAGTCCAAACATTTCTGTAGTGTGTGGAGGCACATCCATTCATTCAACCACCATTCCCATGGACTCCGAAATGGCTCCCGTATTTGTAAAACAATACCGGTTACCTCGCACATCCCTGGAGTCACTCACAGAGATTATTAAGAATTTAAAATCTCGTGGGATAATTTGTCCGATTCACAGTACCTTCTACAACCCGGTACTGGGAATCCTAAAACCAAACGGCCAATGGAGACCATGTGCAGATCTGAGGGAGTTGAACAAATGGATCCACATGTCAAGATAGCCCCTTCACTAGATCAATCAGGGACTGACGCAGATCCAAGGGTCAAAGGTGTACACCGCCATTGACCTAACCAGTGGGTACTGGACAGTACCCTTGAGTAGGGAAGACCAGTACAAGCTTGCCTTTACCTTTCGGGTAGCAGTACAAGCGGACTCGAACCCCCTTTCGTTACATAAACTCTGGCAATGAGTTCAACATCTTCCTACTTAAGGCCATGCCCAATTTGGGCGAAAGGGGAAACCTGGCCTATGTGGATGATGTTTTGATCAAAAGCTCAACTGTGGAGGAAGACATAGCAGACATCGGCTATGTCCTTACCCAGTTGCAGAAGGCAAGAGCAAAACTGTCCTTTCAGAAGGCAGAGTGGTGTAAGACCCGAGTTAACTTCTTAGGTCACGAGATCACACCTGAGGGTCTTAATCCCCAAGCAAAGAGGGTGGAAGCCTTATTAAAATTAAAAGACCCTACCACTCTGCGAGAATTAAGAAGCCTTCTTGGACTTACTAATTATAGTCGAAAGTTCATTGAAGACTACGCAGAGGTCACCCGACCCTTGGTCCATTTATTAAAGGCTGGAGTCAAGTGGGAGTGGGGTTCAGAACAATCCAAGGCAGTTAAACAACTGAAAAGAAGCCTTTCTGAGGCTCCTTTTTTGGCTTACCCCATAAAGAACAAGGAGTTCTTCTTTTAGACTGGGTTCTCAGATAATTGCCTAACAGCGGTATTGTACCAAAAGCATGACAAGGTCAACAACGTCATCTCATACAGAAGCAAGACTTTGTCTTCTGTGGAGGAAAAATTCAATGAATGCGAGAAGGCACTCCTGGCAACCGTGTGAGCGCTTACAAATTATCGCCCATTCATACAGGGGGAGCACATCATTGTCCAGACTCCCCACCAACCCTTGCATTATCTAGAGACAGAATCCGGACGGGGAACGTTAGTAATTCCAGAATTACTTCCTGGATTCTGTCCATGCAGGGCTTTCATGTGGAGGTCAGATATGGCCAAAACAAGAAGAGTCTCCTAACGCAAGGGTTGGTGGATTTGCATAATTGTGCTCAAGAAAACTGTCTCGAGGACGAAAGTTTAATGACCAACAACAACATGGAGACATACCTAACTTCCCCACACAAGGTCAATGAATAAGACACATGTCAAAGTTTATATGGATGGGTGCTCCTACCATGTTGATAGCAACGGGGAAAAATAACTAGTGGCTGGCATTGGGAAAGCCTGGGTGAATGATACCCCAAAACCCTCTTCTGGTAATAAGATATGACCCCAAAGCAGTAAGATTGCAGAGTTGATGGCTGTTATTCAAGCCATCCTCACTGCAGTCCTCCACCAACTCAATGAACTGGTCATAATCACGGGCTCTGATTATGTCAGGAATGGGTTTGAGGAGCACCTGATTAACTAGAACAATCGAGGCATGCTTTGTGCCAACAACAAACCCCTAAAACATGACAAACTGATCCAGTCAATCGACGATCTGGTGACTTTCAATGAGATGACATCTATTGGAAGAAGATAAGAGGTCATTCCAAGATAGGGGGGCCAGATAAGACTGGGAATGACCTGGCTGACCAGCTGGCTAACACCAGAGCTTTGCAGGGGGATTTCATAGAAACGGAATCCATGCTGGGTGAAATCCAAATGGCAGCTGTCACCAGGTCACAAACTCAGGCTAACGGCGAACTCTCAACACCCCAGTGTAGTAAAGATACCCCAGATGCAGATTTGATCACTGCACAGAAAGAGGAGAGGTGCCGATCATTGGGAAATTATATTGAGACATTGAAGACCCTGCAAGCTTTCCTCTAACAGAATCAGATAATGTCGGTAAAGAGGCTCTCCAGTTGTTGATGACGTTTTCCAAGATGTTCCAGATCCAAGACGGTGTGTTGGTAAGGAGAGCCCTAGCTGGCTGTAACCAGTGGGTGGTACCTACCTCATTCCGAAGCCTGATGTTGAACCATGCCCATGACGCGGCCACTGCCGGTTATAGGGGGTTTGATACGACATTGGAAATCTTGCACAAAGGTTGCCTACTGGCCACATATGGGCCAGGACCTTGTGTGTGCTCAATTCCAACCCAGTTCACTCACACACAGAGCTCCCCTAAAAAAAGGGGAATGACACTGCCTTGGTCAGATTTGCAAGTCAATTTAATCGGGCCAGTGATTCGCTTCTCTACAGGAAACATGTGCATGTTGACTGTGACATGCTTGTTCTCGAAGTGGGTAGAATGTCTACGAGCCCCGAATTGCAAGGCAGAGACAGCTGCTGCACTAATGATCAACCACATCTTCTCTCCTTTTGGCCTCCCGCAAAGTATTGAGTCGGACCGAGGAAGCCATTTTATCAGTGAGGTGATGACGAAGATGTGGGAGATTCTAGGGGTAAAAATAAAACTTTGCCTACTGCCTGGTCTCAAGCAGGGGGTGAAGAGATACAACAGACCAACTGTGAGTATCTTAAAGAAGTCTGTGGCAGACTCTGGATCCAGTAGGAACATCCGTTTGCCGCTTTTCCTGATGGCTATTAGGTCTACACCATCTTCTGCAACAAAGATGTCTCCATTTGAGCTCATGACCAGTTGAAAAATGGTGTTACCACAGCATCTGCTCTATAGGACTCAGGAGCAGACCCTGATTGCGTCCACTACTCATGAGTACATTGAAAATTTGAGGAAGCACCACCAGCATGCTTTTGCTTATGCTCAGCATAATTTAGAAAAGTTGGCTGAAGGAATGAAGACATTCTATGATCTAAAGACCACCAAGAAAGAGTATGAAATATGTGAAAAGATTTACCTGCACAATTTTCAAAGGAATCAGGCAAAGAAGCAGAAATCACTCCCATCTTGGTGTGGTGCCTTTGAAATTGTAGATAAAATATAACCTGTTGCTTAAAAGATCCGCATACCAAATGGTCCACATCAACCAGTTGAAAAGCTGTCATCCCAGACACGCTTTACGACTGATTGATGGACCAAAGCAAAGTCGAGCAGAGGAACCATCTGACGAATGAAAAGGAGGATGACAAATCAGATGGATATATATAAATAAATAAATATATATATATATAACAGAGGGTAATTTACTTGGTGTTATTGTACAAATGAAGAAATAAATAAAAAGTGTGGGTGAAATGGAAATGTCATGTTATTACTGTATGTTGTTGTTGTTGTAAATTCTATGTTAATCTTCCCAGGGAAAAATATGTGTAAAAAGTACTGAAACTCTTTTTCTATCTTTTATTAGAGAACTAACCTCCTTAACTTTCAGCCTGGGGGTGAGAGCAGAGTCCGGTGAGAACCCCAGGGACCTGGAAAGGAAGGAAGCAAGGGGGTGCCATGCAATACCCCCCAACCCAGAGATGGAAGGGGAGACTGGAGTGCCCACTCCCTGATGAAGGAAATTACGCCTAAGGAATCCCCAATATTCCCTGGTCTTCCCCAACCAAAAGTAATGGAAGAACAGCGAGTGGGGGGGCATGTGGGGTGAATGTAAAGGCCCCAAACAGAAGTCCCTTTCACCTGATGTCCCAGGAGGATAGCTCAGCTGCAATGTGCTTGCCTTGGAAACAAGACGACACGAAGCAACACAGGTTTGATCCCCGGATCCGCGCTTAGAACCCTCCGGGTATTCAGTGTGTTATAAATGCGCAACTAAGAGACATATTCCTGTAACAGCGCCACAATGCCTCCCATCTGAGTGAGCGCTTTAAAAATTAAAACAAATAATAATAGCAAAATATTAAACACTGAAACAAAAAAGGCCTGGCATTAATTTTTGTTTTTCAAGTAAAGTTAAAGAGCCACGTGGCAAGGGGCCTGCCTGTCATTACCAATGGAAAAAGAAAGGAGGAGGAATGAAAGATCCCTGTCACATGGAAAACAGGATTTTTAAACATTGAAAACAAAAACGGCCTGCACGTGTGTGCAAATAAAAACTGCTTTTTAAAAAAAAGCAAGGGAGGCCACTAGGGGGCGCACAGGCAATGGTGCCTGAAACCCGCGCTCCGCCAACAGCCAGGTCGAACTGGGGATTGAGCCCCCCTCCCCCAAGACCCCCCACTGAGAACGTAGGAGCCGACACGGGCAGTTAACCCCCGGGGCACCCACCGAGAAAAACAGCGGCATCGGTAGCCCCCCGGAAGGCTGAGATCCAGAGCCTCTGCGGCAAAACCGCCTCCGGAGAGCTGGCCGGGGGAGGAGCCATAGGCCGCCTAATCCAGAGGCTTGCTTCCGCGCCGTGCCTGGAGCCCCACGCGAGAGGCCTGAAGAGCAGCGAAGCCATCTCCCTCCGCGGACCGAGTCCAACACCTGCGGACGTGGCGACGACCCTCCTGTGGCTCCCAATCGGGCGGGGTGAACCGCTGGGGACCCGCGGAGCAGGGGCCCCTCCCGCCTTTCCCCGGGGCCGACGACCACCATTACCACAGGCGGGTCAGAGCATCGGCTCCCCACCCCGGAGGGAACGAGGCACCCCCCCTCCCTGGAGTGCGCAGAGGACCCCGAAAAACCCCTGCTCTGGGTGGTGAGGCCACCGCCGGATGCTGGCGGGGCATGTGCCCGCCTGTCAGCGTTCACTCGGGCACCCGGGAGGCCCGGGGAGGGGAGAGCGAGTTATCAGCGGACCCGCTAGGTGACTCTGTAGCCCCCACAGGAGCGAGGCACACTTAACGGTAAGCCGGGCAATCAGATGGGCTGGCAGAGGAAGCTACAAAATACTGTTACCAAGAATCCAGGCCCCGCGCTTTCAGCCCGCCCCACTACAGTGCAATTGTCACAATCACACTAACTGGAAGGAAGAGAGATCGACACTCTCCCCCGAACCAAGGAAGCCGAATGAACTCGACCCTCCCACCGTGTTTGGCACAGGCGCCTGAGTTAGGAAACAGGTCGCCACGTGGCAGCCAATGGGGGGAAGAGGGGTTAGGGAGAGGTTGTGGATAGGGAGGGGAATTTAGGAACACCGGAAAGAGGGTAAGGAAACTCCTAAGGTGGATGGGGCTGGGGTAACACCAGGAAAAAACCCTACTCTAACTCACATAGAATGAACAGAAATATCCCCTGCACTATTAACACATACCTGATTCCTGAATAGCACACTTTAATACGTGTACTGTACCCTGCTCTGAAATATCATTTTCATACAACACATAAGCAAGCAATATGACCACACATAAGGGAAAGCTTCCCAAAATGATTAGACAATACACATGGCCCTTCGGGCAGCGTTAGCAACATACTACATAAATGCATTTCCTTTAGTTCCTGGCACTAGTGAAATGTCGTTGTCCATATGCAGTACATGTGCAGTACTTCCTGCATTAACCCACACAAGATTGGCAAAGTTCTTGAATTATACGAGTAACCAACACACTTTAGTTTTTGCACACCGATTGAATTCAAAGAGATTAGGGCGTTACTTATCTCAGGTCTGGGGAGCCCGCGGGACTTCCCAGACAAATATTGAAACAGCGATAAATCATTATAAGCAGTTCAGGAAATATATTGCCCCCACAAGTACTTATCTTGAGTCTGGGGAGCCCCGTGGGACTTCCTAGACGAAGAACAGCAAGCGTTGTCTCTGCCGGCTACTCAGCGCCCCTTCTGCTCCTAACGCACCGTGAACGCGTGTGATCAAGCTTTCCACCCCTGCATCTCGTTTCGCCGCACGCGGACGCCTTCCTCCTGTTGCCGAACGCGGCAGCCTGCCTCCTGCTCCAAATCAACAATAAGCCACACCTGCCCACCGCCGTTGCCTGCCTTTAAGCTGCCTTGATTCTTGATGCAGTACAGCTGGCAAGGCGCGCACGGGCCAAACTACAAAATAACACAAAGGTTGCTGGGAACTGAAGTTTCCTTGTCCTTCTAGCACATAATGTCTCAATAGGCGTATTTTAGCACTCCACGCCTGTGCCATCCCTGATTCCTGACATTACCTCCTCTTCCAGGGCTCCTCCCAGGACCTGGTTTACCTGGGTTGCGTAAATGAAATTGTTTCACTAACCTGGGAGCATGAACCTCTCTAGCTGGTTCCCAAGAACAATCCTCAGGCCCGTAACCTTCCCAGTGTATCAAATACCATAGTTGTCGATATCTTCTTCTGGAATCCACAATGCGTTTTACTTCGTATTCCATGTTCTCATCTTTCACTATGGCTGGGGGTTTCTTCGTAGTTGTCCCTGGAGCTGCGGGTTTAAGCAAAGAAACATAGAATACCGGGTGTATTTGTAGAGTTTTAGGCAAACGCAGTTTCATAGCTGTTGGTGACACACATGCAATGATTTTATAAGGTCCAATAAATCTAGGCATAAATTTATGAGATCCAACTATGGAGAGGTTTCTGGTTGATAACCAAACCCTGTCTCCAGCTTTATAACGCGGACTCTCCTGTCGGTGTTTATCAGCATGTCTTTTATAGGCTTTCTTAGCCTGCTCCAAATTGGTGTGCGCCTTCTGTCGGATCTTGAGAAGCAACTGTTTTCGATCTTGCAACACAGGTAGATTCTCCACTTCAGGTAAATGTTCTGGTATCATATTCTGCTCATACCCAAATAAGCATTCGTTAGGAGACATACCCAATGACGTGTGCAGTGTATTGTTATATGTAAATTCAGCCAACCATAGTGCCTGTACCCAAGACTCTCGGCCATCACCTAAATAGCCTCTCAAATATTGTTTGAGTGTTTGGTTGACCCGTTCTGTTTGACCATCAGTTTGGGGATGATTACTCGTAGAGAGAGCACAGTTGATTCCCAACATGCGTCAGAAAGCTCGCCAAAACCGTGAAGTGAATTGAGGTCCTCTATCCGAGACAATACTTTTTGGCAAACCATGTAGTCTAACCACATGTTGAAGAAACAACTCTGCTAACCTGCCTGCTCCAGGTATTCCTTCACAAGGAATGAAATGCGCTTGTTTGGACAAGAAATCCACCACTACCCAAATAGTGTCAAACTGCTTATCAGGTGGAAGGTCGGTAATGAAATCCATTGATATATGGGTCCATACCTTCTCAGGAGTGGGTAATGGTTGAAGTAACCCTCTTTTCTTTACATGATCTGATTTGTTTCTCATACAATTCTCACATTTTAGTAGATAGTTGCTCACATCCTGTCTTAATGTAGGCCACCAAAAATACTTTTCTAGCATAGTTTGCATTTTCCTTTGACCAGCATGTCCCGCTAATGGAGAATTATGACACCAATATAATGCTTTTTTCTGTACTTCTTTAGTAGGTAGAAATAATCGGTCTTGATGGTACGGCAACCCCTGCCGCACCTTTCTTTCTGGATGACTGTCCTGCCACTTTTGGAGTTGCCGAGGTGGTAATGCTCTCTTGACCTCCCCAATTAAGTTGGTGGTAATTGCTCCAATGACTTTCTCTCAGGGAATAATTGCTCTTACTCCACTCTCCACACTCTCCAAATTTTGCTGCCTAGACAGTGCATCTGCTTTGCCATTATTCTTTCCTGGCCTGAAGGTTACTACGAAATCAAATTCATTGAAATACTGAGACCAGCGGAGTTGTCTGGGACTAAGTTTGTGAGCAGTCTTAAAGTATTGCAGATTCTTGTGATCAGTCACCACTACTACCTGATGCTTAGCCCCCAATAGGAAATGTCTCCATTCTAGAAAAGCTGATCGAATAGCTAACAACTCCTTATCCGTGATAGAATAATTCTGTTCACAACCTGATAACTTTCTAGAATAAAATGCCACTGGATGCCACACTCCCTCCATATCCTTCTGTGACAAAATAGCCCCCACCGCCAAGTTACTAGCGTCAGTCTCCACCTTGAAGGCTTGACTTGTGTCTGGATGTCTCAACACTGGTGCAGTGGTAAAAGCTACCTTTAAAGTCTGAAAAGCCTTTTCTGCTTCAGGACCCCAAACAAATGGTGTTGCCTTCTTAAGCAATCGTGTAATTGGCGTTACAATGGCTGAAAAATGACTAATAAAACGCCAATAGAAATTGGCAAATCCTAGAAATGATTGAATGTCCTTGATACATTGAGGGGATGGCCAATCTGTTACTGCTTGTACTTTCTTTGCATCCATCACTACACCCTCTGGAGTGAGAATAAACCCTAGAAACTCCACCTGCCTAGTGTGAAAAGCACATTTCTCCAATTTTACACAGAGCTGATACTCCTGTAACCTCTGAAGCACTGCCCTCACATGCTGAACATGTTGTTCTGGTGAAACTGAATAAATCAAAATGTCGTCAATGTAAACTATGACAAACACATCAATAAAATCTCTCAAAACTTCTTGCATAAAGAATTGAAATGCCGCAGGAGCATTGCATAGTCCAAACGGCATGACCAAGTATTCAAATAAACCAAACTTTGTCCGGAATGCCGTCTTTCACTCATCCCCCTCCCGCACTCTGATCAAGTGGTATGCCCCTCTTAAGTCCAATTTCGTGTATATTTTTGCCGTCCGCACCTGATCCAATAATACTGAAATTAGAGGTAAGGGAAACCTATTCTTAATGGTCACCTTATTCAATGCACGGTAATCAATACAAGTTCGTAATGTCCCCTCTTTCTTGGGGACAAAAAACAAGGGAGAGGAGACAGGGGACGTGGAATGTCTAATGAACCCCTTCTCCAGCATTTCATCCAGATACACTCTTAAATGTTCATTTTCCGTTTCTGTCAGGGCGTAGATTCTGCTACAAGGCAACTTCACCCCCTCCTCCAATTCAATGACACAATCATATGGTCTATGGGGTGGTAGTTGCTCTGCCCCACCTTTGTCAAATACTTTTGCGAACTCTCGGTATTGCAAGGGAATCCCTGCTTCCCCTGCTCCTACCACTTGATCCTTTCCTTCTTGATGAACCAACCCTCCCGAAGGTTCCATCTCAGATATCATGTATCCTTGACACTTCTGCTCCGTAAACTCTACAGTCTGCTTTTCCCAGTCAATCCTGGGATTATGTTGCACTAACCAGGGCATTCCTAAAATTAAACCAAACTGTGGTGCAGCTATTAAATCAAAAGCAATGTCTTCTCTGTGACCTGATGCAAATGTCATCTGTAACCTATGCGTTTGTTGTTTGATAGGACCAGATACTAACGGAGAACCGTCCACTAATTGGACCCCTTCCACACTTGGTTTATCTTGTACAGGTAGTCCTAACTGGTGGGCCAATGTAATGTCCACAAAATTACCTGTGGCCCCTGAATCCACCATAGCCAGTACCACTTGCTTAGACATCGCCCAACATAACGTTACCAGAATATACAAATGAGATGTCTTGCTCCCAACTGTATTTGCCACTAATTTGGGGAATCTTGCTTCCTTCGGGCCTGTCACCTGAGTTCCCCCTAAGGTCAGCCCAACTCTTTTCCCGCTTCCTTCTTGCCTCTTTCCCCTCCAAGATTCTTTTGCGGAGTATTAGGACAGGTACGAATAAAATGACCTGCCTGTCCACAGTACAAACACAATTTATTAAGTTTCCGCTGTTCTTTTTCGGCCTCAGATAACGGACCTCTGATACTACCAATCTGCATTGGTTCCACATCGCTACTCCTTCCTCCTCTACTCCTGTCCAATCTCACAAACGGGACTGCTTCTGGTTTCTTCTTGTCTGCTCTTCTCTCATTCTATCTATGATCTAACCTAAGGGCTAGGTCTATCATCGCTGTACAAGCACTGGGTTGCGGTTCTACCTGCGCAATGGCATCTTTCATTTCCTCCCGTAGCCCTTGATAAAACAGTACCGTCTGTTTTGCTTCTGGCCATTCAGTTTCAATCACTAATCTATTGAACTGTGTCACATACGTAACCAAATCTCGTGATCCCTGTTTTAACCCTAACAACTCCTTGTCTTGGGCCAATGAAACCTCCCGTCTATCAAAGAGTCTACCAAATTCTCCTAGAAAATTATCCCAGTTATATAACAAGGGGTCATCTTTCTGTACTAAGGGCATCACCCAGGCTGCTGCATCCCCTGTCAAATAGAATATTACAAAAGCGGTTCTGGCTTGGATGGTCTCAAACGCCGCAAGTTTGCACAAAAAATGGAGTCTACATTGGGTAAGAAAGATCATGTATTTCCTAGGATCCCCTGAAAAACTTTCTGGTGAGGCCAATGGTACACTACTCGGTGGTTGGACAATGACCGCAGGATTGCCCCTAGTGGAAGTGCCCTCCGTAGTGGAGGTACTGGGCCCCTCCAAAGGGGTACCTTGCGCTACCAACCCTTGCACCTGAGCTTTCAAGGTGGTAGCTTCCTGCCTAGCATGTGCTAATTCCAACTGAATATCCTGTAAAACCTTTATCACATCCGCTAAAGTTGGAGGTGTCGGGTCCATTTGGCATAGGTGGTTGTGAGTATCCCAATTTGGGGGTGGCTTATTATGTCACAATCACACTAACTGGAAGGAAGAGAGATCGACACTCTCCCCCGAACCACGGAAGCCGAATGAACTCGACCCTCCCACCGTGGATGGCACAGGCGCCTGAGTTAGGAAACAGGTCGCCACGTGGCAGCCAATGGGGGGAAGAGGGGTTAGGGAGAGGTTGTGGATAGGGAGGTGAATTTAGGAACACCGGAAAGAGGGTAAGGAAACTCCTAAGGTGGGTGGGACTGGGGTAACAGGAAAAAACCCTACTCTAACTCACATAGAATGAACAGAAATATCACCTGCACTATTAACATATACCTGATTCCCTGAATAGCACACCTTAATACATGTACTGTACCCTGCTCTGAAATATCATTTTCATACAACACATAAGCAAGCAATATGACCACACATAAGGGAAAGCTTCCCAAAATGATTAGACAATACACATGGCCCTTCGGGCAGCGTTAGCAATATACAACATAAATGCATTTCCTTTAGTTCCTGGCACTAGTGAAATGTCGTTGTCCATATGCAGTACATATACAGTACTTCCTGCATTAACCCACACAAGATTGGCAAAGTTCTTGAATTATACGAGTAACCAACACACTTTAGTTTTTGCACACCGATTGAATTCAAAGAGATTAGGGCGTTACTTATCTCAGGTCTGGGGAGCCCGCGGGACTTCGCAGACAAATATTGAAACAGCAATAAATCATTCTAAGCAGTTCAGGAAATATATTGCCCCCACAAGTACTTATCTTGAGTCTGGGGAGCCCCGTGGGACTTCCCAGACGAAGAACAGCAAGCGTTGTCTCTGCCGGCTACTCAGCGCCCCTCCTGCTCCTATCACACCGTGAACGCGTGCGATCAAGCGTTCCTCCCCTGCATCTCGTTTCGTCGCACGCGGACGCCTTCCTCCTGTTGCCAAACGCGGCAGCCTACCTCCTGCTCCAAATCAACAATAAGCCACACCTGCCCACCGCCGTTGCCTGCCTTTAAGTTGCCTTGATTCTTGATGCAGTACAGCTGGCAAGGCGCGCACGGGCCAAACTACAAAATAACACAAAGGATGCTGGGAACTGAAGTTTCCTTGTCCTTCCAGCACATAATGTCTCACTAGGCGTATTTTAGCACTCCACGCCTGTGCCAACCCTGATTCCTGACAGCAATGGCCCAGTCTGAAGCCTCTCGGCCCTCGGCGGAGGCAATGGAAAGGGGCTTTGCCTCCATTCTACAGGAGATAAGAGACATGCGCTCTGACTTTGCCCAAAAGTTCGACAAAATGGGCCAAAGAATAGGCAAAGTGGAGGATAGGCTCCTTCAGGTGGAATCTAACCAGTCATCCTCAGCGACCCTGGAGGTTGAGATGGACATGAGGCTATCTGCCCTTGAAAAACGGGAGGAGGAGAGGTCGAGACAAATGGACGATTTTGAAAACAGGGAACGGAGAAACAACCTCAGATTCTTTGGGGTCCCCGAGGCGGAGGGGGAGACGGAGAGAGAGGTCACCCGAGTGGTGTGAAACATTATTGCCCTCCTCTTCAGAGATGAGATGACCACTGAACTCATATTTAATCGGGTGCACAGGGCGGGAGGACGGGCGGGTGGACCTCGATCGATTCTGGTCCGGTTCCACTATTATGCCGACAAGACACGGGTGCTGGAGGCCGCCAGAAAAGCTCAGGAAATCACGTATAATAACTCCCAGGTCTCCATCTTCCAGGACCTCTCCGCATATACGTTGGCCAAGCGCAGGATATGCCGCCCCCTCACACATCTGTTAAAAGAGAAGGGCCTACGATACAGATGGGGCTACCCCTTCTCTCTAACCTTCGAATACCTCGGTCAGCGGATGACATTGACCACTGAAGAGGATATCAAGGGGGCCATCCAGGACTACGTGACGGACCCGGCCCCGCGGAGGGGGCCAACTGGACCCGTCTCGGGTGGAGCGAAAGGCCAGGGCCCGTCGAGTGAAAAAAGGAAGAAATCTGGCCCAAGGAAATTCAGGAAGATGAACACTTCCTCCCCGACAAAGGAGGGAGAACAGAATGACTCCAAGGGATGAACGCCTGGTACCCCGGCCGAGTTCGGCACGGGAGCTCGGACCATGGGGACGTGCAATGGGCACGACCACCTGTTGGTCTGGAAATGAGAAACTGCAGTCTAAGTAGTTCCCTGAATCCCCTAGCATGCAAGTATGGCGGGGTCAACCGGGGGGATGAGGGGAGGGGGGGCTCAAGAAAATAGGGTTTTTTGAAAAGATTGCCTGGCCGAAGAAGGCAGGCTGGTGGTCTGGCCAAAATGCCAGAAATGGCGGAACTATCTGGCTGGACGCCGGGGTGGGGGAGGGGGAGTACGAATCAGTTGGGGTTTGTTTGTTGGGGAAAGGGTCTGGGAGGCAGTTGGGGGAAGGTTCCGAAAGTGTCCAAAAGATTAAACAAGGGGAGCAAGAAGGGGTGGCCATATTGGTGGCGAGGGATACGGTCTTCGAAAAGGAGGCCATCCAGAGAGACCCCGAGGGTCGGTACCTGATGGTGTGGGGTTCCTTGCAGGGGTCCCCCTTGATGCTAGAAGTAGTGTATAGTCCTAACGAAGGCCAGGCCCAATTCTGGGAGGAGGTATGGGACAAGTTGAGGCTGTTCGTACAGGGCCCACTGGTGGTGGGGCGAGATTTCAACATGGTCCTAGACCCAACTATTGACAGAAGACGGGTTGGCCCCCAGTACCTCAGACACACGGATGAGGCCATGGCGCAGCACTTCCAGAGGGTTAACAGGGACTTGGGACTGTCGGATACGAACCCATCTCCCAGAGTAGGGACCCCCTCCTTCTCCTATTACTCAACTACTCATAACTCGTTCTCGAGAATAGACCACATCTTGGTAGACGAGGTCCTCATTCCATATGTAGCGCGCTACGGGATAGACCCAGTCCCCTGGTCGGAATCACCTTAGCGCTGGGTTGGTGTGAAGAACGTAGAGGGCGCTGGAAATGCAATGATGCCCTATTAAGAGATGAGGTACTGGCCAAGGAAATCCTCGACTCCATAACAGAGTATTTTGGTTTAACGATAACGGAGAGGTGGCCATGCACACACTTTGGGACGCCTTTAAGGCAACCCTACGGGGAGTCCTCATAAAAATAGGCTCCATGAAGAAGAAGGAGAGGGAAGCCCAGGAGAAAGCCCTGCGGGGTAAAATAGCCTGTCTCCAGCCGGGGGGCTCCCCGGACCAAGCTGTAGAGCATGACCGTGTGGCTGCACTGGAGGACTACTGGCTTCAACTGAAAGATCTGCTCCTACACAAAACCGAGAGGAACCTCTTAATGCTAAAACAGAAATACTATGAGAAAGGGGACAAAGCCGATACAATCCTAGCCTGGAAGCTAAGGGAGGTCCAGAGAAGTAGAAGGGTGAAGGAGGTGAGGGATACCCAGGGACATCTTGACCGCGACTCCTCCCACATAGGAGAAGCCTTTCGCCAATACTACAGAACCCTCTACTCCTCGGAATACGAGGGGGACGATTCCCAGATAGAGGATTTCCTGAACTCCATACAAATTCCATCCCTCTCGCGGGAGATGGTAGAGGGGTTAGAGGGCCCGGTGACAGATGATGAGATTGATAAGGTGATAGGCGGGATGAAGGTGGGAACCTCCCCTGGGGATGACGGCTTCACTGTCTATTTCTATAAAAGATTCCGCTCCACCCTGGCCCCGTTCTTGGCGAGAGTCTTCAATGCTGTCCTGGTGGACAGCATCCTCCCCGAGTCCATGATGGGGGCCATAATAGCAGTTCTGCCCAAGGAGGGGAGGGACCCCGCGGAATGCTCCTCATACCGCCCCATATCTCTGTTAAATATTGACGTCAAGATTCTGGCCAAGGTGGTGGGGAGGCGGATGGAGGGAATTATGCCAAATCTAATCCATGGTGACCAAGTGGGCTTTATTACGGGAAGGCAAGGGTCGGATAATATACGCAAGACAATAGACCTCCTCCACTTTGCCCAGAGGTCGGGGCTAAATGCATGTGTCCTCTCCCTGGACTCGGAGAAGGCCTTTGACAGGGTCGAGTGGCGATACATGGGGCTCCTCCTCCAGAGGATGGGCTTCGGGCCCCACATCATGGGCTGGGTGACCGCCCTCTACAGGGCACCCACGGCAAGGGTACAGGTGAACGGGAGCCTGTCAAAACCATTTCCCCTCTCCCGAGGGACAAGGCAGGGCTGCCCTCTCTCCCCCCTGATATACGTCCTCACGATGGAGGCATTGGCAATAGCAATTAGAGCTCACCCGGACATCAGGGAGATTAGAAGGGGGGACGTTGAATTCAAACTTTCCCTGTTTGCAGATGACATCCTGGCATATCTGGTGGACCCTAGCGCATCACTTCCCCCCTTCTTGGCGTTGGTGGCCGCGTTTGGTCGCTTCTCAGGCCTAAAGAAAAATGCCGCTAAATCTGTCCTGCTCCCTGTGAGGACAATAGACCCGGGGCTCGACCTTCTAGACTGGTTTCACGGGATTAAAGTGGAGAAGGCCGCTGTACGGTACCTGGGGGTACTTCTCACCAGAGATATATCAAAATTGAGCGCCGCTAACTATGACCCCATGATGGCAGAGATCAAATCAGATTTGAGGAGATGGGACAAGATGATCCTATCGTGGTATGGCCGAATCACTGCAGTAAAAATGAATATATTACCACGGCTTCTCTATCTTTTCACGGCTCTCCCAACCAATATCTCCGCTCAGACTTTTAGAGAGCTACAAAAGGGGGTTTGAGACTTTGTGTGTTAGGGGAAACCCGCGAGAATAAGAAGGACCACCTTGTCTCTGGCTAGGGAGGAGGGGGGATTTGGGCTCCTGGATTTTACCTCTACTTTTGTGCCGCCCAACTGCGCGTCCTACTGGAGCATATGAAAGAGGGAATGGGGACGTATTGGACATACTTGGAAGACATGGACGCCCATCCCCTGAAGGTACGAGACCTCTTGTGGGCCCCTCGCAGGTCGATCCCTCAACACTTAAGGTCCCACCCGACCCTGGGAGTCCTCTGGGACATCTGGAGAGAGGGCCCCCGGACTGCTCACCTCACCACCTGGCCGTCGCCGATGACCTCTCTCTGGGGCCACCCCCTTAGACTGGGAAGCAGGGGGTTCCGGCACTCTCAACAATGGTCGGATAAGGGAATGGAATGGGCGGGGCAGTTGTTCAGAGAAGGGGAATTCCTAACATACGAGGACCTCAGGGACGCTCTCGGAAGAGATTCACTGTCCATCTTTGAATACCTCCGCCTGAAGGGCATCCTCTGCAACCCGTCATGGGGCCCGAACTTGAGGAGACAGCCGACCCCCTTCGAAAAACTCCTCAATCTGGCGACCTCAAGGAAAGGGGCGGTGTCCAACATGTATAAAATCTTAAACACCTACGACCTTCAAGGCAGAAGGAACTTTCGTAAGTTTTGGAACAACCTAGCAGGGGAAGAGATCTCCGAGGACTCCTGGGCCAGAATCTTCAAGATAGCATTTCACGGAAATGGGGGGGATAACGGGGGTTTTCTTGGTTTCTTGAATGTGTTTGTTATATCTAAAAATGCTAATAAAAACTAAAGTAAAAAAAAAGCAAAAGTGGAAAAAAATATCACTGCTCACAGAAAAATGTCAGGAAAACAAAACATGATGGGTGGGTTGACAAAAGCAATGCATATTATGTTTCACCTACAAAACTTCAGTGACATTTGAAGAGCCACTTTGTCTTCATGGAAAAACTTGTTTCTGGCTGTGGTCAAAACTTCACAAAGGAAAACTCTCACTACCAGCCTGGATGTCATATCTCCCATCAAATGACGACCTCCCCGCCCCACACAATAGAAATTGCTGCTGCAGGTGTTGGAAGCCCATTGTTCTCCAGACTTGCTGGATCTGAAAGCAGGGACTTCAAGGATTTTCACCCATGGCTGGAGCACTACTAATATGTTTGAAAATGGGGGCACCCACTTCAAAGAGCAAACTACGAACTTCAGAGAGACTCATAAAAATACTCTGGTCACTGTGACTGACGCAGTGAAAACAAATGGCCAGAAGGCAAAAACTGCAATTTGTCCCACATGAACATTCACAATTAAATTAAAAGTACTATTATCATTTAGGCCTTTTTATCAGCAACCATAATGTGGATTGATTTTATTTTTGTATAATATTTTATGTAAATTCTAGTAGATTTTAAGATATAAAATGCATCTACCTGTCACTCTGGGAACTGTAATTGCCAGTTAGACTACATTTCTGGCTGATCTGAGCATATTCCAAATGTGAGAGTTGGTGAGCGGATGGAAAATGAAATTAGGGATATGCCTAATAACTTCCATCTTCATAACTTTTGTGCTTTTTATGGAAACTGTAGAAATGTGGCACATGGCCATGCTACATCGTATGGATTTGGTGGTCGGCTTATCTAATTCTCAATGATCAGCTAAAACAGAAAATATGTTTGGTATGGCAGATGCTAGTAAAATCGTGAAGTTGTCATACATAACTAGTTTTTGCCAAAAAGTTGAAAGAAGAACAAAGCTGTGATTACAAATAGCAATTGCCATATTTTGCTCCAAATCCCTAAAACAATCCTGAATTGGAGGCGGGGTTGGGTCGAGAGAGAGGAGTAACTGTCCAAACCTAGTGGCAGGGATTATTGCAGGGTACTTCTCCAAGATTGTAAAATTGATGATATCATTTCTGCTATATAAGAGGGACTGCACAAGGACAGGAAACACAAAAACCAGGGAGACAGAAACAAGGAGAAAGACAGGAGGACAGAGAGAAGAGACAGACCATCAGGAAGGCTGCTGAAACTTACCATCTGATAGCTGTAAGGAGACACCAGAGGAGATTGCTGAGAGTGCATCTGGGTGGAGCTGTCTATCTTTAGGAAAGCCTCAAAGCTGACTGGGTCCTGTGGTCGAGAGTGGGAGGCCAGCTTTGAGAGTGGACTGACCAGACCCCTGCCCTATCTTTCCACAGTGTCCTGCGATGCAGCTGGATTTCCTGAACCTTAAACAGAGGCTTGCTATGTAAGTAGAACTAAGCCCTGGAAAAGCAAAAGGTGGGGGTGTCTGCTTTCCTTGAATTCTTTCGCTTTATAATGGTTGGGGGGCAAAACTGTATAGATCCATAGCCTATGTAACCAAAAATATTAATTTAATTCCCCATTTGGCAGAACACTACGGGGCGAATTTTGTTAAAATTCAAAATTAACAAAGCTCACTTACCAGTGTGCGCTGAAAACTATAGCCTATAATTTAATTGGGTAATCCTCGTTGAACAGCTGACCCCGACTTCTTTAAGGAAGAGGGGTGCCTTTGTTCTTAAATCAGTCCAAACTTTTTATCCAGCTTCCCCAAAACAGGCCATTCAGTAAGGGGGGTCTGAACTCCAAAATTCCCCAAAGCATTCCAATTTTTCTGTCTAACTTCCCAACATAGACCAAAGCAAGGGGCTGGGTCTGAAAAACAAAGCGATAAATCACCCTGTGTTTATTTTAAATCAAAAGTGTGGGGAAGATCATGATTGCCATATGTATTTGAACCAATCTTGAAATCTTACTGCTAGCCTTTTAAGCCTGCAGGAAAATCAACATTGCACAACAGTACATAAGAGCCTTTGTCATTGATCAGTGTAATTATTTTGTGAAGTGAAATTTGCAGAAAGTAAGAATTGTGTCTGTGTTCTTTTTAACTCACTTTTGTGATGTATTTATACTGAGAGAAGTTGATTCTGCTGTGCCACGGATAAAGTGGGTTATGACATTTTTGTGCTAATTTCTATTACTTTTAATTGAAATAAATCCCAATATATTTCCCGTACACCGGCCTGGTTCTTGGCTCATTGGTAGCTCAGGGTAGAGGGTTCCAAGGAGCATGATATGTGTTTGAAATAGCTCTAAAAAATAATCTATTAAACAGTTTGTTGTATAACCACATGATTGGGGAGGGAAAGAACTCCCCGTGTTGAGGGTGGCTTCTCAATAAACCGTTACACCTATAAAGTGTTACTGGGAATGGTAGGTGACTAGAAGAGAAACATGATCATGTCCAGTTTTCTGGGGGGCTTTGTTTGCAGCTTTTTCCAGAACATGTGATCCAGTCAGTTGTTTGTGAATGTGAACACTGCAAGCTGTGTGGAAGATTAAGGGCACAAGGTGAGGGTAGTTTTATCAATTTTATAACTTGATGGCAATGACGTTGTAGTCCAAACATTTCTGTAGTCCTTGATTGCTTTATTATAAACCACCTTAGTATTATTTCCAAACAAATGTCAAAGATGTCCCAATACCTGCTTTCCACATTTAAGTACTTTTTCAAGGCCTTTCTCAATTATCTTAGTAGAACTTAGGTGTCACACTGGAGGTAATGACAGGTATCTCTCACCACTATTATCAATTCAAGTATTTGCGGTTTCTATTTGTGACAGGAGTTTACCTCTTGGTTGTATGGTGTATCTATGTATTGAATAATTTACAACTCTGTGGTTGTAGCTATGATTAAAGAATTCAATTGTGAAGAAGTTTATGTTGGACCCTATCTACGGTAACTACGGTATCCAAGGAGTTCAAATTGTAACATATTACATGACTCAGATGGAGATATCTTAGTGTGTAATAGATGAAAGCTTTCACTTGTTAGTGTGGTGAGTTGACTAAACTCCACATCCTGAAATGTGGGGGAAGCGTGACACCAGTGATTGGGCTGGTGCAGCCACTACACAAAATCCTGTCCAGCGGATTCATAAGCTCACCATTTCCCCAGAGATAAAAATCAAATCCAGAGGCAGGAGGCTATAATAATGCCCTAGAAGCCTTCAAAAGCCACATAGCATTGTGTGAGGGGTCAGAAATGTCAGCGGACACAAAGTTGTAATGTTTTCAACATTAGTCATTTTATTAAAATAAAAAGGGTTTGGATAAAGGCCTTTCTGTTCCTATCCTAAAGAGAGTTTCCCTGCCAAGAAAACTAAAACTAAAGCAAGCTTACCTTGTGTCCAAAATGTATCTGACCCTCACACTACAACAAACAATCAAAAGGTGCAAAGTAATGTCTCTACTTTAACTTCAATAAAAAGTGTGCAAAAACCAAATATTTAAATACAACAAAACTATTCTTGTATCTAGGGTTTTATTCCCTTCCCCTGAACTGTCTCAGATAGAATGTTGAACGTGTTCTGTTCAAACAATGTTCCTTTAAGATAAGTGGAACTGTCTCTTTCACATAGCACTTTCTTAAGGATGATGAAAAGTGTCTTTCCCAAGCAATGGTATTGAAAAGGATGGTACAAGTGTCTTTTCTACTTTTCTACACAGCAACTTAAGTGATGGTGTTTTAACACTTTCTCAAGGAGGATAAGAAAATGTGTTTTCCAAGCAATGATTCTTCAAGAGTAGCAGAAATGTCTCTTTTGCACAACACTATCTTAAGACTAATGAAAACGTGTCTTTTCCCAATAATGGTGTTTGAAAAGATGGCAAAAAGTGTCTCTTTTACATAAAAGATTGTCTCCTGGTGTACTCCCCTGCCGGGAACCTTTTTACAATGTCCTTTCTTTTCACATTCTCTAGATGGATTACCTGCTGTTCCCCCTTGCCAGGAATCCCATCTGGGCTTTGTAGACCCCCTGATGTACTCTACTGCCAGGTATCTTTCCGCCAAAGGCTCACTGCCTGATGCACTTCTTTCATCAGGTCTTCTTATAACCCTCCCTTTATCTTTCAGTCTCTTTCTCTTTGAGTTTAACACAGTTGTACTTCAGTATTTATACTTTATTTTCTCCAGGTATTACTTGTTCCAACATATCCCATATGGAGACTTGCTCAAGCTTTGTTTGTTTACTTCATTATTAGTGTTCATTGGCTTGTGGCAATACTTGTTCCAATCTTTCCCATACTGATATCTCATATATGAAGAGTTGTACAGATCTAGCCTTTCAATTGCTTCATTCATTTCCCCTTACCGTTGACAACATTTACTCCAGCATTTCCCATATTGACATCTCATGTATGGAGATTTGTGTAAACTATGTCTTTCTATATCATTTGGTTCATAGTCAAAATAAGTTCCCATCTTTGTGTGCGCCTGTCGGTACGCCCCCGGGCTTCCAATGCTTTTGGGCAAACTCACCAGTGTTTGCAGGCATTTGTGACCTGTGGTGTATGGCTGCTGCGAAGACCATGCTTCACAAAAGCATTTCCCGCTCCACAGACCCACCTGCGGTTCTCCCGCCAGCTCCTTCTTCATCCACCAGTGGAACTGCTGCTCTTCACTGTGCCTGCGTCCCCGACAGCCTCTCCACTGCTGCAGGCTCCTCAGTGGTTCACACAGCACCCGCTGTGCTTCTCCCCGGCTCTCGCCTTGACGGTAGGAAGCGCCTGCATCCTACCACACAGTCTGCTCTCGAGTACCTGCCTGTGGTTCTGTGTCCTGCTTTGCACACTCTGCATTTCTCTACTCCTCCTTCCTTCCCACCTCCACTGCCACACCACTGAACTTGAAAAGGCACATCATTTTTAAATGTCCCACGCAGCAGATTTCCATTCCAACAACTAATCTGCACATTTAGCTTGGTGTTTCTTCTGCTCCATATGAACTCCTTTCTACTCTTCCTCGTCCCAGTACTCGTTGGTGTATGTGATTTGGAGTCCATCTGAGTTTAAGACGTATTAAAGCTGTATAGCTTTGAATACTTGTCTGAATCTAGACTATTAGAATCAGGAGGTGTTAAGTGAGCATTATGTCAAATGGTGTTTTGTTTGGGACTCTTAATTAGGATAAAACCATCAGAGACAAAGGATGTTAAATGTGAATCAAGGGGGCTTGGCCAAAATGGTGGTGATGCAGGAGTGTTCCTGTTGAGCTCCATATCTAGGGGGCTGGAAATGCCAGTTCCTGTCATGATGCCTACCCCCGGAGCACCAGGCCAGGCCCAGCACCCCCGGGAGCAGGCATCACGCCCCCGGGTAAAAGCCCAGCGGCCCTTTATAGGGGCTCTTTGGATTCTGTCCTGGCGCCGTTGACGCCAGGCTCATGTTAGACATCAGCCCTGGCGCCATAGGCGCCAGGCTCATATGGGGAAGTGTTTGGGTGCACTTACCTGAAGCAGACCATGCTGCACACTCACCTGATGCAGACCATGCTGCATGAAGAACCAAGCCAAATGAGGCTTAGGAGGGACTATTTTTCTGAAGTAACTATTTTGTGGGGTGGGGCTGTGGAAGAACACTCACCTGGAGCTTCTTCCAAGACTATTTAAGCCACGCCCGGACAGCCACACGTGCTTCGCGTTGTTCTGCATCCCAGCAGCTGAACGCTCACTGTGTCTGCTCCTGCACCTGGACTCCAGCCACGCCCGCCTCGAACCTGGAACACCTGTAAGGAAAGAAGAGAAGAGAAAGGTGAAAACCAAGAACTTATTCAACCTTCTTACCTGCATCCGGAATCTTCACGCCAGCATTCCTGAAGGAAGACTTCCATTTAAAAGCACCGCGTTGCTCGCTGCAGCGCCGCGCTTCACTCACCTGTTCCCGAGACGCTGCCCGGCTCCATCGCGGCTCTCAGCACCGGTCGCCACATCTCTGCACCTACGGGAGAGAAGAAGAGACAAAAGGTGAGCAAGGGAACACAGGAGGAAAGCCGAATTTTCAGCCATATGACTTACCGGCTTCTCTTGGTGAACCATTCCACATCTCGGGTCGGCGCCGCATCTTTGGCAGGTACCGCACCCCGGCCCCTATGGGGAAAGGACAAAAGACATTACTGTGGATTTATAAAGACATTTAGAGGGGTCGCCCTCAGCACTAACTCACCAGATTTTAACACCGGCAATTTAACCCCTCAACGCATCGCCTTTGTTCTGCACCTGAAATAAAGGACAGATCACAGGTTAGGAAAAACAACATAAAAGGAGGCTCACACTTGAACTTTTGCATCTTCATACTTACGGCGTATCGCTCAGAAAAGTCCAGTGGATTTGCCAGCGCCATTCTGAAAACCAGTGAAGTAACTGGACGAACGCGCGCCCCTGCACCAGAAGCAGGATGGAGAGTTCATCCTCCCAAACCATAAGGTGAGCTTAAACCGGGGGTTTGGAGGAAGTCAGAGAAGAACCAAGGGGGACAGGGGGGAGCAAGCACACTATTCAGCAGACAGTTAATCCCCTTTCTCATCTGCAGAAGGATATTCCTACGGGCCAGACAAGCAAGATTTGGGGGTCCTGTTCAATCGGTGGTCCGAATTCTGCGCATCACGCTTGAAGAGGCCACAGCAACCCAGACCAGACCAGCACCTCCGTGGGAGCCAGGTGAGCGTTACAGAACGCGAAGCCTTCCTACAAATTCCCACCCAGGCGCTATGGAAACTTCTGAGACTGACCAGTTGGCCCAACTACTGGGGGAATTACGGGCTGAAGTACACGCCGCTCGTCAAGAGACTAATGCTTTCAGGAGGAAGTGATTGTAACAAAGGAAAGAGCTGATGACCTGGCTAGACAGCTTTTGCAAGGTCAAGCTGGACAAACTCCTTTACCCGGTTCCGGAGGGAACCCCGCTCCTGTGCTTTCCAGTAACCCGGTGCAGATTAATCTACCTGGAAACATGCCGCTGGCCCCACCCGAACGCTTTGCTGGGGACCCCAAACGATTCGCCGTATTCATGAATCAGTGTCGTTTGCATTTCCTGTGCAGACCTGGGGCCTTCCCTAATGACCAGACCAAGGTAGCCTTTGTATTGTCATATCTCAGCGGCAGTGCTGCCGATTGGTCAGTTCCACTGGTAACTCAAGATGACCCGATTCTTCGTGATTTTCAAGGATTTCAAGCAAGCATGGAAAGGTTATTTGCTCGTCACTCCCAGGGGCAGGCTCTAGATGACGAACTTCTATCTCTGCGACAGGGCAATCAAGACCTCCTTTCCTACATTGCAACCTTTAATAGACTAATTGTGGAAACTGGGTGGCCAGAGGATAAAAGAATCACGTTATTTCATCGAGTTCTACGCGGAGAACTTAAAGATGTCCTGGCCCAAGTTGTAAATCCGCCCCAAGAATGCTCAGAATATATAGATTTAGTGGTCCAATTGGATCACAGACTGCAAAACAGAAAAGCAGATCGGTCCAAGTTTGAGACCCGGGTGTTAGTCAAGACCCACGCTAACCTCAAGGGGGCTGAAGCCTCTGAGCCAATGCAAATCGGAGGAGTTAAAGGACCTTTAACTCAAAAGGAACGTGAAAGAAGACGGCAGATGCACTTATGTCTTTATTGTGGTTCCTCTGGACACTTTCTACGAGATTGCCCGGCAAGGCCGCCCAAGAAGGTGGTAGGAGCCGCTGATAAAATCCATGAAACCTCTGTATCGGCAAACAACCCCGCCCAACAAGCGTAGGGGTCCGCTTGCCGAGCTTGAAAACGAACTCTCAGACCTCGCATTTCATTGTGCCAATGGTCCTCGTAGATCCGGAACAGCCTAAGCGGTTGCATGCAATAAAGGCATACATCGATAGTGGGGCTATAGGAAACTACATGGATCGTGAATTGGTCTCCAGGATTAACCTCCCTCTGCGTCCTAAAACCAGCAAAGATGTCATCACCACAGTTGATGGTACCGAAATTGCCTCGGGACCGGTAACACATTCCACAGCTGAGGTGACACTTGTAGGTCCGGACGGCCATCGGGAGGCAGTTGTGCTTGATGTAATCAAGGCTCCACAGTTTCAGGTTATTCTCGGAATCCCTTGGTTAGAGACACATAATCCTCGAATTGATTGGCGAGCAAAGAAAATAACCTTTCCGGAGTGTACACGAACCTGCTACCCAGAAAATCTGAAGATCAGTCTAGCATCAGTAACCTCTGTCTCCATGCAACTACTTCCGGAATACCAAGACTTTCAGGACGTCTTCCAAAAGGAACAGGCCAACACATTACCTCCTCACAGATCGTACGATTGCCAAATCGATCTGGTGCCCGGTGCACAACCCCCTTGTAGCAGGATTTATGCCCTTACTGAGCCAGAGAATCTGCATTTGAGACAATATTTAGATCAATACCTAGCCAATGGTTTCATTCGCCCGTCAAAGTCTCCGGCATCCTCGGCTTTGTTCTTCGTGCCAAAAAAAGAAGGCCACTTTAGAACTTGTATCGATTACCGCGCATTGAACCAGATAACTGTTAAAAATCGTTACCCTCTGCCTTTGATCCCTGAACTCCTTGACCAGGTGAAGGACGCTTGCATATACACCACGTTAGATCTCCGGGGGGCTGATCATCTGGTACGAGTAAAAGAAGGCGACGAATGGAAAACGGCCTTCCGTACAAAATATGGACTATTCGAATACCAGGTGATGCCTTTCGGGTTGTGCAACGCGCCTGCTGCCTTCCAATTCTTCATGAACAATGTCCTTTGGGAACTCATCGATGTCTGTGTTGTCGTGTATATCGATGACATTCTGGTGTACTCCTCTTTGGAATCAGATCACAGAAAACATGTCAGGGCCGTCCTTGAGAAATTGCGTCAGCACAAACTGTTTGCAAAACTGGAAAAATGCGTTTTCCATACCACCGAGGTTGAGTTTCTTGGATTCATCCTGACACCTAAAGGGGTCCGAATGGACTCACGGAAAGTGGATGCCATCCTCAAATGGCCATCACCTAGTTCGGTGAAAGGTGTGCAAAGCATGCTTGGTTTTGCCAATTTTTATCGCAGGTTTATCCCGGAATTTTCACGGGTGGTGCAACCCATCACTGCACTCTTGCGGAAGAATAAACGTTTTGAATGGACTGAGGAAGCTGAACAGGCCTTTCAGGAATTAAAAGCTAAATTTACGTTCGCACCTATTTTGAAACACCCGCGTCCTGATCTCCCATATATAGTCGAAACCGACACATCCAGCTTAGCCATGGGAGCTGTCCTGTCTCAGAGAGACCCCGAAACCAACCAACTGCACCCCGTAGCATTTTGGTCCAGAAAGTTCTCGCCGCCGGAGATAAATTATGCAATCACTGATAAGGAATTATTAGCCATTCAGTCCGCCTTTAAGGCTTGGCGGCATTATCTTCTTGGCGCCAGGCATACCATCACCGTGATCACTGATCACCGAAATTTACAATATTTAAAAACTGCCAAGGCTCAGTCTTCACGACGGCTTTATTCTTTGCTGAGTTCCATTTTGTAATCACTTACCGTCCTGGCTGTAAGAATGGCAAAGCGGACGCGCTATCTCGAATTGGAATGGGAGAAATGGACACAAACTCAGAACCTGTGCCGATAATTCCCGAACAAAGAATCTTGGGGATAACCACTTTACAAACCCTTGAAGACATTCAAGCACGGGTAAAACTATTCCCGGACTCTTCAGCCTTGCAGGATTGGATCAAAAGGGGGTCTGACTTTTCAATCAACGATGGCTTACCTTACTTCCAAGGATGTTTATTTTTGCCAGAAAAGGAATTACAAGAACTGGTTATTTCCCGTCATAACGATACTCTGATGGAAGGACATCCCGGCATTGCCAAAACAGAGGAAAAAATTAAACGACAATTCTGCTGGCCGTTCTGGCGAAAGGATATTAAATCTTTCGTGATGTCCTGTGGAGTTTGTGCCCAAAACAAAGGTCAAAAAACAAAACCCGCCGGTCTTCTTCAACCCTTAGACATTCCAGCAGCACCTTAGCACACCTTGTCACTAGATTTTATCACGGACCTGCCCTCTTGTAATGGATACAATACTATTCTGGTTGTGGTGGATTTATTTTCCAAGATGGCCCATTTTATTCCGTTGAAAGGATTACCTTCAGCTTTTGTTCTTGCCAAGGAATTCCTCGAAAATATCATCCGTCTGCATGGATTTCCGTCCATACTAATCTCCGATCGGGGAAGCCAGTTTATTTCTCATTTTTGGAAAAAGTGCTGTCAACTGGCACAAATCGACGTAAGACTCTCAACCAGCCACCACCCACAGACCGATGGTCAGACGGAGAGAACAAACCAGACCCTTGAACAATATCTACGATGTATGTTGCACCAATCGGAGGGTAATTGGAAGGATATTTTATGGGTGGCTGAATATGCATACAATAACTCGATACACTCTGGAACTGGTCAGAGCCCCTTTTATACCCTATATGGACATCACCCTCGTACTTCAGACTTGGACTCACATTTGAGCCTCGAAATGCCCGCAGTGGACCATTTGCATTCTACGATTACTCAAGCCTTCAAGGATGCTACTGCACACTTACAACATGCGAAAGGGAAATACAAAAAGAATGCGGATCTGCATCGAAAGGAGGTGCCTCCATACCAAATAGGGGATCAAGTATGGTTGGCTACCAAACACTTATCGCTCAAGGGACCTCAGACTTTTAATCCAAGGTATTTAGGCCCTTACTCGATCAAAGCTATAATTAACCCAGTGGCAGTCAAGCTAGATCTACCAGCTAACATGCGGATTCACCCCGTTTTTCATGTGTCGCTTTTGAAACCAGTGCAACCAGGAACCAGATTAATAAAGCCACCAGAACCAATCCAGATAGATGGGGAGCCTGAATTCGAGGTGAAGAATATTTTGGACTCTAAGATCTCAAAATCAAAACTTTTCTATCTAATTGATTGGAAGGGGTACGGCCCTCAGGAAAGATCTTGGGAACCCAGCGACCACGTACATGCACCTCGGCTAGTAAAAAGGGCAGGCATCACGCCCCCGGGTAAAAGCCAAGCGGCCCTTTATAGGGGCTCTTTGGACTCTGTCCTGGCGCCGTTGGCGCCAGGCTCATGTTGGACATCAGTCCTGGCGCCATAGGTGCCAGGCTCATATGGGGAAGTGTTTGGGTGCACTTACCTGAAGCAGACCATGCTGCACACTCACCTGATGCAGACCATGCTGCATGAAGAACCAAGCCAAATGAGGCTTAGGAGGGACTATTTTTCTGAAGGAACTATTTTGTTACTTGGGTGGGGCTGTGGAAGAACACTCACCTGGAACTTCTTTCAAGGCTATTTAAGCCACGCCCGGACAGCCACACGTGCTTCGCGTTGTTCTGCATCCCAGCAGCTGAACGCTCACCGTGTATGCTCCTGCACCTGGACTCCAGCCACGCCCGCCTCGAACCTGGAACACCTGTAAGGAAAGAAGAGAAGAGAAAGGTGAAAACCAAGAACTTATTCAACCTTCTTACCTGCATCCGGAATCTTCACGCCAGCATTCCTGAAGGAAGACTTCCATTTAAAAGCACTGCGTTGCTCGCTGCAGCGCCGCGCTTCACTCACCTGTTCCCGAGACGCCGCCCGGCTCCATCGTGGCTCTCAGCACCGGTCGCCACATCTCTGCACCTAGGGGAGAGAAGAAGAGACAAAAGGTGAGCAAGGGGACACAGGAGGAAAGCCGAATTTTCAGCCATATTACTTACCAGCTTCTCTTGGTGAACCATTCCACATCTCGGGTCGGCGCCGCATCTTTGGCAGGTACCGCACCCCGGCCCCTATGGGGAAAGGACAAAACACATTACTGGGGAATTATAAAGACATTTAGAGGGGTCGCCCTCAGCACTAACTCACTCAGTCAGATCCACTGACCCGCGAAAAAAAATCACGGGTAAAAAACGTCCCTAAACGTGACGTCGTGACGTCATCACGCCCCCACGGCGCGTCATGACGTCACGACACCGCGAGCGCCACCAATGGCATGCCTTGGGCCACCCCGGTCATTCTGGACCTCGTAGGCACCCAAAGAAAAACACGCAGCCACAACAGTGCCGCTCATATCTGGAAACAGACACATTATCTAAAGTTGCACCCCTTCCTATTCAAGGTAATAGTGCCCCTAAACACGGCTCAGCTAGTACACGCGTTCCACTTGAATATAAAAAAAACACTGTTCCTTGGTCTGGAAGCTGTCTTGTCTTACTGACACTGCATGGTACCCCTTCAGTGGCGCTCGCGGCGTCGTGACGTCATGACACGCCGTGGGGGCGTGATGACGTCACAACGTCACGTTTAGGGACGTTTTTTACCCTTGATTTTTTTTCGCGGGTCAGTGGATCTGACTAGCGACCATACAGCGGTGAACTTGTGAGGGGCAGCTAATAAAAATACCTAAAAGTGAGTTTTGGAATGCCACCATTTTTCTTTTGTTTTACTTGGGATGGGGGTTTCCATCTTTCAAACAGTATAGAGATTTATACAACTATTGGGGATTTATGTCATTACAGACTGCGACCCATACAGGATAGTGGAGTAGATGCCAATCTGCACTTAAGAGAAGTTCCCTGTGGAACATTGAATATGGGACAGAGAGATGTTTTAGTCAGACTACATCCTTCTTTATGATAGGTAAGACCCATTACTACTATTTTTTGACCGGTGAACTTTCTTGTCATGAATAGAAATGGTATTTTTGGAAATTTCCCTTATGTATTTTGTGCCTTTTTGTACACACTATAGAGAAGAGAGGAATAGGAAACGCAAGAATTCCTGAAGAAATTGGGAATCTGCAGCCAGAACAGGCTCACGATTCATTAATGGGAAGAGAGGTATGTAATTATGACATACGGTTTTTCCTGCCCTTTTAGGGATAAGGGCTAATTTTATGTAAATGAAGATTGAAACTTGGTTATCAGATACTAATAGGGTGTCCATTTCTTTGTTTAACAGGGCTCCCCCCTAAAGAAGAATTTTTAAGCACAGCACAAGACAATTTTCCCCTGAAGAATGTCCTACATTATTGTACATCAAGGACAGAAACTTGTACAAGTTGGGTTGTTGGTATTGCACCTATAAGAAAGAGGCCATGAGTAGTTTGGCATAGGAATCAGAGTGTGATATACACACACAGTGTATGATCCGAAGGGAGTCTCACAATAGCACTCACTTACGGTGTATTCTACTTGTGTGGTTTTTAACATAATGTATGTTTTATGTACTATGATCATTTTTATGATGGAATATATAGATTCTTAATAACATTTTGTGATATTGAGTTTTCACTTTTTATGTGGGAAGAGTGTTTAGTGACACCTGTTTGAATTCCGGACTTTCTTTTTGTAGATAAAAGTGTATCTGAAGCTGCCATGGTAGCAGCCATCTTTGTTGTGGCAATCCTTTTACCCACGAGTAGTCTAAAGCTGTAAGTGAATACTTTGAGTCCCCAATGCCCAGTCACATTATTAACCAGCTTGGTTATAGAGGGACAGGAATTTAGTGAGTTCTCTGTGAGTCACTGCCAGTTCTTTCATTTCATGGCAGGTGTAGTGAACACGAATTGTCCATTTAATCCACTCGTTAGTGGTGTGAACACAGTAGTACAGGGTGGTGGACCACAGACTGGTGCCTGGTGCTGGCTCTCTCTACGATAATTTGGTGTCTGTCTCTACTCCAACAATCGGGTGTCCCACATTCTGGACCACACAGGAGGACGGAATGGCAACCGGAAAAGAACAGGAAAAAGGAGAAGGTGGCAGACTGGGTAAACGGCCAAACCCCGACTGACTCAGGTGAGGCGTCCCCATCTCAATACCCGGTCTTAGTGGCCTTTGGGCACATCAAATGGTCAGTGTCTAGACTGGAGAATAGGTTTGACAACATGAGTGAAAAGTTGGCACAATTGGACTCCAGAACTACCACCCTCGAACAAAGAACATCTGAGTTGGACCAGCAGTGCGCTCAGCTAACCAACGTGGGGCATCAACTGAGGAAAGAGGGCGCAATTAAGGGGAACAAAATCATGGAAGCCAGGTTGGAGTACTTAGAAAACGTGGTGTGGGCGAAGCAAGTGAGAATTCTTGGTCCTCAGGAGGGTGTGGAAGGATATGACCCAATCTCCTTTGTGTCAACTTGGCTCCCAGCTGGAGGTAGAGAAATATCCTATATACGTAGACAAGAGTTATAGAATCAAAAGGCATCCGCCTGCAATGCCTTTCCGACTCACCAATGGGTTCGACATTTATTGTGAAATTGTCAGATGTGCGAGACAAGGAGAGAATCCTAACTGCTGCAGCAAAGAAGGGTGATCTTAAATATCTGTTACACCAAATTCATATTTTTCAAGAGCTGGTGCCGGGGACAGAAAGAAGGAGGAAGAAGTTAACTGTGCTTAAGAAAATTTTCATCACCTGAGGTGCAAAGGCTGGGGTGCTCAGAGCGGCAAAGTTGAAGGTCACATGGAAGGCTAGGGAATATATTTTCTGGGACTCTGAACAGGCAGAAGAGTTATTAAAGTTGATACCTGAGAAGGCTGTCATGGTGGAAGATGAGGGTTGAGAAGTCATTTGAGCGGTAGCCAGCGTTTTTGATTGATACAAGTTAGAATGGGTGCTGTGAGGTTTTACTGGTTTTTATGGGCAGGAGTGCCAACTGTGAGGTATGAAAATATGGGGTTTGCAGTTTTCTTGAACCTATGGTTTAGAAGCAACAGAGCGGTTACCTGCTTACCTCTGTTTCTTCCAAGGTAGATCATTTGTGTTTGTGCCGAGGTAGGGGGGACCCTTATCGCAGGCAATTTATGTTGTCTGTTTATAATGTCTGTGCCAATATAACCCGCAGCGAGAGTGGACATCCAGGGAAACTGCAAGAAAAAAGAAAATGTATTTTCAAAATGTAATATTGGCATGCTCATGAAGGTGGTCTCTCATGTTGAGAGCTTTGCTCTTGTTCTGCAATGTAATACAATCACAATAAAAAGAGATTTTAAAAAGATGTGAATCATGTGTACCTGAGGTGTGAATGTGATTCTGTCTAGAGTTCTTTACAGAAAGGCTTCCTTGGGTCCTACAATAGGAGGGACTTGTAAAGTGACAACATGCCATTAGGGATTTAGGAATCCTAGGGTCTTCCTCATTATTAAGAGAAGAATACTGTGTCTCTCCTGATGGGGTCACCACATCTACCTGACAACCATCTCTTCCCATGTGATCCTCCCTCCTAATACCACCACCAGGGGCAGGATCAGGTAGTGGCTGCCTTTCCCTGGCCACATGGGAGGAGATGTTAGGCTGGGGATCAGTGATGACTCCACAGGATTCATCACATTTGTCAGATATCGCCACAGTCTGCATTCTGGAACGTCAAGCACTCGGCCATAAACTAAAAATGAACCAGTAGTGTTCACAAACCCTAACAATGACACAACTAGCTTACTTGGAGAAACATGGGCAGCAAGGTTATGGTGGATTCTGCTCTCCAAAAGCTCCTACATTGTTACACTGAGTATAAAGCAGAGCAGGCCGATGAGACTGAGAGCAATTCCAAGACAGCAGAGTATGCTGAGGACACTTTTGAAACATTGCAGCCCCTCATTAACCATAATAGAGGCCATCAAGTAATGACCAATACAACACCTTGATTAATAACATAAGACGAGTTGGGAATGAAAGACGGAATAACCAATCCTTGAAGAGAACAGAAAGCCACACAAGGAATAATAATTCAGAAAGCATATTGGAAACCACTTCCCAGAATAGGGTGTATAAAAGGGACTGAAAAAGTCCATTGTGGGAGGGAGAGAGAAAGAATCCCAGAGGAAGCAGACATGTTTCATATTGTTCGCTTGCTACAAAGGGCTACTGCTGAAGAAAGGCACATGGAGAATACTGCTGTCTGGAGGAAGACCGTACAAGCCTGTAGGGCATAGAAGGAGAATCTGGGAGCTTCTAAGTCTTGAAAGTCTTGGGGAAAGAGGCTCCCCAGAAGGGTAGAGGGGGAATTACAGAGCCAGTGCCTGAGGTTCCCCACCATCTACCCTTGGGAAGAAGAAGCAGGTAATCCGGCCTGTGGCAGAAGGGTAATCCAATATTGCCTGCCTGAAAAGGACCCTGAATGGGGGTTTGGGAATACCCATTGAAGTAAATTCAAAAAACCCGAGGTCTGCTGCAATTACGTTGTGAAAGTTAAAGAAATCTAAGGTCTGGAGATAGATTTGTTGGGAAAGTGGAAAAAACCCATGGTCTTGGAGAGACATGAGGTTTGCAAGGATTGTTGTGAGAAGCAAAGCTTTCTGAGCATCACAAATGTGATGCTAAGAACCTGACATCGGGGAGAGTTCTTTAGAGAATTGGTGAAAGCAGGATGTCTGGAAGTGTCAAGACTGAGAAAACCTGTGAAAGATCCTTACCAGGATATTATATTATATAAAGTTGTCTATATAAGGATGGACATTTGAAAACAGGACTTCGAATACTTTTGTGCCGGCCAAATATTGTAGCATTTGTGTTGAGAGTCTTAAAAGGCCTGGTGCAGCATCAAATGCCCAGTGCAGCCTTATAGACACAAGCACGCGCATTGGACACGCCTCCTATGCTGGATAGTCTCTTCATATGCTGAAGTACAGCTCACATGCCAGACACAGCCTTGTATGCAAGTTCCAATCAAATGCCTTTTTATCCAATCATATGTCCAAGTTCCACACCAAATGTGTACCCTACCCCACTCAGCAGACAAGTGCCCACAGGAAGCTAAAGGTCTCATTAAAATGTTGGTTTTGGAACTTTCTGTTGGCCACCATGTTTGGACATTACTTTGTAGAATCGGTTGTTCCAAAAAGGGGCAAAGACATGTGATGAATAGGTTAAGAACTTTATGATTTAAACATCCTGAGAAAGTTACACGTTATATCGACTAATTCGTGGCACTGTGTAGTTTAGAAACATCCTTATAGATGCAGATTGAACCATGCATACTGTAGGCAGTTAGTCCAACCCATTAACTGAAGTGTTACTCAGTAAAAGAGTTTCGTTTCAGAACCTCAATATATTGTAGTCTAGTGTATGATTGCTCAGCGATACAACAGAAGATAGATAGGGCAATGTGTATTGTGAAAGGGTCAGAAACCAGACCCTGTCATGTGAGGATGGGGATCACTCTAAACCTTTGGCAGGAGGCCTACAGGTTCCTTGTCAGAGACAGTCCTGCCCTAGATGTGGGGTGAGGGAGTTGGGATGGCTCAAGTATCTGTCCTTTATACCAGTCCTTGGATAAATTTAGTAAGTACCACTTCTTATTGTCCCATGTCGACTGTGCAACATGCTGGCCCATGTTCCGTTTTTTATCCTGTAGGTCTGCAGCTACCCAGACGTCCTTGCGGTGGAGACCCGACTAAACAGCTCAGCAGTGAGAGAGTTGGCAGCGAGCGTGGAAGCAACGAGGCACCGAGTGAATCACATCAGCAATCCTGACACTCTATTCAAGGCCTATACAAACTTTGAAAATGACTGTAATTGTAGCAGCCCACCCTTAGGGAGAGCCGGCGAACTTGCATATGAAAGAGGGGTGGGATTTAAAAACTGTTTTAGGTTTTCTGAAGCCTGTAATCCGGCCCATGGAGAAAACAAATTCAGCAATTGGCCAGCTGAACCAGATAATGTGGAAGGCCAATCAAAAGGTAAGTTGGAAGGATAAAAGGGGGCTTAAAGTATTGCTCAAAACAGGTGCAAGGTGAAGTAACCTTTCCTGGCTCCAGAAGAACAAGGATCGCATACCATCTGCTCCTCCATCCTGGCGCTGAGCCGGTTTGCAACAGAGCTGACACATTCTTCTGTGGAAGCGGGTCCTCGCTGCCACTGCTTTGTGGCAGGCATTACTAGCGGTGATTGAGGCTCTGCACTTGTGGTGTTCTGGCATAGTATGTGCTGCATTTGACCTTTCCTTGCCTAGGAACGGCATCGTATGGCATGATTTAATTTATTTACTAATGTCCGCCCTCTTCCTCGGCACCGGAGTGCTTCAGAGGGTTGCCATAAAAACCATGTAAACATGGCTCCCGATTCGCTCATGCACAGCTCATACAGCCAATCAGTCGCCGGCAGGCGAGAAGCCGGCCCCAAGCCGAAGGCCCACACCTAAAGGCCCTGCCTGCTCCATCTACATCCTTAACCTTTCCTGGCTCCAGAAGTGCGAGGATTGTCTACCATCTGCTCCTCCATCTGGGCGCTGAGCCCCCATTGCAAGGGAGCCGACACGTTCTTCTGTGGATGCGGGTCCTGCTGCCACTGCCTCGTGGCAGACATTACTAGCGGTGAGTGCGGCTCCGCACTTGCAGTGTTCTGCCATAGTATGTGCTGCATTTGACCTTTCCTTGCCTAAGAACGGCATTGTACGGCATGATTTCATTTATTTACTAATGGCCGTTCTCTTCCTCGGCACTGAGTGCTTCAGAGGGTTGCCATAACAACTATGTAAATATGTCTCCCGATTGGCTATTGCACAACTCATACAGCCAATCAGTCGCTGGCAGGCGAGAAGCCGGTCCCCAGCCCGATGGCCCACACCTAAAGGCCCTGTCTGCTCCCTGTCCACTGCCTGTTCGGGGCAGAGGGGGAACCCCATTTTGACAATTGGACTCTCAAAGCAGCATTCATCTCTCTCCTTATTGGTAAGTCAGTGTACGCTACTCTACTAGTGGTCCCTGCCTATTGAACTGCCAAACTTCCGACCTACCTCTATCTGCTCCAGTACTGTGCTCATTTACACAATAGCACTACACTTATCATGTCACTTGCTCCTCTGTGCTTTATTTGAACATCTTACCTACCGGCAACTTGTCACTTACAGCTTGGACTGTACTTGATTCTTACCTACCAGCAACTACCTAATGTGACACTATCCAAACTGTGCACCCAAGCGTATGTCACTCTTTACCTACCTGTAACTGTATGTTTTAACGTAGCTCGCCATACCATGAGGTGGGGCTTTCCAATGTATGCACCCAAACATATGTTGCTCTTTACTTCGCTGTTACTGTATGTATTGACGTAGCTCCCCGTACCATGAGGTGAGGCTTTCCAATGTATGCACCCAAACGTATGTCGCTCTTTACCTACCAGTAACTGCATGTTTTGATGTAGCTCCCTGCACCATCTACCCCACTCACTGGCTGCTCACTGCTTCTACCCCACTCACTGGCTGTTAAGTGGATCTCCTCCACTTGGTGTCTACACAGAGATTCTACTGAATTTACTGTTTGCACCGTGATTTCATCACATTCACTGTCTGCACAGATTCTCCCCACACACCCCATGACAATAAATATAATCTTCTATTGAATTTTTAAAGCATTTTTCCAGAGTTTTATACAAACAGTAAAAGAACAGATTACAATTAGAAGTAAGCACACATGGCAAAGACAAGCAAACGCAATTAAGGGTGAAAGGGAGAAACTAAATGGGGCTTAATTAGGGAGAGGAAAGTAGCACAGGTGTAAACTGAGCACAAGGACAGAGAACAAGCATTCAATGTTTAGGGGCAAGAAGCGAAAAAT
The DNA here is from genome assembly GCF_040938575.1 of Ambystoma mexicanum. Taxonomy (NCBI): domain Eukaryota; kingdom Metazoa; phylum Chordata; class Amphibia; order Caudata; family Ambystomatidae; genus Ambystoma; species Ambystoma mexicanum. Next base: position 517,495,350 of record NC_090932.1, read on the forward strand.
AGTAAAAATGTAAGTGAGCACATGGGGGTACGATGAGCATTTAAGATATGATGGGAACATAGAGCATTGGATGGATTGTAGGAAGAAAAGTGACAATGGATCAGGAGAAGCAAGACCGTGTATACACTTAAAAACAATGTAGAGAGAGCAAAATCACAGAGGAGAGCAAAAGTGGGGTCAGTGAAGAGAAGCGAGAGTAGGATCAAATCTGATTATACGCAGGGAAATGAAACAGTAGGGGGACAGCAGAGTTACATTTAGATTGGAATGGTGAGAGGGCAGCAGCAGGGAAACCAAGAAAAATGTAGGAGCAGTATCCACGATAAGAAAATATCAAAGTCAGAATGAACACCTACGTAGCCTGAAAAGTATGAACATGATAATGTTGGAACTGAAATGTACAAGCAAAAGATGAAATGACAAAATGGCCATGCATGATTGAAAATCACAACAAGATTACGAGCAGAGGAAGAAGGGGGAGCTAGGTGCGGGAAAGGGGATGTTTTGAAATTGAAGATTTCTGATTTGGATGATTTGGATGAATTAAGAGTAAATGAGTGGGAATGCATCCAGTATCTAATGGCAGAAAGACTGGCATTGTACTTATAAAGCAGAAGGTATTCCAGCTGTAAAACCGGTTTGTCATTTTCCAATGGGGACTATTTCATTGACTGTTCATCACACGTACTTATTGTTTTTCCAGACAGCTGTATCTATGCTGTAGTGTGGCAAATTAACCTTTTAATAGATCCATCAGATCACTAGATGAAAATCTGGTACTTCATTTTCTGGCCAGTAAGCAGTGTCCTATAGTTGAGTGGAAAGCACAAAGGAATAGCACACCAATATTTGAGTACAAGGTATTTTACTTACAACAGAAATCTTCTACAGAACACCTCAAATATTCTAAACTCAACTTTACAGAGTCCAGTCATTCTTGGGCGTAAGGTTTTCCTGCACCGTGGTACTCAATAGCCTTCAAGTCCCTCTCAGTAGTGAGATTAAGGGTATCTTGCACCCATTTTTTTCTGGTCACTCAGATCTGACCTTTTGGTGCCACCCTTAAGGGTGACCCAAACCCTTAAGTATGCAGTGATAAAATTGCGGCAAAAATGTCGCCTGAACAAAATATCGTGGCAAAAATGCCGTGGTTTGACCCGTTAAGGGTGTACCCCATTACACCATTTAAGGGGACCGGGGGTTGCGGGGGAGTCGCCCGCTCCCCTTAAATTATTTAATAGTTCCGGGTGTTGCGGGGAGTCCCCTGCATCCTTTACATGGATTGCGGTGGCAAAACCACTGCCTTTTTGCGGCGAGATTTTGTGTTCACAGCCATTTTTGCTGCAATTTTAACACATGGAACCAACCCTTATTCTCTGTTGTAATTGCTCCCCTCTTCAAACTGTAGCTGTCACCAAATGTTTCTCATTAGAAAGGTAAACTTCTTGGCAAAGACTCATAAAGTACCACATGACTAGTCCTCCTCCTACTGTCAGAACCTGAAAAGGGCCTTGTCATCTCCACTTTCCCATGGTCCTGATCTTTGCTCTTCCCAGCACCTCTCTACCCTTCGTCTGTTTGCGTTCCTCCTCGATGTGCCACCACGTGATTTTTGTTCTTCCCACCTTGTGCCCAACTTAGTCAGGTGGGCAGTGTTCCCTTACCTGCATTGCCTCCCAAAACCTTCCTACTCTGTGTGATTTGTCACAACCCCAACTTATCTCTTTCCAACCTGCCTTCCTGATCTTTCCAAATCCCACTCCTGATCTTTCTTCAGCTCCTACTCAGTGTATTAAGCAACCTCCTCCTTATAATTATTTCCCTCCTCCACCTTCTGATGTTCTTCTAACTCTTCCTTCGTATCTCCTTCTACCTTATCCTTCACTCCCTTAGACATTAACCTCCTCTAACAACACATTCTTCCAAAACAACACCTTCTTCCAAAATAGTCAATTAACACTAATCACAACCTATAGCCATCTCCAAACCCCACACCTTCTGAATGAGAGCCATGGCGTATACAGCTTTGTAACACCTCTCCTTAGGCCGAACTTCCTGTGAGGGCCTGCACCTTTGTCTGCAAACTGGTGGGGAAATTGTATTGGCTGGGGTCCATAGACCCACCTGGGTTCACTAATGAGGTGGGAGTGTGGACCAAGTCTTTAAATGGCTGGACTGCCATTTTGGATTTCATGAGTATGTACTATGTTTTGAAGGGGGTACCCAGATTAGTGAAAAGCTTTTTATCTGATGCCAGCATTCAAATTTGTCAATAAGTGCTGGTTGCTTGATTTTATATCTCCTGCTTTGCTTGTGTTTACTCTGCTTGCAGAGCGAATGCATGCAGCAATGCTGGGGTGCTCTGCAGTTTTATGAACCATGCAGGACTTTTCTGTGCTCTCCCAATGACTGTGCATGTCCTTGTACATGATCGGGAAAGATTGCTAGAGTACCTCTGACAGGGCTCTGGTGGGGAACTGGTTATTTCTATGACTGCTTGGGGTCCGGTGCTGTACTCTTAAGGGTCCGTTTCAGCAGTAAAGTTTTTTTTATAAAAGTGGTGGAATGTTTGGTCCTGGAGTCTCTGAGCTGTTGAAAATGGGTGGACGGGCAAACTAATTTAAACCACAAGGCTTCTTTGGTGTTTGCTAAAGGGTCATTGATGTTGCTGCTTTCCTTTTGGCTTCCATTTGCCCTATGACAGGGGATACATTAGGGTGACCCGGGGATCCTAAACCTACCATCCCCAGTCCCATCATCAACTAGGTTGGGTAGTACTCAGCCCTCTTGGTCACTTAACTAGAAGTCCCCAGAACCAGGTAGGGGACTTCGTCACAGGAGTCAGCTGGTGCGCACATAGGAAGTGGCCTCAGCAAGAGTATGAAATTGGCTTGTACAATGTGAAACACTCATTGGCTTGGGGCCAAACTTGTGTTGAAATCCTAGGTGCAGTACTTGTGAGATCAGACACATTCTATCCAACACTGATGTTACTTCCTAGGCCACTAGTACTTAGCTGGGTATGAGCACTAGACATCCATGATGACTCTGATCTAATCTTATTGAGGAAGGTCACAAAAATCGACTCTTGAATTTGTCTAGTGCTGAAGGGGTCATGATGGTGGATGCCGGCAGATGTGGCTTGGCTCTAGTTTAGAAATGAACTAATTGGCTGATATATGATGCAGCAATTCACTCCTAGCTGGAATCCAAATCTTCCACTACTTAATTGCCTTAGGTTTGGTAAATCCTTACTGTCATTCATTTTTCCAGTAAATTGCTTGATTCCCAATCCATCCTGCACAGGAAGCCAATGGACCAAGACTCTGAACCTACGAAGAAATTCAGTTACCGTAGAAGCATATCTAGAGGATCCCTGCTCAAGGTATGTTACAAAGAAGAAACATAGAATAGGAAAGGAAGTTGTGTTGATCAAGCGGCCAAAAGCAAGCCCAGCTGAAATGGTTAGGCTGAGTAACAACAATACTACATCAAGGATAGTCAAAGGACACAGCTCAGAATGGAGCTGTTAGACCCTCCAGCAGAATAAATGGACACAGTTCTTCAACTCCATGAAGGCAAAGTGGCATTAGGTCATGAACAAGATACTGTAACATGATAACACATATGTACTGATTCATGAGGTTAGAGGTCTTCGCATTTGAACAGCTTTTCAAAATCAAGTAAGCAAAAAGACGTTACCTACTCGCCAATTCAACAGGAAAACCTGTCTGGGGACAACAAGGCTATGGGGGAAACCGTACCCCGAACAATGAACTTTGACCCCATGGAGACCTTGACTCCCACCATAGCAAAAGAGGCTCATAAACCTTATGGGTTGGTCAATGATAACAGAAGCCAGGGAACAATGAGATCCAAGTACAAAGACCCACAACAGTAGTGTCCTGGACATGTAGATTCCCCCGCAGGTTTCCTGGTAGAAATTACCCCAGTATTTTGCTCCTCAGGAGGCTAAACAGACCCTATATTTGGGATGTGAAAGAATGAAGGAAAAGAGGAGAAACAAAAGCCGCATGACTAGAACTCCCCAGCAGTCTTATTAAACAGGTAAATATTGTTGTGTAGAACACCACAGAAATTGGGGCAACACATATGACTATTACCTAGAAAACGTTTTGAACCGTTTTGATATGATCCTGCTTAATGAAAACTGGGCCATTAAAAACTGGAAACAAAAGTGATTCGACCCAGGGACCATTTCAGCGAGCAAACAGACAGTCAGGAGCTCATGAGGCCCACAGATCATTGTGCCACTTGCCTTCTGCAAACAAATGATAATGGGAGACAAGCGCACGGAATCCATTTTTGGGGTAGCTATTCTGCGCTCACAAATGATAATCTTGAGCATCTCCAATATATATGTTTTCGAAGTGCTTGCGGTTGCATTTGAGGAAAAACTTAGTTCACTGTGACAATAAATAGAAGGGCCTGAACAGAGGAGTTGGGCTGCCTTCATCTTGGAGAATTCAGTGCTAAAATAAGTGAGGTGATGAGTAGGAGCATCTGGAAAAAGGCAAGCCACCAGTGCTCCACCATGGAACATGCCTTTCCAGCACAGGACGGAAGGGGTCACTATATAGTCAATATCTCAATTAAAGCAGGTTCTGTTTCACTCCTAAACACAGCCTTCCTGCCAGACTAGAAAGGATTAAAGCATACTGTGATTAAAACAGAAGCACCAAGAAGATTCTCAAAAAGATTCATTTCACAAAGTTCACTCCCCTCAAGCAGATTCTCCAAAGGAATGCTGGTGGGGGCGCTCATGTGCACTAGAGAAATCTGGGGTGGAAAAAGTACCATTTAACAAAATCCAAAGGGCTTTCTGAAAAATGGTAATCTAACCCAAGTCTGTCTTGGATGCCATTTTCAAAGCGTACACACACCCAATGTCATAACGAGGAAGCTACCCTAAAATACACAGCCAAAGCGTCAAGCTCCATTGACCATAAGCAAACCAATAGCTACTGGGCAGACCTCAGGCAGTTAGAAAGCTCTAGGCCAACCAATATCACAATCATAAAGGCAACTATTGGATTAGCGATTCCGACTGACCGCCTTGTGCCAACTAAAACTACAGCAAGCAACAGCTTCATCCTAATATTCATAAACCAGAAACTAAGAAAAAGATCATTCACCCCGGTTGTAACTCTGGAGTTTTTAAAAGGCATTGCCTTGAAGGACATTTCCCAAGGTGAAGTCCTGCCCCAGAAGTATATGGCACACCCTCAAATACAACCAAGAGAATAATATTTGCATTTATTTCAGATCTATACGGTACATCCATAAAACCTGTAAAAACAGTATATATCAAAACGCCATGCAAGATAAAACAAAAAAATCCAAACAGGATGGTTAAAAGGATCCTTATGGCCACAATAAGCAACTTTATACAGACATACAAAGAACAGTGCATTAAGAAGCAACATTCCATTATGAAAAAGATCTGCGAAATGCCACATAGAAAATGTATTCTTCAACTGACCAAAAGTACAAATAATGAACAACTAAAGTTTACAATAATTCACAATGCTTAACTGCATTTCAAACTTAGTATCAGGAACATATACCTTTACAAACTATTTAGAAGGTGGCAAGCACTATGCTTGCCCAATTGTCAATTAAAAAATATGCAACACAATTGAGCATGTATTTGCAGTGGGACAATGCGTTCTGGGACTCCTCTGTCAGACTCAGTATTAAAGTCGTAGCTCCCCTGGAGTTGCATAAGCCGAATCCCTAAGTATGGGAAATTGACAACACTTTTGAAGGTTCAGCAGGAACAATAGAAAGTGTTTGTTATCCCTCACCCTCCTCCGGTCACAAGAACACCTACAGATAAAGGCGTTCTATCCTTCCAATGCACTGTATTATCCAGAATCTGCAAATTATTTGATTTTAGCTGCGGTAACAGTCACGGTAGTTTGGTATGGCAGTCTATGACCACACATCAAGATCAGGGCGAAACCTTGCCACTTCAGAAAACTACAAATACCTGGACACAATGCACCAGGGCGGCGTAATTTCAGCCCAACAAGCTCCCTTCCTCTCATGTATAACAGTACCTCTAAGGATCTGTTTCACCAGGGGACCCACAGTAGCCAAAAAATACTCTTCCTACCCAAGCATACACATGACCTTGTTCATGTTGGTGAGACACCTGATTTTATGTGTTTTTCTGAAAAAGATACGAGAACAGAAATGTGTGCCGATCGCTGGGTAAGGGGGCGGAGATCCCAGATGGAGCTGAGAGTGCAAATAGTGGCACCCATCTCCCCTGGCCTCTGTGCACTGGGCATGGAGATTGATCCAGTGGTGCATGGTGTGAAGGGGCCACAAGGCTGCTAACACAATAAAGGCTCAGCTGCATGGTCCTGTGTTGATACTGGAGATGCTGACCGGCTGCTGTTGACACAAGTGGTATGTGGCAGCCCAAACAAGCGAGGGAGTGTAGAGCAAATGGTTTTGCCCACGCAAGACCCTGAGTGGAGTCCGATGTGATGAGGGAGAAGATTCCTCTGAAAGGGCTGGCGCACAGCAAAAATGCTTCATTCTGTAGGACAAACCACTGATAGAAGATTAGCAGTTTGGGGATCAGAGTTGGAAAAGGTCCTTATACCCATGAATTTGCCTTTTGTCTGTCGACCTTCGTGCAGCATTGCGAATGTGGGGAACAAAGAGACTTGAGACTTTAGTGTGAGGAGGCAAATAAATGTCTTCGGGTCCCCTCCCCTTGGCTTCCCCAGGAATTTGTTCCAAGACTGAGATGACAAAAGGTTAATTATGACATCACTTAAAACACCACATGGAGGATTTTGGATCCACTCTACAGAGTATGAGCCCCAATGGACCACCTCCATGGGACCACCTGCAAGGATCCAAACCTGGTTCACAAATACTTGTAGGAGGTCTCGGAACATTTGCGAGGTACATCCAGGCGAGAACCCCGGCCATCAGTGACAATTCAGCTCAAGGGGTCCATCACTCTTTTGCTCTCATCCTTGAGATTGCCTCATGGAAGCATCCACCAACAAACTATAACATCGGGCAGGGTCAGGAAATCCATACAGAGTAATACAATGAACACTTACACCTCACTTCTGGATGTTAATTAAAATCCTCAGTTGCCCCTGTGTTAGGGGTAAAAATGGGCAAAGGCCTATCAGCTCCTTTGGATGGTGTGATTGGCGATCCCTCTATGGCACAAATGATGGTATAGCGCACGAACTCCAGACTCTCCTTAGAAGGAAGGATTGGGCAAGATTGGGCTGGTATTTACAGACCTTTCCCTCCTATGAACCAAGCCCTGGAAAATCTCTGATCACATCAAGGAAGCAGAAGACCACATTTCCACCCTTTAAAACAACATGAAGTAGCAGAACAAGCCAGTAAGAAGACTGCAAAGCTCTTTTAAGAAAACCGAAGACAGACTGGAGGACGCAGAGGGGCGTTCCTGATGGAATAAAACTTAAATCATGGGTCTCCTGGGGAAGATCGAGCAGGGGTCTCCCGGACCACTTCATGGAAAACTGGATACCTAGCTAATTGGGGCCAAAAGGCCTATCATCATTCTTCGCTGTTGAGTCCTAGCTGTCCGGAAACCCGCCCACCCCCAGAGCCCTTCCCAAGTGACTATAGCACACATCTTTAAATTTAGGGACCAATGCACTTTACCTCACTAGGCCTGACAGAATGGTGATTTATAGACAGAAGTGACGAAAGGCTTGGTATTCTCAGGCCTAGCCAGAGAAGTTAAGAGAAAATAGCAGATATACAAAAGTGCTAAGAAAGAGCTTGAATACAAGGGGATTGGGTATATGCTGCTATTCCCAGCAACACTTAAAGTTCTACATAATGGAAAGGTATGATTTTTCTAGAGGTGTGGGGCTGGCTTGAGAGTGGTGCAGTGGATTCAAAGATGAGGAGGTGTAGGAAACAAAGGACTGACCAAGGCCTCAAAAGGGAAAGAGAAATATGGCATTACTCAGGAGCAAAGAAACAATAAACTCCCTGAACTCCCAGGAGGACGGGCATTGGAGGAGAACTATGTGTGTATACAATCAACATCCTGGATGAAGAAAAAAGGGTCATTACTAGGGTGCCCATCTGGAAATAAAGTACTGGTAATTCCGGTTACCAGCACTTTATCCGGATCGTACTACTACGAGCCGTAACACTGGTAACACTGATGCCGAGAACACTGCACATTGTGCCACCGTTGCTGGTAGCGCAGACAACGTATTTAGCGGGAGGTACTGTGACACATGCCGGAAACACCAGCACGACAGAAATAAGGCAGCATTATGAGAATGGTTTTGCCACAAACACTGGCATAAAAATGACAGTACTACTGGCAAATCCGTGCCAGAAACACCAGCACTGCGGAGCAGGAGGAAAACGGGCCCATGTGGGGAAGAACATGCCAAAGGTGCATCCAATAAGTACAGAAACTGCAGAAATGGAACACACCTACACCAAAAACACTGACCAACACAAACATGCTGCCAGTTGTAGCAATGGACCTGGAGGTGCTGCACGGTGGAGTGCAGCTGTAGGAGCTGGAGCTGCATCAGTGGCAACAGGAAGACAGGCAGTGGTGGAGGAGGAGGAGGAGGAGGAGGAGGAGGAGGAGAAGAAGGATAATGATGAGGAAAAATGCCCTGACAGCCAGATACATACCATGTACTGTCCAAACAGGGAAGCTATCCTGGAACTGACGGGGCTCATCCAGCATGACATTGAGAGCAGAATAGGCATCCGGACAGCCATACCATCCCTGTTGAAGCTGGTGTCCGTCCTGCACTTCCTCGCCACAGGCACGTGTAAGCACTCTGTGAGCAAGCTACATGGAATATTGCAGCCTGCATTCTCCAGAGTGCTGATGCAGGCCCTGGATGCCCTCCTGCACCATGTGGTCGAGCATGTTGGGGGCTGCTCCGGATCACCGGGCAGCCCCATGATCATGTCGGGTGGCACCCGACAACATGCTCAGGGTCGCAGCGGCCACGCTGCATACACAAAGGGTGAGGGTCACTCCACCCGCTCCAGGGCACCGGAGCTCCGCACAGGGGCTGGGTGGCAACCGGCTTACCGCGGCCCCGGCTCTGGGGGCACCCAGGCCGGGGTCGCCATCCTGGCCCGCCTCACAGGGCCAGGGCAACACACAGGGATGGCGTTGCCCGGCAGGGGCACCGTCCTGGAGCTGAGCCCCTTCCTTGGTCTCGACTGACGAGCCGGAAGCGGCTCATTTACTTTATTAACTTGGTCACGTGGTTCCCCACGTGACCACTACAACACACTTGGGCGATACCATGCCTCCCTACAGGGGAGACATGTAACACTCCTCCTTTTTCATAACAACAAAACAACAAAAAAAAAACACTCCCCAACATAACTACTACCACTACAACCACTCTACTAATCCACCCTTTATTAACCTGGGTGAGTGGTTGTACTATTACTGAATGCCGCCATTGTTGACCCCCCTGGCACCATTTAAAGCATGGCCACAATATGCAGGATCACAGCTTCACATCGCCACTTGACTGGGCCATTTTAAGCAAGTCCAGGGTCTGCAGGGTCCCAGTCTTCATGTTGATGGCTACTGAGTCCATATTAAGCAATTGCAGGTCTGCAGGAGACCAGTCCGACATCATACGTGGGCAGCCACCCATAACAGTTCAGTTCATCATCCAAGGGCCGGCAAAGCCGCACCTGGGAAGGCCCAGGGGCCACCTCGGCCAAGTCCACAGTCCTAGGTGCTGCTGCCCTGGCACCAGGCCGCCCGTTCCACTCCCTCCGGGCACACATTGCTTGCCTGGGCCACACCCCTTTCCTTTGTTTGGCGGCCGTGGGTTCTTCTCTCCGCTCTTCTTCTTCCGTGCAGCGATGTATGCCGCTCTCTGTGGCCGCGTGGTCCGCCTCATAGGGCCAGGGCAACACACAGGGACGGCGTTGCCCGGCAGGGGCACCGTCCGGATGGCGTTGCCCGGCAGGGGCACCGTCCTGGAGCTGGGCCCCTTCCTTGGGCCCAGCACACGTGGTGGGGCACCCGCATGGTGCCCCCAAAGACACACACACGCGGAGTCAGTTGGGTCTCGACTGACGAGCCGGAAGCGGCTCGTTTACTTTATTAACTTGGTCGCGTGGTTCCCCACGTGACCACTACAACACACTTGGGCGATACCATGCCTCCCTACAGGGGAGACATGTAACAGAGCACATTGCCCTCCCAACTACCTAGGCACAGGTCTACGCCACCAAGGCCTGCTTCCATGCACTTGCAGGTATGCCCAATGTGTAGGTAGCTCAGGACTGCACACATGTGCAGCTGGTGGCCCCCCACACCACAGAGGTGGTGTAAAGGAACCATAAGCTATACACTCACTCAACATCCAGGTGACCTGTGATGCCGACCTCACCATCACTCACTGCTATGCCTGCTTCCCAGGATCAACCCACAAATCTATGGTCCTGCGGAACAGTACCCTGCTGGCATACATGGCGCGTTATGGGGGACAGGGGACTTGGCTATTGGGTGAGTAAATGCACAACCACCCATACATTGCTGCATGGGTCACAGGCCAAGTGGGATGGGGGGTTGCTTGGCACCAATGCATGTCCCACAGCCACCATGCAAATGCAGGACCATGAACGGCATGCTAAATTGAGTGGCCACGGCTCACATTAACCATATGAGACATGAATGGTACATTAGCAGGGCATTCCATTCTGGGCACCTAGCGACAAGCACATGCAATGCACTACAGGTACCAGAATGCAACACAGCCATTTCACCAATTCCAGCATACTTGTACACAGTCCTATCTAGGCCCATGTTACACATACCCTGATGATGCAAGGTGCATGCATGGGAATAACACAACTGAGTGTGATCACAAGCACATTCATAACCACTATCGTGCACCATCACTCACACACATCAATTGTCAATGTCAAAGTGAACGCCAATGCATTTCATGCACTGCACAGTTTTCACTGGCACATTATGCTGTGGTGGCAATGCAATGTGAGTAGCACAGGGTGGGCTCCCAGGGGGAATGGAAGGGAGAAGGGCAACCCGTCCACTGGCCACAGTGCGTCCAAAGTGGGGATTGACCTTCCAGGTATTCTGTGCATGTGAGCTGACACGTGACGTACATGCAGCGCAATCACTGTATAACCTGCATTGCCAGTGCCATGCACTGTGTGCAGTAGGGCCAGTCAGTGGCTGGTACTGTCCTACCCCAGCAACCCATCCCAGATAGCCAAACCATGCACACACAGCATGTCCAACAGCGGCTGTCGCAGCGTGCAGCAGGGCACATGAGGGTCTACTAGTCCACAGTACTAGATGCATGTGTCAGGCACACACAGACATTAATTGAGTAAAGCTCTGTACAGTCACATGCATGTAATGGCTCACCCCGTGTCCCATCCCTTGCAGGTGATCCAGGTTATCTGCTACTGCCATGGTTGATGACCCCTGTGAGAGATCCCCAGACACAGCAGGAACTTGCCTACAGTCGTGCACATGTGCCAACCCAGACAACTATGGAGCAGACCTTCCGACTATTGAAGACACACTTCCAATGCCTACACCGGTCAGGGGGGCACTCATGTACAGGCCAGAGAAGGTGGGGAAGATACCCACCCTCCCCAAACAATCCCTCCCCAAACACTCCGTCACCAAACACCCCCACCATTAAAATAGTGTCAGTAATGCTGTGGATCATAGTCACTTTCTATGCTTTTTATTGTCACAGGCCCTGCCTTTTGCGGGTGACCCTGACAGTGGTGTGAGCTTGCAGGCGTGATGACAGTGGAGGGGGGGGTCTGATCCCTGGACACCCCTGCAGTCCAGTGCCTCCTGTAGGGTGTGGGTGAGGGACTCAGTGAGAGCTGAAATGCATTTGTTCCCCTCTGGGGCCCCTGTACTAGCACAACTCGGGCGGAGGTAGTGCAGCCCAGGGCGCGGGCACTGCACTGGCTGCTACCCTGCACACATTCCTGCATCATACAGGACTTCAATAGCTGCTGCCTGACCAGCTTCGCCATCCTTTCATGCCTGTGTTCAATCCTGCGGATGCGTGCATCCATGTCACGTATGTTTGACATTGGTGGTGAAGTTGGGCTATGTAGGTCAGAGGGGCTGAAGCTTGGCCTGTGGCATGGCATGGGTTCGGTGAAGCCATCCGTGATGTCCCCAGCTTCAAACACTGCATCAATATCCATCGATGTTCCATGATGTTGCAGAGGCTGTTGTTGGGAGGGCACTGGCCGTGTTGGCGGGCCAGAGCGCTTCACTACAGGTGCAGGCTGTTGGGCCACGGTGACAGTTGGTTGTGCAGCAGGTGCAGGTGGTTGGGTCATGGTGAGAGGGCTGCACTACAGGTGCAGGAGGTTGGGCCACGGTGACAGAGGGCTGCACTACAGGTTTAGGTGGTTGGGCCACAGGTGCAGAGGACTGCACTGCTGCACTTGGCATCGGCTGTGCTGTGGTGCCACAGGGGTGTAGATCACTAATGTGACTGGCTAGGACGTGGTGGGTCCAGCATGGTCACTGTCAGAGAATGTGCCTGTCAAGATGAGATGGGCATGCAGTTATTCACCTGTGTGTCACCTCAACGGACTTGCAAAACACAGATACTTCACTGCGTTTGATTCTGCCTGTACATGATGTCCGGTTGTCAGGTGTGCGTGCATGTACGTCTGGTGTGGATGCACATTGGTTATAGTGCTGCCATGCTCGCTTGTTCGGATGTGTGCTTTGTGTATGTGCTACTGCTCATCTTGTCTCTTTGCGCACGTGACTGGTACTCATGTGCCCATATGTGTGTGAGCATGCTTTTTGAGTGCAAAGCTTGTCTTACCGTGGGCAGATGGCAGGTTCCTCTGTCTGAGGGAGAGGTATTCCTACCTTTTATGCCAGTCTTTATGGGTGTAAGGGATAGCGTCCACTGTGGAGACCTTCTGGGCCACCTCCTCTCATATTGCCGACTTTCTACGTTGGTTTGTTTGCTGGGGGTCCGTGGCAAAATGTTCATCTGCATTTGCCACTATTGCAACGGTCAACACAGTTAGTTCTGACTCTGAGAAGCACGGCTTCTGCTGACGGACTTCAGGGACACGTGTCTTGGATGATCCTGACATGTGGCAGGTGTTTCAGTGACTGGATGGCTGCAGGAAGTGGGTGATTTTATATGGATTGACTCTTTTTCAAAATGTCCGCTGGTGAGCTTCCAGTTCCTGCAATGACACTATTTCCGGTTCCACTGTTTCCGTTGCTGGTGTTTTTGTCATTGGTCGCTCCGTTGGCAGTGTTTGCATTTTTTTATTGCCGGATATGTTGTTATTGTCATTTTCTGACACGGAAACACTGGCAATTCTAGCTTTTGCCAGTGTTTTCGTCAAGCCGGTAACACCGATTTCGGCAATGCGGGTTGCATGCTCCCGTGAGGTTGTAATGTGCTGGTGCTTTCATCATTGCGGTTTCCAGAAAGGGTGCTACAGAAATGACAGAATCACCAGCAACTTAACGCCTAACTCATAATGAGGGCCAATGAGTTCATTCTTGTGGTAAGATGTACGTGCAAGTTGCTGTACTTGGAGTTTTCATAAGTTAATTGTTTTTATCTAGATTAAAGGAGTTTGAAAACCAGTTGTAGGGGGACTGGTAGTGTGTGTTAGGCATAATTATATGCAATACCCTTTGGGAACACAACACACAATTAAGACTACAAGTGACACTACAATTTCACCTTTGGTACAAGCCTGTACTACACAGTTAAAGTGGTAGCAGTAGCGGAGCAGCCAGACTTATCTCAAGTGAGCAGTATCACATAGTTACACAAAGGACAGCAATTACTATGATTCAGGCAAACACTGACTCAAGGTTTTCAAGTAAAAGAATATACATTTATTTCACTCTTCAGTTGTATAACATTACACTATTATAAACAGTCTAAAAATCACGCTCTTAATGCACCACACCACTTCCCTTAACTTCCAGACAAGTTAAGCTCACAAAATGAAGTGGGAGCAAAATGGCACTCCAGCAATTTAAAAGGGAGGGAAAGACAAAAGTTAACAGAAATGGATCCACACCAACAGGTAAATACTCAGGGCAAGCGAACAAGAGAGACTACAATGATAAAATCACATAGAAAAGGCTTAGGGTCAAAGTCAATGGTTCAAAAGTCTTTTGCTCAAGATAATACAGTTCAGGGTAGTTTGCGGTAAAGTTCGTGGCACAGTTTCCGGACGAGATTGTTTGGTAGAAAAGTTAGTTCAAAGAGAAGAGAAGGACAAGCCCTCGGATTGGAGAAAGATTTCAAACACTTTCACAGCGGCTGTATGAAACGCATAACCGGATTTGCACAGTACCTTAAAACAGAGAGGGAGCTGCAGCTGAGAAGTTCCTGGTAGTTCCTGCAGGCTCACGGTTCCTGAAGCGACTGTCAGACTGATCAGAAGTAGGAAGACTGGAGGGTCCTCCGCTACCCAGGGAAGAAACCAGCAGCAGAGCAAAGCAACAAATAAAAGATGCGCTCCTTAAAACCCAAGCAGGGTCTGACCTTCCTGGCTATCCGGCCCACTGTAGCTCTGTACAGCAACTTTGACCAGAGGGGTCCTGGCTTGCAGTTTGGGTGAACTGGCTGGTCCCACCAGCTCAGGGGAAGAAGTTTCCTGGAGGATCTTCTCTGTCGTCGAATTCTGGAGATTCAGACCTGCAGCAGGGCTTCAACAGGCGGTTCAGTAGTTGTAGGGGTCCTCTTCTACCATTCCTCGTTGGTTCTTTCGTTCCAGTGGGGACTCTGCTCTTTCAGGCCCAGAGACCTGCTTTTTATGCAGTTTTCCCCCATTCATACAGCCTGGCTGTCAATCACACAGCAGGGTGGCTGGCCTGGCAAGGCCATTCCCTTAGCCAATTAGACAGGAGTGCGACTTGGGTCACCAAGGGAACTCATGGCAGAGGTCCTAAAACCCCTCCCTCACATCCTGCCTACCCAGACTCTCATGTGTCTAAAGGAGGGCTTCTGTGTGGAAGCCTGCGAAAAAGCGACGAACAAAGGGACCAAACCTGGTTTGGCGCGCAGAGTAAAACACTAGAAAGACTTTAACAAAAAGAAATGGCGAATAAATCTGGTCAGAGCAAAAATAAGTTTATGTTTGAGGCTAATATAATAGCCTAAAACATTACCACGTTTATGTAAGATAATCGCGTTAGAAACGTTAGGGTAGATACCACTGCCACCAGCCATGTCTTAATGTAAAGGGAGCGAAACAATGCCGCAAGAGGCACAGACAAAAAGGGATAAGAATTAATCCTTTCCAATACTCCATGGCCTGTAGTGAGCCCCAGAAAATGGAGTCGGTGGGAAGTCTAAAAGACAACCCTGTGTCACTGCACTGAAGGTGCTGTGTAACACACATGAAAAATATGGTGCCCTTGAGTAGGTGAGGCTCCAGTGCCCAAGATCACACAAAAAGTAGAAACACACATAGCAAAACACATTCAAGAGTGGGAAAAAAGGCTCACACTCTTACCAGGTGAAAAAAATGTATCCTAGAAATCCAGCAAAGCTGCTGAGGGGCTCAGTAGGTAAGGAAATTCAACCATTTATTAGAATTCTCCCTAACACTGTGCAGAGTGGGTTTGAGGTTTTTGTGGAATCAAGAGCAACAGACGCTTCATCTATATGGGAAGTGTGTGGTGGAAGGTGTTGGTTTATTGGTTGAGAAACAGATAACTTTAGCTTACGACCTTGACCCTTATGCCCCAATAAAGGGTTTGGATCCTAATGATGCAGCAAACTTGCAGCCCATAACCAATACCTTTTTATTTCTTAAACTGATCGACAAGGTGGCCACAATGCAGCGCCAAAGACATATGGAAGCTGTAGGCATGTCACACAAGAAACAGTCAGGGTTTCGATGAAACTATGGTACAGAGAGTGCCTTGGTCGACCTCCAAACACAGATGTTGACAATGTTGGAGAGGAGTGGATTGGGGCTGCTGATCTTGCTTGATTTATCAGCAGCTTTCGATTTACTGGACCATAAAATACTGTTGGAGAGATTGGCTGTAACAGGGGGATTCTCAGGGGAGGCGTTCAGGTGGATGAGGTCGTTTCTGGAGGGAGGTAGATTCAGGGTTCATTGGGGAGATGTCTCCTCTGTTTCAGGACCCATTGTCTGCGGGGTTGCGCAGGGGGCATGTCTGTCTCCCTCACTTTTTAACATATATATCGAGCCCCTGTGCTTGGAATTGGAGAGATTGGGGTTTTTCTTTACAAAGTATGCTGATGATTGTCTGCTATCAATAGAATTTTGCAGAAAATATGCAGAGGACCAGGAGAGGTTAAATAATATCTACCTGGTTATAAAAAATGGATGTCCATGAATTGGCTTTGCTTAAATGCCGGGAAAACGGAGCTGATGATTTATGGGTCCAAGCACGCTAGGGAGAGTTTAGGTCAGGAATTTTCCAGCTTCCTGATCGAGGGTCGCCTGATTCCAGTGGCTACCAAGGTGAAGACTCTCGGTACTTACATGGAGGCTAATCTTAATGCGGACGCCCATGTGGACTATATTGTGAGGAATACTAATTATTACCTCAGCGTACTGAGATTGGTTGGTCCTATGGTCACAACGGATAGCCACACAAAATTGGCACAGGCTATTATATTACCACGTTTGGACTATTGTAACTCTCTGCTGGGGGATGCCAGTAAGTATGAAATACAGAAATTGCAGAAAATACTAAATGAAGCAGTGCATGTGGATCCCCACATGGCACGGAGAGAACCAGTGACAGCAGCTCGGAGAGCGCTGAATTGGCTCCCGGTGGCATCTGAGGTCCTTTTTAAGTTGCTAACCTTAGGACACAAGTGTATTTTTGGGACTGCCCCTCAATAACTTAAAGGGAGGGTAGTAATCTATCAACCCACTAGGAACCTTCGTTCAGCTAAGGCATGCCTCCTTAGAGGAAATCGATTCAAAAGAGACTGGGGCAATAGCCACTCTTTCTCGGTTTGGGTGGCACAGGCCTGGAATGAGTTACCAGAATCACTCCGGAAGGACGAAAATCATCTTTCCTTTCGAAAGTTGCTGAAGACCAGGCTATTTATGTAAAGAAACCTGGGATTCATGTAATTCCTGTTATGATATGAGAGTTCTGTAGCTCTGTCCCTTTGTTCAGCGCCTAAATGCCTTAGGGCTTTGGTGCTTTGTAAACAAAATAACATAATAAAACATAACACTTGGGCAAGTCCTTGCTGGTTTAGACCAACTTTGATTCTGTCAAACAAACCCGGGAGTGAATGTCCTGGAACGTGAACAGGCTATGCTACAAAGTCCAATGGGGGTTGGTGTCCCGATTGATCATACAACACATACTGGATGTGTTTCCCCTTTAAGAAACACACCTTCTGGGTACAAAGTGCTCCTTTTTTGTGATGTGCTTGTTACACAAATGTATACCAAGTAGGGATCTATGTGATCCTGAGGGGTAAACATTTTCATTAACCCTTTAAGCGCCAAGGACGAGGTATCTCGTCCTTGGGATAACCTCCCCAGTGCCAAGGACGAGATAGCTCGTCCTTGGCACTTAAGGGGTTAATGAAGGAGAACATTTTATGAAATACTGAAATCACCAAAAAGGCCTTGGCACTGGGGGGAAAACCCATGGCAGTTATGGTCACTACAATGGGTGGTGTAACACAAAGACAGATCTTGGTGGGGAGTATGTTTGGGTTACATGAAGAGAAGGCAGTGGAAGATGCACAATGGTTAGTATCTATGCACACCCCAACAACGAAAATGATTGATATCCACGTTATGAGAGTTTGGACGTTGATGATGGTTTAAAAATCATTGGTGCAGATTTTAACAATGTGCTCGAACCCTCCCAGGATAGGTCGGACTCTTTGGCTAGGGCCCCAGAAAGGCCGATGAAATTGAGAGAATGGGCGTACAGATTCGAGTTAGCCAACACATGGGGTGTGAACTGAACCTCAAGGCTTTTTTTCCTTTCACTCAGGTGTGACCCATTTCTTATTATTTCAAAAAAGGTAGCTGGCGCTCCTCTCCAGAAAGAACATGGCATGATAACCTGTTCTGAGATGAGAGTTTGCAGCACACGCTTTTTGCTCACTGTACCTTTCACAGATGGGAAATACCCATTTCTATATCAGTCTTTGTCCCGCCCACATGGGCAGTCCAGCATCGAAATGCTATGGCAATTCCTCTTTGAAAAAGAGTACCAACAACAACCCCATACACGTGTTTCAGCCTTGTTGGGCCTAATCAGTGAGGTGATTTTGCTGGCCCACAGGTGCAGGGGACAGAATTTCTTTGTACGAAGACAAACTGCTTCTTTATCTTGTCCAACCTCATTTAGCTACACCCAGGGACATGGACATTATGGAAGAGTATGTCAACCACAGTGACCTTCATTTTGAATTGGGAGAAATCCATTTGTTTATCAATATGGAGAGGGGATGATCTTTCCATGCCATGTTACCCTCTGTGTATTGAACCAATGTTATTCAAACACTTAGGTGATCAAAAAGGAAGATCCAGGAAAACAATTCTTAGATGAAATTAGGACCCATTACTAAGCAAATTCCTTTCCTATGTGAATCACTGGGCTTTACTGCCCTGTACAGATAGGTAGGGCAGCCGTTTTCAAGATGGTGGCCTTGCCTACATTTCTATACATACTGCAATCTACCACATACAACACACTGAAGGGCGAATTTTAGAGACTTGACACTGCTATACGCATATTATTATAGGCAGTATTATTCCTAGGTGAGTGCTGGAAATGTTATGTTGGTCAGTATGGGAGGATGGTTTGGCCATTCCAGACCTGAATAAATAATATTGGAAGCACAAATGGTGGTGGCAAATAGTTGGGTTTATACAAATACTGGTGACACAGCCGTTAAACATGACTGAGACTGCATGGGATTCAGGTCACTGCTGCAGGCATTTGAGGGTAGGTTATAAAGTGTGTTATCTTCCGCCACCATCTGCAATGATATTGCAAGCTTGGCCGGAACTTAACGAAAGAATCGGATGGGAAAATAAACGTACATGGCAGCCCAATTGTGGCATAATCGGGCACTACAAGAGTTGCACAAGATACTTAATATTATGGAATGGGGGAAACAGGGAATACACACAGTAGGCTATCAAATTCACAAAAGACAGGTAAAGAAAATCACAACCTTCGGAAAGCCTGGGAAATATGCTTCTTTCAGTATTTACACATTAGACATTTTTTGTAGAAGCAGCTAAAAGGGGGATGTGCCCGACTTGATACTTGATCCCACACCAATGGAGGGAATCATTGGAAGTGCTCTGGTAGGTCAGAAACCGATTTCAGTGATATACAAGGCGATTAAGGGTGACAACACTAGCACTTTTCATACATTAAGAGCCAGATGGGAAGAAGACTTGGAAGACTTAGATGATGAGGAATGGGAGCAGGCCCTATGCGGATTGAGAGAGATCACTATAGGTTCAAGGCATTGCATAATACAGTTCAAAATCCTACATAGATTTTACTTTTTACCAGACAAATTGCGTAAAAAAGATAGGTGGGAAAATAGGAATTGTTAGTCGTGTCACATCCATGAATGGTGCATTAGTCACACACTTTGGTCTTGCCCACAAATTCAAACCTATTGGGGGAAATTTCTGAGAAATTGGAGAACACCCTAGGGCGGCTGCTGATGCTGGGTTCCAAGTTGGTGCTACTGTGGGTAGAACTGCTCTATGATCACTAAGAGAAAAAAATCATCCTGTTTGCCCTGAAAATCATTAAATGGGACATTACCAGACATTTGGGAGCACTGTATTTGCCTTTAGTCTTGTATGGAAAAGGGGATTGGCAATTGCAGGAAATAACAGATAACAAATTGGATGTACATTCCACTATGCAAATCTGGTTAATGGACAGATTCAATCCAACCCCAAAATGGTAACCGGTCTGTGTCGTCTTTCTTGTTGTTTGGTTATTCCATTGAAGTACCTTGACGGAGGGAGTTGGGTTGGGCGAGCAGGCTGTGGGGGGTGCTTATGTTCTGCTCCTTTGTTTACTTGTGGCTGTTTTTGCTTATTAAAAACACATAAGAATGTATAAAAAAATGCAATAAGGCTGTCTTGGCTGACACTTCAAGCTAAAGGCAAAGGAAGTCCAAAATCAGTCTGCCGGTTGAGGAATTTTTGGCATTTACACCTCATGTCAGAACACTGACTGGTGGATAACCCTCTCCTTTAGAATAGAGGATAGTTTGACAAAGTCCCATCCTGTTGGCTGGATGATGGGATTGGGGTGACCCTGGAGACCAGGGACCACCACCCACTCTGTGGTGTAGGCCCCTGAGGGATAAATTGAGGATCCACAATGATCTGTAGTTTATCACTAGCCTCATATGTTGCCCAGGTGGACAACTGCAAGGATAAACCACATGAAGCCAACTGATTTAGGGCTCAGATATAATGGTCCAGGGGAAACCCTAAGCATACGATATGGGCACAAAGGTCACCACATAATCACTGGAGCACATACTAGTACTGCCTGGTATCCCGGTGTTTGCTTCTGTGTGGTAAGTTAGAATCGAGGATATGTGGGAGCTGAGGAGTATTGAGAAGGAAAGAAAGCTAGGACCAGAGGAGGAAGCAGACTAAGCCATGGTGGAGAATTGAGAGTAAAAGAGAGTAATGATGGAAGAAAGGAGATGAAGACCACCAATGAGAAAGGGGGAAGTTACCAGGAGACAGAAATGCCAAGTAGAGGTGCATCAAGAAATAATATTCGTGCAATAGAGAAGAGGCTAAGTTAAATAAACTCACTCTATGTTGCCCAAATGAAATTAATTAATAAAAAGTAAGGGCAATTTTCACGTGTCCCACTTTTGAATTTTTGCAAGCAAAACGTTGTGCCTAGTATAAAATATGGCCGGGCAATTCTGCAAAACACAGACCAGGAGTTTCTAAAATTGTACATTAGAAGGTATCCACTGGAGAAAAGGTTTAGGTTTACCTCCAGGGGTACCTAACTACAGTAATTATTAGGTACGAGTTAGGTTTATTTTCATTGCAAGCTCACACACGACAGCAACGTCATACAACTTCTTTGAAATTAACAGATCCTCCACAGATTAAATTATATGTTGATTTAAAAAACATCAAATTGAAAAGTTATTCAAAGGTAGTTGCGGAGTTTGCAGACAAATGTTGAGGGATTTTTTTTTAGTTTGACTATGAATGAATTCTTACTTAAGTCAAACCATCCAGGTAAAAAGGCAACTTTGGGAAGTTGTTTAATGAGGTCGCAAGTTGTGAAAGAAAGTTGGGTGCTGTTGCCTGCATACCATACAACATTTCCAAGAGAAACATTTCGGTGATTATGAGGTTTCGATTTAATATGCTTCCAACGCTATAAGTCTTAGATGCTAGAAATGGGAATGTCTGCAGTGAAGGTACCTGCAGATTTTGTGAGCAACCTGAAAAGCTGGAAACTATAGAACATCTGTTGTTAAAATGACATCATTGTCTTTGCTATGAATGAACCATTTTGGTAAATCTATGTATAAACAGCAACTGTAGATTTTTTTTGTACTGGCGATTTTAGGGGAGCAAGTCTCCCTGGTTACCGCTGTTGTGAGGTTTATATTTGCATTATTTACCTTGGAGGAAAAACACTTTAACCTTTCGGCTGGAATAATTAAGTGGAATAATGAATGAAGTAATATCTCTGTCAGAGAACACATTTTAAATTTGTATTTGTTTATTGAATAATGAATAGTATAAGAAATTAAGTGTGTGGTCATGTTTGTTTTTGTACATATGGGTTTATTGTAATTTATGGATATTTTGTAAGGTTTACGTAAAACCATAACCCAATAAAACATACATAAGTTTAAACCTGAAAACCATAGGGCTCAAGGTGATCTAAAGAGTCTGATGCATGGCCCACATTCAGAGGACCAATGCCTCTAGGGTTGGTGGTGGTGTCAGGCTTTGGCTGGGGCCAGAGGAAGACAATTGCGCCATCCTACAGAGCCTAGAAAGTTATCATACCAAGCCAAGTCACAGGTGTGGGGCTCTTAAGATCACGTTCCACTAGGGGTTGTGCTTGAGCTACTCACCGCAATGCAGATCTGCAGCCTCATCAATACCAGTGCAAAGCTCCTGTGTTTCAGAAGAACCCAGTGATTAAGCCATCACAGTGAGGACAAAAAATAACACACACACACACAAGTATCAAAAAATAACACACACACAAGTATCAGAAGGCGTGTCGGGGGCAATCAACCATCGGCCGGAGACTTAATACAAACAGGCACTCCTAAGGAAAAGGCAGGACATGTACAAGACTACTGAGTGGCAGTCACACACACACCAAAGGAAAAATGGCCACTGCAGAGAGATCTCGAAGCCCATTTACTCACAATGTGTCACATTTAAACAGACTGGCTGAACACCCATGGAGGAAAGTAGAAGCCCCAGGTGTCTCCTCCGACGGCACTAGTAATGACAATCTGATCGGTGAGCATCAAGAGGACAATGCTTCTGTGCTTTATGGGGCAGTTTAAAGTAGGGCTGTGCTGAATAGCATATTTAGTATTCGGCCTAAATGCCAAATAGTTTGTGAACTATTCGGCTGAAGCGATCATGTTCCAAATTTGAAAAAACACACTAATTAAAAAAAGTAAATAAAGCACCATTTTAAATGCATTCTATACTTGTGTTTCTCTTCATAGTAATCAATGCAGCATCTTTATTTAAAGTATATAAGCCAGAAAAAAAGCAGATTAACCTTCATTGTCTGAATGCTCTGAGTAGGTGTAGAGTGTTTTCTCTCTGCATGGTCTGGGGAGGTGGGAGGCCATGCAGGGATTTGTGTTTAGTAGGGTGGGCAAGCAGAATTCCATGTAGGGGATTTGTGTTGTTGCGGTGGGAAGTGGAATGCCATATATGCTATTTGTGTGAGGGGTTCGCAGGGCCCAAGTAGGACATTTGTGGAGGTGTTGGGGAGGTAGGATGCCAGTAATGGGGGCTTGCACTGTATGCCAGCAGAGTGTCAGCAATGGTGTCTTTGGTCCGAAGACCTACCTGCTAATTTACCAGTTCAGCCCACATTTGCCACTTGGAGCCAAGCCGGACTCTAAGGCTCGGCCCGACTTGGCCCGTTGCAGGAATTCTCTGGCTCTCCCAACTTTACATCCTACAAATTCCACCACCAGAGCACAGCTCTCCAACTGTCTCATACAGAGTCCTCACACCTATCTTTACCCGCTGTCAAACACTGGCACACTTTGGAACTGGAGAGATTACCCAACATAAATTCCTCTGAGAGGCCTGTTGGATCGGGGCATATTACTCTGCCTGACATAACCGAGTGAATTCTTAATGGCAACAGTTTCACCTCACTGATGATGCCCAACAAGGCTGAAACACGTGTATGGGGTTACTGATGGTACTCTTGTTCAGAGGAGAATTGCCTAGCATTTCGGCGCTGGACTGCTCCTGGGCAGTACAAAGGCTGATATGCTGGGACATTTCTTCTCTGTGAAAGGGACAGAGAGCTAAAGACTTGGTAGAGTCTCTCCCAGGGGTTATTCACCCAAGAACAGGTCATTGGGCTGTGTTCGTGCTGGTAGAGAGATTCCCAGACCCCCCTTTGTTTTGAATTAATTAACTTTGGGTTTCACCCTAAGTTAACAGGGTGATCCAGATGTGGACCCCTTGATCACTGTTTTTAGAGAGGCAACAGTTTCACCTCACTGATGATGCCCAACAAGGCTGAAACACGTGTATGGGGTTACTGATGCTACTCTTGTTCAGAGGAGAATTGCCTAGCATTTCGGCGCTGGACTGCTCCTGGGCAGTACAAAGGCTGATATGCTGGGACATTTCTTCTCTGTGAAAGGGACAGTGAGCTAAAGACTTGGTAGAGTCTCTCCCAGGGGTTATTTACCCAAGAACAGGTCATTGGGCTGTGTTCGTGCTGGTAGAGAGATTCCCAGACCCCCCTTTGTTTTGAATAAATTAACTTTGGGTTTCACCCTAAGTTAACAGGGTGATCCAGACGTGGACCCCTTGCTCACTGTTCTTAGAGAGGCAACAGTTTCACCTCATTGATGATGCCCAACAAGGCTGAAACACGTGTATGGGGTTACGGATGGTACTCGTGTTCAGAGGAGAATTGCCTAGCATTTCGGTGCTGGACTGCTCCTGGGCAGTACAAAGGCTGATACGCTGGGACATTTCTTCTCTGTGAAAGGGACAGTGAGCTAAAGACTTGGTAGAGTCTCTCCCAGGGGTTATTCACCCAAGAACAGGTCATTGGGCTGTGTTCGTGCTGGTAGAGAGATTCCCAGACCCCCCTTTGTTTTGAATAAATTAACTTTGGGTTTCACCCTAAGTTAACAGGGTGATCCAGACGTGGACCCCTTGCTCACTGTTCTTAGAGAGGCAACAGTTTCACCTCACTGATGATGCCCAACAAGGCTGAAACACGTGTATGGGGTTACTGATGGTACTCTTGTTCAGAGGAGAATTGCCTAGCATTTCGGCGCTGGACTGCTCCTGGGCAGTACAAAGGCTGATATGCTGGGACATTTCTTCTCTGTGAAAGGGACAGTGAGCTAAAGACTTGGTAGAGTCTCTCCCAGGGGTTATTCACCCAAGAACAGGTCATTGGGCTGTGTTCGTGCTGGTAGAGAGATTCCCAGACCCCCCTTTGTTTTGAATAAATCATCTTAGCCAGACTTCCCAAATCCATTCTTTTATGTGCATCCTGTGTGGGCCTCCTGATGGTAAATTACAGGGCCTGCGGTAGCGGTCCTATGGTTATGGTTAAGTTGTTCAACCCATAGGAAGAGCACTTTTTGGGCAGCTTATAACTTTTCCCCCCCGGACGAATCCTTATGAATCTTTGCAAAAAAAGTATATCGCCCGTCAGATTGATTCTGCAAAGTTTGGTGAGGTTTTGTCAGGGGTGGGGGGAGAGTGGCTATAATATTATGGGATGGCCCTCAAATGTGTGGTTTTTCCCATAGACGCAATGGAATAAAGTGTTTGCTCACGCCTACAGCCCAAACCGCTGGATGGATTTTCAACAAATATGCGGCAGGAGTGGCAGCTTGGTCACGAAAGTGTGCTTTTATAAACGTTGTTTAAATCCATCCAGTAGTTATTTTTAAAACAACCAAAAAATAGGTAAAATAAGATTTGTGATATAGTAATATCTGCGTTCGGTCCACAAACTTACTTCCCTGTTCAGTCCGCGGACGGGCCTCGCATTGGCTCAGGGGGCGGTGTGACATCAATGCTTACTTGTGCATTACAGTGTTGGTATAAATCAATTTTTGGATGGTTTATAACTTTGGTGCCACTCAATGAAACTGTATGAAATTATGGAATTGCATTCTAGACCTAACTCTGAATGGTACCGCAAAGTGTGGTGCTGTTTTGTTAAGAGGGAACAAAATTAGAGGGGTCGCAAAATATTTTAAAGGCTTATAAATGTGGTGCCATTTGACAAATCTACACATCAGTTTGCAAACATATTGTAGACCTAGATGGGAATGTGTTGGCAAAGTTTGGTGGGATTTTGTCAAGAGGGGGCCAAATTCGAGTGGGTATCACCATTTTTAGATTGCTTATAAATTTGTTGTTGTTTTACGAATGTGGACAAAAGTTTTCAGAAAGAGTATAGACCCAACCTTGAATGTGTGTGCAAAATCTGAAAGGATTTTGTCAAGTGGGGGCTAAGTTATATGACTATTGTATGTACATACATTTTGACACTTTTGAAAAAATAAAGCATGGGTGGATTTGCAGAACACTTGTGGAAGCAGCATTGGCAAGAACCTGAAAGCATGGTTTTGCAATATGTCATAATATGTCCTGTGTTTTATTTTTTTTAAAGTGTCATAATGTAGGTACAACAATAGTGATATACCTTGGTGACTGAGCTATAGCCTGTGGCCATGGGCAGGGGCCAGATTGTCTCGGGCCATGACCTGGACAATCTGGCTACTGGCCATGACACAAAGGGACCAGCAATGGGGATAAAGTGGGCATGGTCACCATGGACCGGCTATGTGGTAACGTTTTTTAAAATTGGGATAGGTTTGAATGGGAAAAAGTGTGCTTTTGGGTACAGGTTGATGTGCTGGATGGGATTGCAGCAATATGCACGAGCAGGGTCAGCAAGAACTTGAAAGCATGGTTTTGCAATATGTCATAATATGTCCTGTGTTTTATTTTTTTCAAAAGTGTAAAATGTAAGCACACAAAACAGTGATATAACATTGGTATCTGGGAAAAGGGCCTGGCTGTTAGCAAGGAGAAATGTGTACTGTAATTTGGTTATTGGGGCATGCGGCATGACTGAAGCAGTAGGTTTGATTGGGAAAAAATATTCTGCTTGCGCTTACAGCCTGAAGTGGTGGACTAGATTATAACAAACCTGCGCGACGAGTTTTAGCAAGGACCTGAAAGCATGTTTTGGGAAATATGTCTTGTGTTTTATTTTTGAAAAGTGTAAGAATGTAAGTAGAAAAACTAGTGATATAAATGTGGTGTGCGAGTAGTGGGCCCTCGGCAAATGCAAATGTGTACTCTGATTTGCTTATTGGGGAATGCGGAATTGGCTGAAGCCTCTATGCCCCATGGGTTTGGAGACTAGCCACGTCTGCAAGTCATGAGCACTGGCCATTGGTTAAATTATTAGGCTATAGTGGACATTGAGCTAGGATGCAGGGTAGATGCAGTGAAAAATAGGGGTGGTTTGGTTTTTCTGGGGTCATAGTGAAGCCTTATGCTGTAGACAATTGAAGGATAATTTCCATCCCAAGCATGCACTGCTGATAACAACAAACATAGGTATGTGTTGCAAAAATGTTTTCTTAAAGGAGGTTTATAGTTCTATGTAAAAAGGAATTATTAACAGTGATGTAACACCATGAAACATTTTGAGTTATCAAAACCTATTAAATTGACTGAAAAAACTTTGTTAAATGGATGTTATGGTTAAGATGAATCCCACCCTTGGGACTCCTCTGCTCCAGTAGTTAGTCATCCCTTGGTATTTCCCTCCTGGGTTCTCATGAGCACTTGTCCATTCGTACTGCCCCTTCTATTTAGGCACTTCTCTCACTGCACAATGCAAATGTGCATTTATAGGAGCATTATGTACAATTTCTTTGTATAAGTAAGTGAAATGCAGATGCAAAAGATTGTTAAGTGGCAGTTGGTATGTGGAAGCTTAGTATGGTCATAGGGTTATATGTACAGTTTCTGGAAGTGATTGGTTGATGGATGTGTGACTGTTTCAAAGCACGCATTGAGGGAGAGTTACCAATATAAAATTTAAAAGGTTAGAAGGGCTGCCCTGTGCGATGGTGTCCTTGTGCAATCCAGGTCTTTTAATGATCCATTGCCCGGAAAGGGCCTCTGGAGACTGTGGATAGTTGTAAAGGTTCATCGATTATGGTCCTTATTGCATACTGGAGAAAAGTATTTGGGACAGAAAATTGTTACTTTATTTTGGCGGTGGCGGGTGCCGCTGCCGTATTCACTCCTTCTCTTAACCTCCTGCAGGCCGCCATTGAAAGGGAAAGGGGCTCCGTACGGAGCCCCCTTCCTTTTCCATGGTGGCAATCCCGGGTTGCCTTTTTGGCAACCCGGGGTGCTAATGCCTTCATCCCCGTTAAAGGGGCGGGAACAGGGGATAAAGGCCCAGAGCCCTTGTTATCCACTCTCGCTTCACTTGAACCGATAACTTGGGCTGCCGGCCTTTATCCCCAGTTCCAGACCCTGGAATGGGGGATGAACGCCACATTATTCCCATTAGCATAACACAAAATGCTAATGGGAATGTTGGAGAATCTTATTGTTTGATTTGTTTGTTTGTTTGTTTGTTTGTTTGAGTCTATTATTTTATTGAGTCTTTCTACTTTATTGAGAAATGTAAAGTAGATTGAATCTATAAGATTATTATTTTTTGTTAAATTTGTTAACTATGAAAGGTGGTTCGTACAGGAACCTTTTTTTTGCAGAAGAGGTCAGAAAGTAAGGTGGCGAGGGAAATGAGGGAAGAGGCACCAACTACTAATATGGAAGGGCAGATGAACGGGAAGATGTTGCGCATTGTTTCTCATGCTACTTGATTACAGTTGCGCATGTTTCCCATGCTACTTGATTACAGCTTCAAAAGCACTTTGAAATTGCTCCCCCCTGCAGAGTGGTGTGTTGCAGTATATACAGAGAGAGTACTGTTGTCTTTGAAATATATGGATCAACAGCCTCTTTTATCGCTTGCAAGGTAGCATGTGGGATTTTGTGTCCCACAAAAGTAGGCTGGGTGGTTACAGTATTGGTTGAGGAAGAAGAGGTAGAGGAAGACAGCCTACTACTTGCTAAGAAAGGAACAACCTTTCTGAGAGCATTGCGGTGGTTGGATTTGGTGTGGCGGCGCATGGAGGTGGTCCCTTAGGAGTGCTGTCCAGGTAGTCTGCGACTGAGTAATGCAATTTACCTTGGTAGCTTTAGCCTTTGGTACATTCCCAACAGTGGTAAAGAACTGCCACACCCATGATTCTCTCTGGGTGCTAGAAGTAGGCACTTTCTGTACTTCATCTTCATGGTCCTCTTCATTGTCTTTGGAAGTACTCTGCTTTTTTCGTTGTGTAGGTCCTCCAGTTGGTGGTGGTGGTGATTCTTGGGGAGGAGGGATGATGCCATTTTAAGATAGATGGCAGTTTTGCTAATATTCTTCCAAGTATGTGCTCTGTGCTAGATTGTTAATGGATAACGAGTACAAATAGGTGTAGGAGCTGTGCAACAGTACATTTTGACCATGAAAAATCTTGATCAGCAAGAAATGCAGTTCCTAACTGTCCTCGAAGCACGGACCTGTTCACGAAGTGCGGACGTGTTTGTGAACACGTCATCATGCCGCGCATGAGTGCCTGGTCACGTGACACTGCCTGAAAAGTCTGCGATGATGTCAGACATCTTCATCAGACATCAGACGTCAACGATCACGGAAAAAGTTGCTAAAAGTGTATATAAGTATTAAAAAATATGCCAGACGGTGGGGAATGGCAGAGATTTAAGGTGAAACTCTGTAAATTGAACAAAAACATTGCTATATTGGTGTACGTATCATATTAGTAAGTTGTAGGAAATTAAGGGTGCAATGGTAAAAAAAACTATGCAATTCACAGAAAAAACATTGTTAAAGGGGCATTATGGTTAAGTTGCACTATTAAAAATGTATAAAATTCACTGAAATAACTTTGTTAAAGGGATGTTATGGTTAAGTTGCACTAATAAAAACCATTATGGTTAAGTTGCACTAATAATACCTATGAAATTCACTGAAAAAACATTGTTAAAGGAACGTTATGGTTACAAGTAAAACCGAAAAACCTCAGAAATTCACCAGTTATGGTAAGATTAGCAACCATAACTCGCACCACCACCGTGTACTGCTAAGACTAAAATCCAGGACATGAAAGATGACATCACAAATGTCATTGATGACATCACTGATGACATTCATTTTAATAAACACTTGTGTGCGAGCACGATACAAATAAAATATCATATCATATATCATATCATTAATTTTAATAAACAGTCCCTACAAGGGGTTGAGTTTATAATGTTGCAAACAAGATGTTAGGGGTGATTGGGAGAACTATCATTAACTACTTAATGTATTAAAGAATGTACTCATGTAAACAAATCATATTCTAGTGTTGTTGTTAGTAGAGGAACCTAATGAAAGATACATATAGGCAATGGTTGCAGCCCGTACCATAAAAGTATAATATTTTTTAATCTGGTAATTTCCAATAGTAAAATAATAAATGCTATGCTACCTTCTGAGAGTTTTGAGTAATGTAAAACATGGAAAAATAGGTTACAATTGAAAACTTACCAAATATATATAAAAATGCACAATGTATACAAATTAGAGTCACATACAGTGAAACTGCAGTAAGGAAGAAAGAAACAGCACCAAAAAATGAAAATAATATTAGAGTTAATCATCTTGTACACAAATTAATTGTGTGTTTGAGGCGTGCTTATTGACCCATGCATGTGCATTATGAGCTCAGATTAAACTCTAAACAAAGTCATTTTAGAACATATAAAAAGGTTGTGTAGATATATAGCACCATTTAAATTTTGCAAATTCTCATTGTCAGTAAAAACAAAAAACTAGCCTAATCCGGTTGGTAATCAAAAACAAGTGGTCCAGATATGTGATGTCCGATGTCATCAATGACATTTGTGATGTCATCTTTTATGTCCTGGGTGTTAGTGTTAGCAGTGCATGTTGGTGGCGTGAGTAGTGGTTGCTTAGCTTACCATAAGTGGCGAATATCTGAGGTTTTTCAGTTTTACTTGTAACCATAACGTCCCTTTAACAATGTTTTTTAATTGAATTTCATAGGTTTTTATTAGTGCAACTTAACCATAACGTCCCTTTAACAAAGTTTTTTCAGTGTATAAATATATAAAAGCATGCTCTTCACAACTGGTGACCATCCCATGTCACCTGTAAATGGGGTTTGTATCTGTATCTTTGTACATCAGAGGTACATATATTGTCTCGTTTGCCTGATAGGTCTTTGTCTATCAGTATATTTTATTTATTTATTTATTATGTATTTGTAAGGCGCTTATACATCAAGCAAATTGTGTGTCAAAGCGCCCACAGGGCAACAGGGAGGGAACGTGGGAGTGAAAGGCAAATATAACAATGAAAGCGAGAGACGGCCCTACTAGGCCTTGTGAGCTTTCAAAGTGTGCAAGTGCATAGAGAGAGGGATGAGGGGGGCCGGGGGGAAGAGCCAGGAGTGACACGGAGGGAAGTGCTAGGGAGTATGTGGCAAACTGTTAAGTGACTGTGCAGTTAGCTCAGGCCGCAGATATCTGGAACAGGAACACTGTTCGATGTCAAAGGGATAGAAGTGGTAGTTGTTTGCCTAGTGAGTTCAATACTTCCCGCCACCACTGGCATGAGTTATTGAAGATAATGTTATACTTTACTTTTTCAGGCATGAACTAAGAAACATGATGTTCTGGATCCCACCATGTGTCAAATTACCTCAGGCACCACCTCCCACAACAAATGGCTCGTCAGTGACGAGATGGAAAAATCTCAACACTACTCATTTTGGATCAACAGTTGAAGCGTTACGTTCACATCAATTAGATCACAAAATAGATTCAGTTTATTATTGAAAAATTAAATCTATAAAGCCTATGCAAAATATAGTTCCGATTTTCTATACCTTTAAGAGAAAACACTTCACTCTAACATATTTCAATTCACATTGGACAAAGTACATTTATCATTTCATTCAGTAGTTCTAAACAAACCCTAGTTTCCGCATTTCTCATTTTTTGAGCCACAACATTTTCTATTTCTGCTTTATTTTCCTTCATTTTAATAGCTGGAAAGCCAATGACTTTGGATACAATTTGTCTTTAGGAGCAGCACAAACACATCCATGCAAAGAGATAGAACTCCACCTCATACTCCAGACTTATAGACAACAAGAACATTATACTCGAAAATCCGATTCGAGTATAGGAATCCCCTGACAGACCACATATCTACGGTGACGAGGTGGCATCCATAACCATACACACTTATCTCTGAATACCAGGGATGTCATTTAGGGGTCACAACTGCGACCACTGAGGTCTCCCGTGCTACCCCTATGGTCTCCCGTGCTACCCCTAAAAAAATAAAATTAAAAAAAACATGTATTTTTGTTTTTTTTTAAGCCAAGGTCCAGGGCTGTGGCCAGCGCCATGTGGCTCTTTGCTTCTGGAGTGGCTGGCTTTCTTGTTCAGGCCTCTTAAAAAAAAGATTTTTTTGAAATAAACAGGGGTTCCACAAGTCTAACACTTTCAGAAGTGACCCTAAATAAGAAAGAATGGGAATACCAAATAATTTGTCTCTCTAGAATTCTATACAATAATTGTTTGACTCATTAAAGGTTTATTTCATGCACACTCTAAGGGGTGAGTCACTGATTTAGTCAGTTCTTAAACACCTCAACTCAGCCTTTCATCATTCTGAGGTTGATAAATGAGTACCAACACAGGTTGGGTGATATGGTATGTATATTTGTTCTATATAAAGCACTTAAGCGTAATATATAGCGTTATATATAATAGCACATCAGTATTGGCCATGGACGTCTGCTTGCATTCACAGTAATTTGGTAATATGGACCGATACACACTGATCTTAACGATACATATGGCGATCCATTCTTGTATGAAATGTATATCACATTATAGTGATATTGTAACCCTATTTTTCGTAGCGAGCTTAGGAACAATGCTATGTGATGCCACTTTCTGTTTTGTCAAGGGGTGAAAGGTTGTGTTCTATCACTTCCTGTGGTATGACTTCGGGGTGGGGTCAAATGACATCACTTACTGTGATGTCATCAGAGGTCAAGGGTCATGTGATGTCACTTCCGTTACCCCTGGCATTTTGGTGAATGACGTCCCTGCTGAATACTAGGTGCAGTTTGAGACATATGTTTTGCCACCCCTCAATGACTCAAGTGTACTCTAAAATCACCTCAAGCTGGATGAAGAATTCTGGGAAATGTCCAGTGAACTAGGATTGAGTGGAATATGCGGCTCAAATATCATTCATTGGCGTTCATCAAACCAAACATGTATCGCTTTTTCATAATAATAAACCTTTAAATCGGTTGTTTATTATGTGAAGCATTCTCCAGTTATATCAAAGTTAATTTCAAAATCGTATTCTTCTGTGTAAACAAGTATGTAATTAGTTTCCCCCTTCACGGAGAGAGAGTGAACACAAGGTAGAGAGTGAGAGCCAGAGAGCGATAATACATGGATGGAGTGTGTTTACATGTCATTAGCCTGCTATAGACAAGAATCTGCAGGCTCAACCATCATCCAAGGAAGCCAGGCTAGTGAGGTCCTCGTCTGGTTTGGATTTTCTTGCTGGTTTCCAGAAGTGGGAGGTTAGCTCAGCGGCAACGTGCGCGCCTTGGAAACAAGACGACATGCAGCAACACAGGTTCGATACCCGTGATGCCCCTGGGCTGTGTGAGCACTTTAAAAATACCAATACTGAAATAAATAAGCAGAAAACAAGCCGGTCCAAAAGATTATTATTTTTTTTTGTTTATACTTTGTTTAACCCAAAGGGTTTTTAAACGTTTTTGCGTTTGCGTTTCAATCCTTTCCATTAGAATATTGTTTACCTATGGTCGTTTTTCTATAGTTGACAGAATTGTATCCAAAATGTTTTCTGTGGCAGTGACCCAAGTAGTTCGTCCGCCTCCAATTAGCCTCGCCCACCAAGTCTCTACATCGAAAGTGTGGGCTGCAGATAATATCTCCTTCAAGTAAGGACCTCTTATAGCCTCTACTTCTGGGCATCTTAACAATAGGTGTTTGGTCGTTTCCACCATAGCCGGGTCATTGCAAAATCTGCAAACGTTTGTGCTCGCCAGGCCTCGTATCATCAAGATTTCGTTCGTATGGAGTAAGTTGAGGCGGGCTCTTATAAAAGTATTCCTCAGCTTGCGGTTTGGATATCTTTTCATGTACGCTTGTAATTCGTGTAGTTTGTGGAACGTCTGTGGCAGGTGCGAGGTTAACTTGTACGAAGCGGCCTGGTTCAAAGTAAGTCTCCAGTCAAGCTCGTTTAATTTATTTTGGATTTTCATCGGATTGTCCGTCAACTCCTTTTTGGAACATTGAATAGAGTCTAATTTTTCTTCTTGTTCTCTGTACCACCTGTTCAGGACAGACAGGCGCCCTCCTTCTGCCTCTGTATTTATAGCTTCCAAAAGCTCAGGGCGATTTTCCAGCAATAATTTCCTAAACAACATCAAGCTGTTTCTTTCCACTATCGAGGCAAGCGAGATTTGGCTCATTTCATGTCTGATCAAAACCAATGGAGTTGAGTTTGGTAGATTTAGGACCTCTCTCCAGTATTGCCTTTCAAGTTTCGTCCAGATGGTGTGTGGTAACCCCAGCATTGCTTCAGCTCCGTAGATCAGTGTGGGAACTACCTTGGCCTTGTAAAAGTCCACAATTGGTATGAGGGAGAAGCGACCGTATTTTCTATCTATCGGTTTAGCCTGCGATATTAAGTTCTTTATTTTTGACAGCAGATGTTTTTGCATTGCAATCTCCCTTGGCGAGTTGTCCACCACAATGCCCAGATATTTAAATTCTGTGACTGTGCCGATGTGTTCACCTTCCAAAGACCATGCATATGAGTCGCTTTTGCTTTTGCCTTTCCCAAAGAACATGATTTTGGTCTTGGGCTTGTTTATTTCAAGACCATTTGCCTTGATGTATTTAGCGAAGTTGTTAAGTTGTCTCTGCAGGCCTATTGCTGTTTGATCTGTGATGATGATGTCATCCGCATATATAATTCTCGAGATTTTCATTTGGCCAATATGCAGAGGGAATTATCTGACCTTTGCTTCTGATTCTTTGTAGTCGCCAATGAAGCTCAGAAATAATGCCCGGGCCAACGGGCAGCCTGCTTAACTCCCTGACTGGTTGGGATCTCCTCCGAAAGTGCGCCTTGGTTGTCAAGCCTCACTTGGATCCTTGTGTCCATGTGTAGTGCTATAATTGGATGTAGAATAGACACCGGGCAATTCCAAGACTTTAACTTTGCCCAGAGCCTCGCTCTGTTAACTTGGTCAAAGGCTTGTCTTAGGTCGATAAAAGCCATGTAGGTACGGGTGCCGCCTGCCAGGCTTTTGTATTTTAAGATGTTTACCGTTAGAATGTTAATTGTTGTTCCCACATTCTTTTTGAAGCCAAATTGAATGGGGTCTTCACAGGGTGCGTCTTTAGCCCACCTTTGGAAGTGTTGTAGAAGTAAAGAACCGTACACCTTGCCAATTACGTTCAACAGGGCAATAGGCCGAAAATTTTTAGGGTCGTCTCTCGCCCCTCTCTTGTAAATAGGTACCACAACTGCGGTGGTCCAAGATTTCGGTAGAGCCCTTGCAGCTGTCAATCTTCGGAGGACCGCACATATGAAGTTAGCCCATGCCTCAGGATGTTCTTTCAGGTGCCTATTTGTCAGACCGTCGGGCCCAGGGGCCCTGGAATTTTTCAATTTTTTCAGAATGTACATTATGTCTTCAAGGTCGTGAAGCTCCACCCAGGGTTCTGTGCTTTGGACCTGTGCAGTTTCGGTGCCAACCTTAGGCTCGAAGAAAAGGTTTGCGAAGAACTCTGTCCATTTAGCCTCTGCGATGCCATTGATTAAGACGTCTGAATTGATCCGTTCTGTTACGTTTATCAGGGCCCAGAATACTCTTGGGTTTTTGGTTGACACACTTCGCAACATGTCTTCCGAATCTTTTTGATACATGGCGAGACGATGGTCTCGCAGCCATGACTTGTAAGATTTTAGCTCGTTGATCCAAAGTTGTTTGTTAGAGTCAGATCTAATTTTCACAAAACTTCTCTTAGCCTTCCTGAGTTGACGTCTTTTCTCGACCAAGGTTTGGTCGTAAGTATGGATTGATTTGTTCGTAGATGTTCTATTCTTCAAACTCGGTTTCTTGAAGACGTTCAGAAGATCACTGTAGTCGGGAAGGATAGAGACGTGCTCTTGAAGCTCTAACTTGGAGTAGTTATTTGTCAGAGAGATGACACTGTTTAGGCTCAATGCAAGTCGAGTTCCATTTGCATTTGTTACAAGCTTTGGGGCCGAGGCTATTTTTTCAGTTGAAATGGTTGGCCAGGACAGGCATAGAAGATTATGGTCGCTCGCCTTGGTTTTAACCACGTTGAAAGATGAAATGATAGACAGTAGGGCCGATGAGGCGTAGATGTAATCTATTGTTGCCTCCAAACCACGACCTTCCCATGTTGGATACTGAGCTGAATTCCCAAAAGTGGCGGCCACATTGAACAGATCTTTAGATTTCATCAGTACTGACCAAGCTGCACCCCTTGCTTCAGCTTTGGTTCTCGTCGGTTTCTTTCCGCATACTGCGTTCAGGTCGCCGCAAACATATAAATGGACTTCAGACTGTGCAATGTATGCTTTGTCGATTTCTTGTTCGACCATATCTAGAAAGTCCTTGTTTGAGATGGCTTCTGGGTTCCAGTACAAGTTTATGACTATTGCTGTTGTCGAGACAGATCTGTTATATAGTGCGTCCCAGTACTTCCATTTTACTTGTACTGAAATCATCAGGAAGGAAAGTGTCAGGATTCTAATCATTTTCATTCCAATGCCCATTCTAACTGCAGTTATCAAGCCCGACGAGGGTCGGCTTTTCGGTCCCTTTTTAGCTGTTGCAAAGGCTATTTCGAAACCATCTAAGATGGGTTTTGTGGTAAGCCATGTCTCTTGAAAACACATGATATCGAAAGAGGCAAAGTTCACGTCACCCCGTACTGTAAGGTGCATAAATCCTCGAGTATTCCATGAGCAGAGTTTAGCTAGATTTGTAGTTGGGCCTGTTTTCGAGTCGTCGTCGCCAGAGTTCTTGTTGGCAATGGATTGCTATTTTTCTTGGGGGCCAAGAGCTTTCGGGAGCCATGCCCACATCTTTTGCAAAGGATTTGATTTTTCCTTGTCTTCGTTGCCCTTTTTGTTCCGGTTGCACCTTCTGTGTACTCGTTCTTTTAGTCGGCAATGATGGCCCAGCTGGTTTTCTGTCATATTTTGTCACTTCCACCTCGTCACTTTCTTTATTATTCATTGAAGGTTTACCCCGTGGATCTAGTTTTCTGGTATTTTCTTTATGAAGTCTTCGCTTTGGCGAGTTTCTCGTCGATTTGTTCGCCCATGCTTCTTGATATTCCGTATTACGGTTCTCTTGAAGGTGTTTTTGTCTCCTAGCCTCAGGGGATCTATCATTTGAGGAGTTATACCCTTTCCTCGTTGAACGGTTATTTGGACTGGGGTAAGTTGGGTCATCCCATTTAGCTCTTCTCTCGTCACCAAATTCACTTATGTCATAGCCCATTTTTAGGAAGTCTTTCAAGGAGTCGCGCAGCCTCTGTTTGACAGATTTTGAGGAGATAAATAGATAGGCAGTTGCGCGGCGGCCTTCATGAATCGGCTCCACTATTTGCAAATCTCTCGATTCCACTGGTCTTAGTTTCGATATGCTATGTAGCAACTCCATCACAGTTCTTCTATTCAGGATTACATAGTTGTGGCAGAAGCCGATTTGTTCAATTTTGAAAGCAGGCAGATCTCTAGATCGCATTTTAAGTGGTACCCATCGTCCTTTATCTTCTCTTTCTTGTCTTTTTCCATTTCTATTTGCTGTCCGATCTTCTCGCCATAGATGGTTCTTGTGTCTTTCTTGGTGCTAAGCCTCATTTCCGGATGTGGATGGGAGATATTTCTCTCCCCGCCGATTTTCTAGATCACTAGCTTTTGTAGAGTGTGTTTTTTGCGGACCTTGACTCAGGGTCTTACACCCCTTCTCGTCCTGTTTGACAGGACTCCGGGTAACAGAGCGAGTAATCTTCTTACAATGATACTTCGATGGTAGAGATAGATGTTTACCTCTTACTTCTTTTGATCCTTGCTCCGATCGGGATTCCGGTTTGTGGACTCCTTTTGTCCCTTTTTCCATTGATGTCTCTATAAGTTCTAGGGAAGGAGGTTCGCAAGATTGATTCAAGTTTTCGAGAACTTCTTCCATCAGAAGATCTTCTGTAGATTTTGAAGTGTTAGAGACTTTGGAAGTCTCCATTTGATTCGTGTCAGTTGGGGTCAAAGCAGCCTCTGGGATTATTGGAGTTGAGCAATTTAAATTTGCATTTGGGCACGCTCCATCACCATAGTTCTTCCTCCTATCTTTGAAGCTCTTTTCCTGCACTGGTAGGCAGAATACCAGTTGCTTTCCCTTAATTTCAACTGGTGTCGTTGGCAACTTGCGATCAGCAAAAATGGAGAAGTCTTTGTTGGTAACTGCTTCCATATTCTTCGTTTGTGAGTTCTTTGAGTTATTCACTAGTTTGGGGACTTTTTTTTCAGATGCAATGTTTTGGGCCTTCTTTGGTCTGTGTCCACTGACGGCGTCATCTTTCTTTTGTGGATTGTCTCGCAGGTGTGTACTTGTAGGCTTTGACCTTTTAGTTGGCAGTTGGACTGGCGAAGTTTGCTCGATTATGAGCAAGTCTGCCTCCTCCGTCGACTTTGGGGGGGATTGAATTTGTTTTGGGACGTAAAGCATGGTTTGAGACCCCTTTTCGATGCTTGCCGATATAGAGGTCCTTTTCGTTCCTTCTGGCGCTATCGGCCAAGGACGTCGTGTACCAGCCTTGTTTTTTTCGTGGTCCACCGCAGTGACATACCCTTCCAAATATGCAAGCTTTGCATGCATTGTTGTCAGTAGAGAGCAATTGTCTTTTAATGAATCATTTATGGCTTCATAAAGCTTGGTAAAGGGGGCCATTGCGACCGCCACCGCTGCCATAAGCGTCACCATATCCGGTCTTTTCTCTGGTGATTTCTCAGGCAAATGGTTTTGTCCGAGGGTTTTTCCTTTGTCCCTGCTTAGCGTTGTTATGGCAGATAAATTTAAGTCATTTGCCATTTAGTTTGCATCTTCGACTGAAGGGAACCAGTCCTCTGGTTCCCCACTCTCCATAAAATATTTGGGTCTTGCTTCATCATTATAATCAGTGTTTTGTATTTTGTCAGCGACAGGTTTTGCGTTTTCCAGGCTAGCCATAGGGGACTTAATCTCCACTGTAGTTGATGGCGTCTCCACCCCCTCCCGTTCGTCTGTAGGCAAAGCACTGGGTTCCGCTTCATCTTTCTCTTCCACACTGTGAGATAGATTTTTATGATTTCCTATACTGGGATCACCCAGATCTGGTATCGAGGCTTGAGTTGCAGATTGTAAGTCTTCTAAGCTGTGCACCACTTCCAGCTTCTCACTGTCAAGATTTGCAGTTTCCAGGCTAGCCATACCAGTCTCATTCTCCACTGTAATTGATGGAGTCTCCGCCCTCTGCCATTCGTCTGTGGGCGAAACATTGGGTTCAACTTCTTCTTTCTCATCCATCACACTGGAAGGTAGATTTGTGTGATTTTCTATACTGGGTCCGCCCAGGTCTGGCACCGGAGCTGGAGTCCCAGATTGTAAATCTTCTGAGCTGTGCACCACTTCCAGCATCTCGCTGTCACTTATTTCACATATGTTTTCGAACTTCTTTTTCTGTGATTCACAAAAAAGTCTGCCACACTTTGAGGCGA
The DNA here is from genome assembly GCF_040938575.1 of Ambystoma mexicanum. NCBI lineage: Eukaryota > Metazoa > Chordata > Amphibia > Caudata > Ambystomatidae > Ambystoma > Ambystoma mexicanum. The sequence goes on from NC_090932.1 coordinate 517,534,684, forward strand.
AAAGATGTTAGTTGCTTGTTGGCTTTTTGTTTTTGTACTGTCTATAGATCGCCTTATTTTCATTTTTGGTCTCTGTTTTCCCTCATTGTTGGAATCAAGTCCTTTAGACTTGCCTGGAAGTGTTGGTGCACTTGTCGATGATGTATTTGTCAAAGTTTGTTTTTTTGTTTTCAGCGTGGTTTTCAGTTTTTTACAGCACGGTCCTTCATCAGGTTGTATGTCCAGTGATTTTGTTGACTGGCCGCCGTTTGGGTGGCTCGTGTTGCCCATGGTCTCATTGGCTTTTGATGTAACTGTGTCTGCTGACCCTGCTGTGGTCGGCGTGCTAGGAGGGAGCGGATGGATTTTCACCAACACCCTTGCCGGTTTGCCTGCCAGTTGGTCATGTAGGCAGGGAGCTTTCTGCAAAAGTTCACCCTGTGCATTTTCCGTCATTGTCTCACACCGATCATCCACCAGGGGGCCCTTCAGGACTGCCACTACTGTCAAGACTACACCGTGGTCCATGACCTTCTCCGTGGGTTCCTGTTCCAGGAGCCACACCCTCGGGAGTTCCACTAGGTCCGCCGGTGCCTTAGCCCGCGGCTTTTCCCGATCAGCGGCTTGCTCCCCCGGACTGGCTCCCCCCATCACCGCCGAGCTCAACGCCGTCCGTCTTCCGACAGGCGGCAGAGCGTTCGCGGCTAACAGGACAGGGCCTAGCCCATGGGAGATGCCGCCCGGGATCTCCAGCAGAGCCGCGGGTCGCCCAGGTGAGTTTGAAGTTGTTTGGACCAGATTTTGGCGTACGGGGAAGATGTCCACTCCCCGCCACTCTTCGTCGTTGGTGCACAGATCAGTGTGCTGGGTTCCCAGTACTGGGAGTGTATTTTTTGCCGTTGCCTCCTCTTTTGACCAAGTTGTTTTCGGACAGAAGCTTCTGCTACTCCCAGGCGTCGATATTGTTGATACTTGGCTCATAGCAGGACTCTGTGTCGTTGCTGTAGCAGTTGGTTTGGTCTGCTTTGAATATAGCGGGCTTTTCTCTGGGTTTGAAGGCAGTTTTTTGCCCACTTCAGCTCGTGTACGGGACCGTGAACTCCTTTGCTGAGAGTCTTTATCACATAAAGTCGTAGTTAGTGAAGAAGTCAGAGTAGCGTCCCCTGCGTCCATGGCTGCCATAGACTGCCTGAGACTGCTACTCTGCCGCTACTCCGCGGCCGCTACGCGGTGTCAGGGAGCTTTTGAATGGTGGTCAGGTGGTCAGGAACAAACACAGTAAACAGACTGAAGAAAAGAGTAGCCTGCAGTCACTGCCTGAGACTGCTACTCTGCTGCTACTCCGCAAGGGACAACAGCTAAACACCCCTTTCCATGGAATGGGAGGAGTTGGGCATATTTCATAGGATCAAGTTGACTCTCATCTACATAAAAGTGGTGCTTTGAAGTGACATATTTACCATCATGGTTGCTGTAAGAGCAAGTTCCTGAAGGGGATTTTGATTTGCAGGCAGTGATGAGATTGCAGTAGTGGGCAGTTCTCTTTTTTCTGAGCTAGGGGCAGATATTCATTGCATTCTCAGCAAGGCCAGCAGTGAGCTGGGTAGAGGTTTGGACCTGTCAGCGTTTCCCAAAAATGTGTCAGCAGTGTCCCAGGAATAGCCATGGTGTCCAGGCCTTTAGCATGAGGCAAGAGTGTATCTCACTCACACCCAAGTGTAACATGGTAAGCAAAGGCCCTAAGCACAGGTAATCTTCGACTTTTACATGGTTATGCCATGTGTGTGCACAAATCAGACAAGCAGGCACCCTTGTGGCATCACATACTGCTCATTGTAGGCAACATCTTTCACTATGCCATAGACATAACATGAACTGGAAGGATATGAAGCCAATGAAATGAACCTGAGACACATTTTGCTGACGGTGTCTATTCTCACGGCTATGGCAATGTTCTGCCTACTGTGTAACAGTTTATGTTGCATTAGCTCATCCCTTGATGGGAAGCAGACCATCACGCCCACCCGATACATAAGCTTGTGTCGGCAGTAACTCAAGTTCCTCGTAATTTGGGGGAAAACTGTCAATAAAACGTCCTACATTTTCATTATTTTCTGTAAAATGAATTTCACCTGAATTTAATTTAATACACATTGTTTCACGTCAGCTTCACTTTCCATGGCAAACACAAAGGCACTGCAACATGTTGCATAGGAAATGAGGACAGCAGCAGCACTGAGATTGTCAAACCATGGAAAAAGCACTGCAGATGTATTTTGCATTTGTGTAAACCATTTTCATGCACTAGAATCTGTGGTTCTATTGTATCTTGAATTCAAGAGTGAATAAGGTAGTCGCGGAGGTATGCAGAAACAGGGAAGACCTTGCAGCAGCACGACGCTGGGAGGGCTGGGGTGTCTCTACTTGCACGGACGAGAATGGTAAATTCAAAGAACTGGATGCCTTAACTGAGCAGGCGGGGTTGTCCAGTGGTCAATTCATGCGATATGTGAGATTAGTGGGGGTGACTAAACGGAAATGGTCAGGGTGGCCTGAAGCACCAGAGGCAACTCGGCTACTGACTTTGATGTATTCCTTGGAAGACGGCTGACGACCGGTATCCAGACTATATAGCGGCTTAGCCAATAGACCCAACCCTCATAGCTCCAGGTTGAAATCATTCTAGGAGGCCGACCTTGGAGTGGGCATTGGGGAGCGTGAGTGGGAACACATACTTGGTTTCCCCTGGGAGGTGTCTAGGAACCCCTGTTTCAAATTGATTCAAATGAACGTGCTGCACCGCACCTACAGGGTGGCTAAGTTTAACAGTGGTAAGCAACCGACATGTCTTTGGTGTGGCAGTATAGGTGCTGACTTGGTTCATACATTTTAGGGCTGCACAAAGGTACAGAGTTTCTGGACCCGCATTGAGCAAGCGTGTTGAAAGGCATGGGTTAAAAGGTATACCTGGAGCCCAAATTGTTTGACTCATTAAAGGTTTATTTCATGCATACTCTAAGGGGTGAGTCACTGATTTAGTCAGTTCTTAAACACCTCAACTCAGCCTTTCATCATTCTGAGGTTGATAAATGAGTACCAACACAGGTTGGGTGATATGGTATGTATATTTGTTCTATATAAAGCACTTAAGCGTAATATATAGCGTTATATATAATAGCACATCAGTATTGGCCATGGACGTCTGCTTGCATTCACAGTAATTTGGTAATATGGACCGATACACACTGATCTTAACGATACATATGGCGATCCATTCTTGTATGTTATCTGTTTAAACACAATGCCCAGTGCTGACTGTTTGACTAGACACTGAATTGAATCTTAAACTTGGTTTAAGCGGTTTTCACTTGTGTGGGTTTCAGACCAGATTATTTTATGTGATGTGATCATTTTTAATGATGTTTTTTAATGAACTTTGGTTCAACTAATAAAAATTGTATTTTTTTGAGGATCATAGTAATTTCTGACTATTAGACAGGATACCCATGTGTGGTCGGCACTTTTTGGTAACTTCTTTTTGTAGATAACAGATATTGCTCCACGGAGTAAGAAGTTTGCATATCCCCAACTGTGGCTTAGAGCCGTGTTGAGAATAATGATCCATTCTTGTATGAAATGTATATCACATTATAGTGATATTGTAACCCTATTTTTCGTAGCGAGCTTAGGAACAATGCTATGTGATGCCACTTTCTGTTTTGTCAAGGGGTGAAAGGTTGTGTTCTATCACTTCCTGTGGTATGACTTCGGGGTGGGGTCAAATGACATCACTTACTGTGATGTCATCAGAGGTCAAGGGTCATGTGATGTCACTTCCGTTACCCCTGGCATTTTGGTGAATGACGTCCCTGCTGAATACTAGGTGCAGTTTGAGACATATGTTTTGCCACCCCTCAATGACTCACGTGTACTCTAAAATCACCTCAAGCTGGATGAAGAATTCTGGGAAATGTCCAGTGAACTAGGATTGAGTGGAATATGCGGCTCAAATATAATTCATTGGCGTTCATCAAACCAAACATGTATCGCTTTTTCATAATAATAAACCTTTAAATCGGTTGTTTATTATGTGAAGCATTCTCCAGTTATATCAAAGTTAATTTCAAAATCGTATTCTTCTGTGTAAACAAGTATGTAATTAGTTTCCCCCTTCACGGAGAGAGAGTGAACACAAGGTAGAGAGTGAGAGCCAGAGAGCGATAATACATGGATGGAGTGTGTTTACATGTCATTAGCCTGCTATAGACAAGAATCTGCAGGCTCAACCATCATCCAAGGAAGCCAGGCTAGTGAGGTCCTCGTCTGGTTTGGATTTTCTTGCTGGTTTCTAGAAGTGGGAGGTTAGCTCAGCGGCAACGTGCGTGCCTTGGAAACAAAACGACATGCAGCAACACAGGTTAGATACCCGTGATGCCCCTGGGCTGTGTGAGCGCTTTAAAAATACCAATACTGAAATAAATAAGCAGAAAACAAGCCGGTCCAAAAGATTATTATTATTTTTTTTTGTTTAACCCAAAGGGTTTTTAAACGTTTTTGCGTTTGCGTTTCAATCCTTTCCATTTGAATATTGTTTACCTATGGTCGTTTTTCTATAGTTGACAGAATTGTATCCAAAATGTTTTCTGTGGCAGTGACCCAAGTAGTTCGTCCGCCTCCAATTAGCCTCGCCCACCAAGTCTCTACATCGAAAGTGTGGGCTGCAGATAATATCTCCTTCAAGTAAGGACCTCTTATAGCCTCTACTTCTGGGCATCTTAACAATAGGTGTTTGGTCGTTTCCACCATAGCCGGGTCATTGCAAAATCTGCAAACGTTTGTGCTCGCCAGGCCTCGTATCATCAAGATTTCGTTCGTATGGAGTAAGTTGAGGCGGGCTCTTATAAAAGTATTCCTCAGCTTGCGGTTTGGATATCTTTTCATGTACGCTTGTAATTCGTGTAGTTTGTGGAACGTCTGTGGCAGGTGCGAGGTTAACTTGTACGAAGCGGCCTGGTTCAAAGTAAGTCTCCAGTCAAGCTCGTTTAATTTATTTTGGATTTTCATCGGATTGTCCGTCAACTCCTTTTTGGAACATTGAATAGAGTCTAATTTTTCTTCTTGTTCTCTGTACCACCTGTTCAGGACAGACAGGCGCCCTCCTTCTGCCTCTGTATTTATAGCTTCCAAAAGCTCAGAGCGATTTTCCAGCAATAATTTCCTAAACAACATCAAGCTGTTTCTTTCCACTATCGAGGCAAACGAGATTTGGCTCATTTCATGTCTGATCAAAACCAATGGAGTTGAGTTTGGTAGATTTAGGACCTCTCTCCAGTATTGCCTTTCAAGTTTCGTCCAGATGGTGTGTGGTAACCCCAGCATTGCTTCAGCTCCGTAGATCAGTGTGGGAACTACCTTGGCCTTGTAAAAGTCCACAATTGGTATGAGGGAGAAGCGACCGTATTTTCTATCTATCGGTTTAGCCTGCGATATTAAGTTCTTTATTTTTGACAGCAGATGTTTTTGCATTGCAATCTCCCTTGGCGAGTTGTCCACCACAATGCCCAGATATTTAAATTCTGTGACTGTGCCGATGTGTTCACCTTCCAAAGACCATGCATATGAGTCGCTTTTGCTTTTGCCTTTCCGAAAGAACATGATTTTGGTCTTGGGCTTGTTTATTTCAAGACCATTTGCCTTGATGTATTTAGCGAAGTTGTTAAGTTGTCTCTGCAGGCCTATTGCTGTTTGATCTGTGATGATGATGTCATCCGCATATATAATTCTCGAGATTTTCATTTGGCCAATATGCAGAGGGAATTATCTGACCTTTGCTTCTGATTCTTTGTAGTCGCCAATGAAGCTCAGAAATAATGCCCGGGCCAACGGGCAGCCTGCTTAACTCCCTGACTGGTTGGGATCTCCTCCGAAAGTGCGCCTTGGTTGTCAAGCCTCACTTGGATCCTTGTGTCCATGTGTAGTGCTATAATTGGATGTAGAATAGACACCGGGCAATTCCAAGACTTTAACTTTGCCCAGAGCCTCGCTCTGTTAACTTGGTCAAAGGCTTGTCTTAGGTCGATAAAAGCCATGTAGGTACGGGTGCCGCCTGCCAGGCTTTTGTATTTTAAGATGTTGACCGTTAGAATGTTAATTGTTGTTCCCACATTCTTTTTGAAGCCAAATTGAATGGGGTCTTCACAGGGTGCGTCTTTAGCCCACCTTTGGAAGTGTTGTAGAAGTAACTGGCAGGGGTGCAATGGGTTTTGGTTATTGTCTTCATATGCCTCTATTTCACCAGCTACATCCAAATGCAGTCCTGGTGTTCCGCTGCCTGTGACTTGTATCAAATGCATTGTATTCTTTTGACGTGATGCAACATTACATATCCCAGAAGGTTAGTGAAGGGTGAATGTAAGATTAGCACTCACTTTTGACACGGACTCATCTGGTCGCCATAGTGGTGGGGCGATTAGTAGGGGACTTCAGGTGAGGAGGGAGACCAAGTGGAGACAGGGATATTGTGTTGCAGCCTTTGAGAGGTAACCGGTTACTTCCTTTGTATTCCCAGTTGGTCTGTAATGATGTCAGAGTCATGGCAGTATAGTATGATTATTGGCCAGTCAGTGAGGGTCTAGGGTGAGAGTGTTTGCAGTGGTATATGGGGCAGCCTCTTAGGCTATTTGTACTTTTGGCTGGCTCTTTCGAACTGCATATTGTTTTCCCGCTCATTTTAGTTACCCAACACTCTGATACCCAGCATGTTGACCTGTGGTGTGTTTCCACTTCCTGTGGGCTTTTTATTGTCATGTGCAGGTGATGGCCTGCTTCTGTGGCTGTTGGAGGATGTATGCTTCTCAGGTGTGTTTATTTTCCTTCTGCTGGCCTGATGAAGCTACTTATGAAAGGGATAACTCTTCAGTATTGCCTTTGATGGATTGAGTAACCATCACTGTTTATGGGGGTTGAGACTGTTATTTGGTTGTTGAGACTGTTAACCCCTAAGTACTGTGTGATCATGTGACTTTTTCATGTTTTGGGAGACCTGGCAGGTAATTTACTGACAGTTTTGTGCTGAGGAGTTTTGGCTCAATGTTAGGCAGATTTCCAATTTTGAATAGGGTGGCATTCACCAACAGCAGTATTACAGATACACTGATGCTATAGCAATATTTCTGCGATACCATCAGCGTAGTTTCCTGTAATCTCCACCAACAGATATTTTCAATCATGTTCACCGCAGGTAATGAGGGATTTTGTCCATCATGGTGAACCCGGGGGTTGGAGGGGGTCCTTAAATCAGTAACATGTCATGCATGGATGGGATGCAGAATAACTCTTACACCAAATAAGACCGACTCAGGAAGTTGGCAAAAAGTCTCCTCTGACTGTTTTATTATCAATTGTCTAAAACAGGGAGTTACAACAGACATCAACGGACGTTCGCTTAAGTTCTCTAAAAGCTTTTAATAAACAACAACATTTATATAGCAACATTTTGTCATCATCATACTACGTGGCAAATAAGAGAAACCTACGGGGGTTGTGATACGCTCAAAGGAAACATCTAAGTATACTTTCTATATAAGGACGGGTTGTAATTGGGTCTCTACAATCGATCAGTCCCTAGTGCAAGTCATCCTCATCAGTTATTAGGTACACAGTATAATATTGGCTCACAAAATATACAGCCTTTTGTTATATGGTCCTCTATAATTGGCTGGAATGCTTGTACCCTTTTGGAACATTCAGCTCACTAGCAGCATGTAAGCTGGTACCCCAGGTGCCAGTGGGTGGACTTTGACCATGTCCCCCCACCCAATTAGCTCAACATCTCTCATGGCTTCTGCCATTCAGATTGTCATTCAACTTGGCCTTGCAAAATATCCTTGCTCCTGGGAATAAAAGGGAGTATAGGCACACGCTATCTCAAGTTCAGAGCAGCATGTCTATCTTCTATTTCCATCCTTAGCTCATGTGACAGGAGACCATATTCATTTATTTAAATTTTTTTAAAGCGCTCACACTGCCCGGGGGCTTCGAGGTGCTGTTACTACAGGAATATATCTTAGTTGCATATTTATAATGCTCTTAATGCCGAGAGGTTTCTAGGCGTGGACACGGGGATGAAACCTGTGTTGCTTCGTGTCATCCTGTTTCCAAGTCGAGCACGTTGCTGCTTGAGCTATCCTCCCGGGACGTATTTTGGCCTTTTTTGCAGCATTTAATTGTCTTTAATTAACAAACTTGGCACTCATGGTGTTCTTTCTTTGTACCATGACACAAGCCGATTCAGCGTCTCACTGTTACTGTTCTTCAGATAGATAACCAGTTTTTGGCTGTTCCATCCTTTGACACCAGGCCATACAGCTCTTCCAGGCTTTCCATGCTTTTAGCTTCATGTTACTGCGACACAACATTTCTGATTCTTCCTTCTTCGGGTCCAAGCTTACAAAACATGTGACACCGATGTCCAGCTTCAATACAATGGCGGCACCTCCTGCAGAATATTCACTACGTATAGCTAGCCTTTAAGATTACTTAGCCTACTTAAGTTGAACGGCTTGCGTTTTCTGCAATGCTCTTCACACGTGCAATCTTCATTCCGCATATGAACGTTTACTTGATTCTTTATTTCGTCATCAGATTCCATAAAGTCTATACATCTTCTTCTTTAGCCACTCTTCTCAGTGTGCCACCCTTGCTTCTTGTGATGTCACCAACTTCTCTTTCTTTCATCTTCATATTCCATCGGGGATTTCCTCCAAGAGATTGTCATCTCTACGGGGATACATCATATAGGGTTTTCTCAATGAATTCCTTTTCTCGAAGACTCTCTGTGGAATAGGCACAATTACTGGTGTTGTGGATGTCGCAAAATCTGACTGCCAGCATTTATGAAGGATGGGGGCGGGACTTCCTACAGAGGCATTCAGCTGCTCCTCTACACTGTCCTCAGCATGGTGCACAGAAAGATGACTCCTTGTTTGGCACATCCTGTGTTGAACGAGTCACATTATTCTGCTGAGGCTGCTCCCATTGCTGGCATCTGTGAGCAAGAGAATTTGGAAAAAGAGGTTTAATGTCCTAGTCACACAATCTAGCAGTGTTTTGTGGCCTAAAAGAGCACACTTGGCAAATGTGAGGTTGATAACTTTATTAACGCCTGTACAACTGGATGATGCACAGTTACTTCACTGTGCATGAGCTTGCCACAAACTATATACAATATAATTCAGTGGTCCCTGGACCTCAGCTGAGCAGACTATGTGGACCTGGAGGTCTGCTTGTAATGTTTAGGAAGAGCGCGAGGGTTGCATTGTGCTCTGCACTGCCCCGCGCTTAGAATTGATGCCTGTGTGCCTCCACGTGTGCAGCAACTGTCAAGTCTCAACACAGTGGCATGAAAAAGGATGAAGATTACATTCATTCAAATCTAAATCAATAAACAGGACAAATGCAGTTTTCACATGGAATAATCTTTCTAACATGGGCCTGCTGAAGCAAGTAAAAGGAATCATTTTAAGGGTCACATCATAATTCACAGTGATTCTTAACTTACATATGACAATGTGTAATGTTACAGGTTGGACACGAATCGCTCCAACTCTCAGAGGCAGTTCAAGGGGTTTTATTGATATTTTTCAGGATCCTAGGGCTGTGCCTGTCTCTCTCGACCTGTTTAGCACTAACTCAGGCATCCTTGACCCATGTTAGAAGATACAGAAGGTTGTCCATTACTTTTTAATTCTGTCTTATACTAGCAATGAGAACCTAAAGGTTGATTGCCTTCTCTAGCTAAGCTCCCTCAGGGACTTCCTAGCTATCCCTATTCTCTCCAGTTCCTAGTGTTCCACTTGGATTTGGGAATTGTGCCTTACAGACACCCTGTTGGATTCTGTGCCGTACTATCCTGCTCACTCTCACCTCTCCCTCTTCTGCTCTTCCTTCTCTCTACCCACTTCTCTTCACTCTATTCTTCTGTTCCTCTAACGTATTCCACTCTTTTTAGGCCTCGCCTTCACCATGTGATCTTAATTTTCTCTCCACTACACTACAAATCACTCCTCTGCAATACTACTCCCTCCTCCACACTACTACTCCCTCCTCCCACTAATACTCCATCCTGCATTCTACTAATCTCTCCACTATTCCACTTGGACACCTTCCTTTCCCCCAGCAAGGTACACTTCACAGTCACTCCTTAGATTATCCTCAAATCACTCGGCACACTGGCATACACACTCACTCTACAGTACCACTTGCACTCAGTAGCCAATGCCTCACCTTCCCCGAAATTGCATCCAAACTTTTCCGCTCCTTACTACCTCCTGGTGGTATCATGCTCATCTACCTCTTCCACCTCTAATCCCATTGAATAAACCACACTTCCTGCATCCTGTGGGGGTCTGTTATCCCTCTCTTCCTGCCGGATTTGGGCCTCTGTCCCTGGTCAATCTGGCCCTCTCCCGGGGGCATGGTGAATAAACAAAAAGTTACAAATAGCGTGCTAAGGCCCACTCATGTCTTGCATGTGGATCCACCGGGTAGCAACAAAGGCAGCCTGGGAAGACAAATGTTTATGTTTGTGTTCAGGGAACTGGTTTCTGGTGCCCCGAAGGCAGGTTTCATCATGGAGGGGATTGATGTCCTCCACCTTAGTCTCTGAAGGTCTAAGGAATTTGTTGGCTACTATGCATGTTTGATGAAGGAAGAAGGTGGGCACCAATAAGTAAATTAAATCAAATTAGTGTCCTTCATTAGCATCAACATTGCTAATTGGTTAGTTTGTGTTCAGAGAATGTCATGATCTCTGCTTCCAAAAGGTCAGGGTTTTCCCAACTCCCTTGGAAGCAGATCCATAACCCAGGTTCCGAGTGCCAACCAGTCCCAATTGGGACCTTTTGGACCCAGTCCTGGCGCCAGTGGCACCAGGCTCATAAATATGCCCAGTCCCAGCGCTGGAAGCGCCGGTCTCATAATGCTTGGGTGGACTTACCTGGAGCAGACCATGCTGCTTACTTGCCTGCCAGTTGAGCCTCTGATCCTCTTCTGTTTGGAACTACTTTTCCTGTTGGGTGGGGCAGGAGCCACTCCCTAGATTCAGAACACTGGAACTCTTCTGGAAAGCAGGAACTCTTTTCTTACCTAGGCGTGGCTGTGGAAGGAGACACCTAAGCACTACAGGAGGCTATTTAAACCACACCCGATGGATGAATCTTGCTTTGCGTTATTCTGCATCCTCTGCAGCAGAACGCTCATCGTGTCTTCTGCATCTGATCCTGGGCCTAAGGAAAAAGGCTTACCATCCTGAATCCAGTCTTCAGCAACACCTATAAAGACAAGAAAGAACAGGTTAGCATTACGGTCTTCAGTGACATCTCTTCACTTACCTGGTCCATCGGCTGTCACCAACGCCTCGCGCTGCATTCCGGCATCTGAAAGACAAAGGCTTACCTACTCTTCGTGCGCTCCGGAGGTCTTCACACTGCATTCCGGCATCTGAAAGACAAAAGCTTACCAACTCTTCGCACGCTCCGGAGGCCTTCGGCGCTGCATCCCGCATCTGAAAGACAAAACAAGGTGCGTTTAAAGACATTGGGGAACTTTAATACTCACGTGCCATTACTCCTTTCCACATCTAACCCAGTGGGTATTCCGGCACCCTGCAGCCGCTCCGAACTTGTACCTGCAAAATAAAAAGACAGTTAGAGCGCATCGTGAAGCAGGCAACAAGCGCTTACTTACGTGCTTCCAGGCGCTTCTATTCATCACACGGGCTCCATCTTCAACTCACTTCAGCCCGTCATCCGCCATCGCCGGAACCCTGCAAAACAAGAAACATCATTACTAAAGACTTTAAAGACATTAGAATTACTCGAAACTTACCGTTCGTGCAGTAAACGACGGACAGCAGTCCTCTGAAGTCAAGAGGCCTGCTCCCCTTATCCAGTGAAGAAACTGGTTACAGCACCCTGCCCCGAGGCAGATGGAGAGCACGGCGTTCACTTACCTAAGGTGAGAGCGTTAACCTTTGGGGTTCTACAGGAGAAGAGAAAGGGAAGAAGAGAGAGACATTCAATAACCCAGTTCCTTGATCCCATATTTTCTATCTGCAGACATCTTACCCTTCAAGTCAGACATACAGTGCACAGAGGTCCAGCCCAAAGAGCCAGCCGTGTGTTACACATCACCTTTGCAGATACGGTATACGCCCAGTCAAGACCGGCGCCTCTACGGGAATCAGGTGAGCGTTACAGAGAAGCTGACTGGTTGGAAAGATCCAAGGACACCGGGATAAAAAGTCTGTAATATAGGAAAAACTGAGTGGAAACCACACAGTCAGCCAGTCGCTCTCACGCTACTCCCCATCAGGAGCTGCTGGTAGGTCAGAGTAAGTTTAAAAAGAAACAATCCCTCTGAAGGAGCTTAGGCAAATGATGTGTTTTTGTTTTAGAAACTTGACCTGGTCACAGTTTCAACTATCTGGAACCTAATCTGGGATAGATTGTGTCTTTTTTTATACCAAAGCCTGGCCACTGCTGAGTTGAGATTTGCTTTTCTGATACAGGATCTATGCTCATTCCACCTGACTTTTGCTGGTCGTTTAGATTGACCGATGTAATAGAGCCCACATGGGCATTTGATTGAGCAAACAATGTTGTTGCTATCACAAGTCGCTTAATTCTTCAGTTTGTTCTTCTCGCCCATGCGAGGATAGTTAATAGTGTTGCCCTTGGTAACAAATCTACAGTTAGAACAATGTAGGCAAGGAAATTTACCTATTCATTTCGTAATAGGCTCTTTGATGGATGGTTTGGTGGAGACCAGTTCGTCCCTCAGATTCCTACTTCTCTGGTAGGCGAATAATGGGAATTCTTTGAACAGATGTTCCACTCTGAGATCGCATGTGAGGGTTCTCCAATTCTTTTTAATTATGTTTTTAATGCAGTTGCTCTGCATTGAGAACTAGAGACATATACCAATGGTGGTGCACTTTTAAGTTCCTTCTTCTGTGTAAGTAGCGTGTCACGGTCAATGAGATCAATCTTGGTGGTGGCCGCTTCTATATCCGTGATCTTGTATCCACGTGCAATGAATTTGTTCCCCATCTCTGATTGCTCATGTGTATAATCATCTGGATGACTCACTATTCGTTTGACTCACAATAATTGACGAACAGTAAATTCTTGATAAGACTGGGTTGGTAAAAACTGAGGCGGTGCAAGAGATTGGTCCTGTCTGTGTCCTTGCGGAATAAGTTGGTGGTATACCCATTAGTTCCTGTTCTGCGTGTTTGCCATTGTTCTTCAACTGCAGCGTGTGGCCCTTCTGTCTACTGAGCATGGATGCCACAGCTTCCCCCATTCTCAACTCAGGCAATTTTGTCAAAGACACGCCTCTGGTAAACAACATATACCTCCTCATTCAGGCATGGATGGCATCACATGGCCTCTGCCTGAATGATGAGAAAATTGAGATCTTGATATTGGGCTGTGATGCTAACCTAAAAAAACGTAGCCCCAGCTAAATTCAATATTGACGGCAAAGTAATTAAAGCAGTAACCTAGGTAAAAACACTAGGATTTTACCTAGACTCTATCCTATCACTAAAAAAACAAGTCAGTGCCCTGGCATCATCTACTGCCTATACCTGCAAACTAATCAGGGCCTGCTGACCCTTCCTTTCTAAAGCTAGCTGCATCACGCTCGCCAATGCACTAATAATGTCCAACTTAGACTACCGCAACGCCCTATACACTGGAGCCAACAAATACATCTTATATAAAATAATGCCCTAAGAGCAGCTCTGAACATACCCAGTAGAGAGCACATCTCCAACATTAGAAGAGACCAGCACTGGCTAAAAATCAGTGACTGGATCCTTCTCAAAACTGCATCCCTAACCTTCAAATGCCTGAACAATGCTGCACCGCCATATCTCTCAGACAGAATGATTAGAAGAGCCTCGACCCGCCCTACCAGATCATCTAACTCCCTTTGTTTAGAAATCCCCAGATTTAAACTAACCAAATCTGGCGGAGCTAGTTTCCCAGTTAAAGCGGCTCTATCCTGGAATGCACTCCCCCGAGCCCTCAGAGCTGAGCAGCCATACCCTAGATTCAGACGCAATATGTTAAACTGGCTTCGAGCAAATGACATCTAATACCGGCCTGTTTTGCTGTACCCATATGTGCACCTGACTATTCGACTATTCTTTTATCTATTGCATCATTCTGCTGAATTGACCACTGCACTTGCTCTGTATATTACTCTGTACCCATTGCGCTCCCAAATTTAATTACTGTACCTATTTTCATGTTGTAACCAAGCTTCAAGTATCCTTGTATCTGATGCGCACAGCTATCTAAGGGTTTGGTGCGCATTACCAAATAAACAAACAAACAAACAAACAAACAACCTGATGTCTCCCTTCGCTCTCTGAAATGCTGAACAACGCAGCACGGCTTGTTAGTGGTCACGTTTCAGTTTCCCTGTCAATGATGCTGGCGCTGGATAATGTTTCTGGCATTGATGCTTCTTGCTCTAGAGAACACACAGAAACACTGGCGACCATCTTGTATAAGAGGCATGGGTTGAGACAAGGGTGTACTGCATAGATACATGCTGGCAATAGGGGCAGGGCTAGATCACATTACTAGATTCATGCGAGTACTGGAGTCCATTTGAACTAAAACATTGTGGGTACGCAGATTTCCTTAAATGCATGCTTTTGAAATAACCTGTATAGGCAAAATCCATTGATCAATAGCTCTGAATTTCCGAGGGTGGCTACTTGATGGGCATGTATGGCTTAACTGAAAAGGCCAATTCTACTCTCACATTTCAGGTAGCAGGGTTTTTAATCATACTTTCTCTAGATTCACCATAACATTGATGGTAATTGCTAGAAGTAGTAAGTCACATTGCAGAGGGTATATTAGGGCCAGTACCCATACAAAGGCGGTGCACATTGGAATTTCAATGTGGGCAAAGGACAATTGGAAAAGTAAGTCTTAGGTGTCTATCGATCGGTAGTTACCATTCCAAGCTGGTGGTTTTAACTGACCCAGCAAGGTTTTTTGTGTCCTTGCAGCAATGTTTGGGTCGGACATAGACCAATAAAAGGGCAGCAGGTATCCAATTAACTCACCTCTCCTTAAAGCAGTGATCAACCAAATGTTGGTAGCATGCCACTTAGTTTCCAAGTTGCTTGCGTTTACATAAGGAATGGTCTTTGCCTTCTTTGGAGCATTAAGACTCAGTGAGCTGGTGGCAAAAACCAACAACGCAAACAACAGTTTGCCAAAGGCAAAGCCAAGCTGATTGCTCAAGAAGATAGAAAGGCAATATTGCTTAACCATATGAAGCAGATTAAGCAATGGACTTAAGTCAGAGGAATTGTACCTGAAAGGTATGGAAAAGCAGGGAACATGTACTTGTGAACGATACACAGACACTCGTCATGCATGTCTTCTGTTCTTTCCTAGAAAGGAAGAGAGTATGTGTTGTAGGACACTCTTGAACAGTAAGGGTAGAGAGGAGGACTTAGTTGAATAACTTGAAATCTGGTTAAGGCCTTCACAGCGCTAGATCACAATGAATGGGTTATCCTAGCACAAGAAGGCATACCTTGAAACATTTCATGGATAAGTGCTGAACCCGTAGCAGCAGACCCCGGGCTGCACAAATAATTGGGAATAATTGCTAGGCCAGTATCCCTGACCAGTAGCTTTAGAAACGCCCAGAAGTGTGAACATATGTGTGAAAATGTTTTATGAGCATAAGGAAGATGAACTTTGCAAGAAACATCTGAAAAAACCCTCTCCAGCCAGAGAACCGTAGGCCTGACAAAGCACATCCACTGGAAGTAGACGTGGACCTGCTTCTGCTAAGCATACTGGGATCCTTAGGGATCAATTACAAGGAATTTCTGGGTTAGTAACCTCTATAGCTGTATTATACCAGCATGCAGGCTTGGAGAACTGCCAGGGGGATCCTAAGTGCAGAGGTGCAGCTTCCACTGGCAGATCAAGGAGCAGAATCATATCTCACAAGGTGAGGCCACCAATCGATGTACAAGGCAGTGGCTCAGGTGGGTAGCATGATGATACTCCAAATTAGGCAAGTTTATTGACACTTAATAACGCTGGGTTTGCCATAATGAAATAAGCGGGATAAAAAAGAGCCCATGAGTTGGAAAGGCCCAAAGAGAAAATGTACTTTCAATGTTCATTAATCAAGGTATCACCTGTAAGAGACTATCTGTACGACATGTTAATATTTGTTTGAAAATAAACCTGTGTTGTGTTGTGCCCCCAAAGCATTGGTGCTCTATATATGTGGGAATTTTGTGGAGTTCAAGCGCTGATTGCACTGGCATGACTCCAGCCCATGCATGCCACTTCAAGGAAAATCCATTTTCTATTATCTTAATTTGTCCAAAAGAATTAGAGGAGGTCACAATGATTAGTGGAATGAGGTACTACGGAAGCAAATAGTGGAGGTCATATAATAGCACTAGAGCCCAAACCAGAGGTCTATTTTGTGTGGTTGGTGACCACTGGCCAAGTTAGTGGCCCCAAGACAAAGTCCAGAGCGTCTAACAGGTGCAAAGGCCACCTAGCACACGACAGACCGAGCCTGAGGGTGAAGGCTCTAAAGCTATTAAAGATTGTACAGGGGAAAAGGGCAGCCTCACCTGGAGTTTCCTATTACACAGCTTGTCCAGGTCTCCTACATGACTGCCCAGTGTGTATGTGTAACAAAGGGAAGCTTGGAATACACCTTTTACAATTGGATACAGCTTCCATTCTAAGCTTGCTGATTGGCTAGAGAGCTGGACGCTCTGAGAAGAACAGAGGGGAAGCATACAATGCAGGATTCTACTGTTTTTTAAAATGTTATTTTATTGTGCAAGAAACCTTATACAACATTATTCTCAAAATAAAGCAATAAAAACAAAAACAAATACATAGAAAATAGTCATTGCGTACAAATCAAGTATATTCAATCATATTTAAGAATCTAACCAAAGCTAAAATAAGAGACACGTTTTCACCCCACATAAGTCGAGACCACAAAATCTCCTTGAGGCATTCATTCTCATCGTTGTCAGTGAGTGGCAGTCCATGATCCAATGTTTAGTCGTTTTCATTAAGCTGGTTGAATCATAGAAACGGCAACCCAAGAGCGGTCATCACCTAAAGTGGGTATGCCCCAATGCTTTGTCTTTTCCCTGGACTTAATTTGGTTCAACCTAAAGCGTAAATATGTTGTACGTACCCTTTTGCAAGGAAAATCTTTTAAATATGGAGATAGATTGTCAAACTTTCTAGGGAAAGCAGAATATTCTTGGTAAGAGGAGTATGAGCTCAATGCCTCCACCGTCAATCTCCAATCGTCCCTATACAGTCTGTGTTTTTCCCCTTCAGGTTTGCCTGCTAGTTCCAACTCAGATGATCCAATACGCTGTAACAAGGAGCACATCACTCCCCTAAAGGAAGAAATAGATTTTACAGAGGAGTTTACCAAAATCTGATGGGGATCCCTGAAAATGTTATGAGGAGGAGACAAAATATTGTGGTAAATTGACAATTGCTTCCATTGGAATCTAGCGTTAAATGAAAGAGCTAGAAAGGCCAAGCACACTTTTCCAGAGCATGCCCTGCATAGAATCCAAAAATGGGCCTAGAGTGGAAGATGCCATGTCCAGAATGTACAGTATTACTGGCTCTATCTTCCCTAAGTAATATTTTGAGACTGCCACGCAAGAAAAGCCACATAATGCCCCAAAGATCTGCTTCATGTGGGACACTAGGGGGGATAATTAGACAGCATGTGTCGCCACTCCTTCATCGAAACAGAGTCAGTGAAATTGTAGCCCAAATATCGGAGTGGGGACACCTGCTCCACCAAGTTTAACTGGTATCACCTCATGGTAGACCATGAATCCTCAATATCCTGAAGGTAAAGATTGAAAAGATTAGGTGCTGGGGCTCAGCCAAGTATTAGCCCCAAGTTGGTGGAAATAAGCCTAGAAACTGCCTCTTCCATTATTTAAACGAATCCTTTGCATAGTATTCTGATGCAACAAGGCAATACGTTTTGTCAATTTTCTAGGTATATTGAGTTTCCTCATTTTATCCCATGACACTTGTCGATTGACACAGTCGAAGGCACAAGACAAGTCCAGGGAGGGCATATAAATGCTGCCTCGCTGGAAATCCTTAACCTTATTCCACAGATGATTCAATAAAGTGGCATTCAACAGTGTGCCCATCTGACTATGAAAAAACCCACCTGGAATTGTGACAAAATGTAATTTGCCTTCAAGAAGTTGTTTAAATCTCTTATAAGTAAGATCAAAAAAACTTTATTGGTGGAGTCAATTAAAGCAACAGGTCTAAAATTAGCCGGATCACTAGGATCCCCCTTTTTAAAAATGGGGATGAAAATAGACCCTGCCGAAGAAGCAGGGAGAATATGCGACGCATAAATGTCATCAAAATAGGGTTTAAGAAAATGGGCCCATACCCTGGGATACTATTTGAGAACGAAAGGCGGCAACTCATCTGGTCCAGAGGCCCTAGATGGTTTCAATTTCTTGATGGCCCAAATTATATCATCCTCTGCCCAAGGACACAGGTCAGAATTGTCCAGTTTGTCGTCCTAAGCTGAGCCTTGGTTAGATTTCAATTGAACATTACATTTGTTGGAATAAAAGGAGACCATGAGTCTTCTTGTAAAACATTTGTCATACTGCCATCCCCAGTTTATCAAAGACCAAAAGTCTCTGGAATTGGCCTTCGCCAAAGTCCTAAGCATCGTTTTGTTGTCTCTTAACGAGAGATCACACCTGATGGATTTATTCAGATTTTAATGTCGTAGACATTACTGCCAGTTGAGTCTAAGAAACTCAATGATGTTAAACACCCTCATTTTCAATAGCCTGATAGTGCAATGTTTTAGAATCTTCAAATTTTTTATTTTTAAATTAAAACAATGTAAATATGTGTTTTTGCTACGCATGGCAGACTCAAAAGAGATCCGTTCAATGATACGTCTGTCCAAGGTTATGCTGGCTAAACCAGAGGCATAATTAGCCGAAATTGGGTGATCCACCATAATAGACAGCTCTTCATCAAATAGATGCTTTATAAATTTGGCATACAGCGAGAAGCCCAGCTGCAAGTTAAACCCTGCCTGTCAGATTGAATAGGATGTACAGGAAGATTAAGATAGAATTAATTATCAGGTGATCATTCACTCGCGGACCATAAAGAGTCAGATGGCTAAAAAAAGAATTAATCTTTGTAGATACAAAAAAATAGTCTATCCAAGACCTCGACTCCCCCCTATGCGAAGTGTAAATGGGCCAACCAGGAATGTGGGTAACCTCCAACTGATGCATATCCCAGTGAGCCAAAGCATTGTCCCACATCATCCCACTCCTAAGACTTTTAGAGAAAAGAAGGGGGATACAAGAACTTAAGTTATATTCAAGACCCTAGGCACACTTTGCTTTGAAATCCCCCCAAAAATCAATACATGTTGGTGTCCTCCGATCAACCAAGAATTAAAAAGATCGGTTATTCGAGAGTGAAACCCCTCAATTGATGCCTTAGCAGGGTTCCAATAGTCATTTATCAAAGGGACTTCAATGTCAGGTTCAGAAAAGGTCACCTGTACTGCCAAAATATCCTCCCCTGTTAACCACAAATTAGATGTGGCATTTAGATTGTTGTCAATGGCAATAGCCATACCTCCACTGGGTCGCCCCTGATCCACCGTATCGCCGGAGTGGAGAAGGTACAATACCCCTCCAAAGTCAAGTTCCCCACATGCATGGTTTCCTGTATACAGAATATGTTATAGATATGTAAATCTGCTGAACCATACCATGTGTGTAAGAAATTATTCCAGCCACATACATTCCAGAATGCCAAGCATATTTTGACGAGCTAGGGTTGATTGGAACTCAATGTACGCAATGCCAAGGTTTTTATGGCAGATTCCACCCATGACCAGTCTTGGCCTTCCTTTGTTTTCAAAACAATAGGTAGTTCTTTCTCAATAGACACCAAGACCTGTGAAGTAAACCCATCCAAATTCACCGGCTGAATTGGTGGAGTAATAGGTGATGCCAAAAGCAATTTAGCAGTATAATTTGACTCAATACGAAACAAATCATATCCCAAGTCATGGAATATTTCCCTATGTCCCCATACCAGATATGATACAATTTCTGAACAGAAATGTGACACCATATGGTTGTTGCTATCCAACGAAAATGAAATTGTTTCTATATCCCCTGTATATAGGGATCTTAAGTTGGGGATCAAAGAAAATAGCTCCAAAATTTGACCTATTCAAATATATCAAACCATGTTTCTGTTTATTTACTTCCCAACCTAAGATTCTGTTAGACCCAATGCTCATCTGCTAAGTTCCACTTGACTGTTCCAGAGTAGGTTCCATCAATCTACTTGACACCCACCAATGACGGATGGATAATTGCCTGAAAGAGGCTCAACCCCCCTTACTGCTGATATATTTTCAGATAGGGCTGTGGGAACCTCGATATTAGGTGAATTGCAAACCCCATCTGCCAAAATCGGATGCTCCTATCGCTGGACGTTCGTAACAGAATCTATGGGTTTATCTTTCGTTGGATTACGCGCCCAAAACAGAGTCCTTTTGGATTGTTGCCTACATACCAGCTCTTCGATTTGTTTTTGAGGATGAGGAGGGACTTGCTCCTTCCTCGTGCTCAATTTGTTTGCAGGCAAGCCCTTGACTACATAGGGATCCATAATAATGGGATTAGTCCCCATCTGTTTAAAACTAGACACATTGATAGATACATGTTCCGTTGATAAAGGGTGTAAGTCACCCTTCCCGTGAATGCCCCTTCTATTTTGTTTGGATGCTCCCCCCCCCCGGGTATTGGATGTCACAGTTACATCCCCCCCTTGGACTAGTGAATCACCTGTTTTAACATTCAGATCTATTAGGATGTCATTTGAAGATAATAGATTTACATGTATTTTAGATATATTTGCAGGTCTAGACACAGGAGCAGGCTGATAGTTTGCCTTCTTACCCCTAGATACAATGTTTTTCTTTTTCTTGCCCATCTGTTGTGAATAAGGTGAAGAAGAGTAAACCTCATCATCACTCTGCCGAGACTCAACAACATTACGACTTTCGGCGACAGATTTCTGTTGTTAGAAAGTACCTCCCTCCTTGTTTTAGCCCCCTTCCTATGTTTTGTAGACGTGGAAAGTGAGAGATTAATAGGTAGGCAATCCGGTATTCCATCTGACCTAACCCCCTCTACCTCCCTCTCCACCTCCTCCAGGGGAAAATCCCTGACCGCCGACAGCCTGGAGGAGGTTACAATGCACTCCACGAGAGGTGACGGTTAATCAGGAGACCCTATCACATCTATAATAAGGATGTCAATCTCCACTGAATCAGGATACCCCGTCACATCCATACTAGGAGTGTCGATCTCCCCTAAACTAGCCACAGGCCCCCCAGTATCACCCCCCCCCCGCATTTGGGAGCACACAGGGCCCAAATGCGACAATTCTCTGGACCAAAAACCCCTCAAAAACGCCTCCACAAAGGACAATTTCTCATTCAATACATTCAATATGGCTGTGTTATTCCTTACAGCACCAGCGCTGTAAGTTCTTTGTTGACATTGGAAGAGAATTGTCCCCAGGTTTTACTGACCATAAGTCGAAATTGGAGGTGATCTCTGCCAGAAGTCCCCTGTGGGGGATGTCATGATCAAAGGGTGTGGAATTGGTTGCGCTGATTCTTGGTCCGAAGGCATCCAGGCCAATGTTTGTGAAGCTATGCTTTTGCTTTTGATCTTGGTTTCATTTATTAAGGCCTGGATAGCAATTTCCGCCTCCACCACCTTTCTTAGTTTGCTTCTGGGACTGTGTACAGTGCCCCAGAACAGGTGCTCCCATTGATCAACTTGGGGCAGCACCAAGTTGCTACCCGACCCCCAGAACACCCCCTTTGATCCTGTTGCGAGTTAATGACCGAAAGACGGTTCACTTTCTGAAAGGCCCGGCCTCTTCAGTTCGACAGGTTGACCCTCTTCACTTCCTGTCGTTCGGGCCGCCGATATGAGAGCTCGTAAATTTCACTTCCAGTAACATGTTCTAAGTCATTAATCTCCTGAAAAGCGCCCCTGCTTTCCATCAACGAGTTCAGTGCTGAATCTTTGTGTAGGTTATGCGACAGGGTCTTGCCTATATCTTCATCCCGCTGGTTTTGACCCGCGTTATCATCCTTGTCGGTAATCCCATTATCTTTCCCCTGGCCCTCCTTGAAAAGGAAGGAGTGCACCTGGTGCGAACCAAAAACAAAGGAGTCCTTGGGAAAACTCTGTCGATACATGCCAAACGGTGCAGAATAAGGACATCTCTACAGAGTATCCTGTGCTTTCAGGGTAGAAGCCAGTAATACAGCCGGTAATACAGTGTGAAAGCATACCTGCTTCCCTGTTGGCGAAGCATGCTGTGATGCCAGAATCGAACGCAAGGATTCAGGCATAATACATCTTGAAAAAGGTTGGTGAGGTCTAGTTTGAAGACTAGAATCATCAGGAGTTGAGTCCATCCCCCTTCCGCTTCTTTCCCCTGAGCCTTTAAGGAGTTCAGATGAGTTTGGTGAGACACCTCACCCAACAGGGATGTCTGGACCTGCCAACTTGTCCCTGCAAATGAAACGTTGTTACAATTCACTTGCGCAGTACTCGCCCACACCTCCATCTCCACGCTTGCTCACGGGAATACTCATTGGTCAACACATCTGCCATTGATTCATCGAGGACTAATACCTCCAATGCTGTTTCGGATCTGGCAATAGGGGAAAAGCCACCCCCTTCTCCGCTACCTTCTCCACTTGAAGCGCATCCCAAGACCTCAACATGCATTTGGACATAGTTTCAGCAGTATACCAATGTGTTCCTTTTGACGGCTGAAAGTATTCAATTCTCCACAAGAAAAACTCATCCCAGTTTCAATGAGTACTAACGCAAAGGCTCAGACCAACAGTTGTCAGCACTCTTTGTAAGGTTATAGTCAGCTCTGTCACTATAGCTTCGCAATGTGATGAATTTAGTCCTGCTAATCCTTAGAGAATTGATCCAAAGGTCCGTAGCCCACAATCGTCAAATCTCTGGACATGGGAGTGAAAGCAGGTAGTTAATTAGTATGAGTAATTAGTCTGAATAGTTGGTCTGCAGACAGACTGTTCTTCACCCACAATAGCCACAGACTGCCACTCGATGTTTGCACACCCTTTGCCCCACGACGCTTCCACCACTATCACCGCGGCTACAGCGGGGTGCAGCCGGCACTCACCACGTTAAACCGTAGGTGTCAGAAGGTGGCTGTGGGGGAGAGAGGGTATGAGAGAGTATGAGGCAGTGAGGCGAGGACTAGTTGCCGGACGTGTTAAAAATATGGCGGCACTGTGGGTTAAAAAAAAATCTGCTTACCACCTGTCCGGGCGGTGGGGAGTTCACCTCCGGTTCCGGCACTGCAGAGCTCAGCCTTGTAGGCAGCAATGCACACGCCAATAGTGGTGCACCACACAGCACTCACATCCAACAGTCCCAACAGTTCCAACAGTTCTGGCGTTTCAACAGCTTCTCCCACAAAATTTAGAGGAAAACACCTGGCACAGGGCATGTCAAGCCGCACTGAACACTGTGTGTCACGCAGTTTCAGAATTACAGCCACTTTCGACGTTTAGGCAGGATTCTACTGCAGTTAGAGCCTGGATTTGACACTTTCTGATTGTCTAAATAAAGAAAATTGGCTCAAATGGCTAGAAGACAGAGTGCTGCAGAAGATGTCTGCACTACCAATAGTATGGGAGTGGGCAAGAGCAGCTTGCTTCTGTTGGCTGGAATAGTGCCCCACAGAGCAGACACTGCAGCACACATAAAGGCAACCAGGGTCCAGCCGCACAGCTTATCTGAAATTAAACGTTTTACCTACACTCAGAAGGGATATGACAGCATTCAGTCACCGCAGCACGACAGAGGACACCCATTACAGATAAGCTGAGGTGCAATGTGAGGTGCTGGAGTCCCAGAAGTCTTTGGAATATGAGCTGATCAGGGATAAAGCCTCTCCTGCTAGAGAAGTCACTTCTGTTACCAGCATTCAGGGGAGAGCATCTGGCCAATCTGGTGGCCGGGAACTCAGGTGGAATCAAACAGTAAACTTACCTGGCTGCGGGTTTGCCGCCTGAACTGCCTACTTTGCTGCTCTTCTCGGTCGCTGCTGCCTACTCTGTCATAGTGAGATGATCTACATGCTGGGGGCGGGGGGTAGGGGTTATAAAGGACAGAGCCTGTAACGTCCCTCTGCCCTTGCAGGCCTACTTAGGCTCTGGCTGGTGGGCCGTTACTGCCCCTATCCCTCTCCGATCACTGTATTAACCAACGGATCATGCACAGTCAAGCATCTAATGCTTGTGAAAGTCGCTGCTTTCCCCACTGGTGTAATTCAGGGAAAGGGCACACGGGAGAGAGGAACATAAGACCAAAGCCTATAGCTGTATTCTGGCAAGGGAGCTTCACTGAGCTGAGCATAGCAGAGGGTGCAGCAGGTCCGACGTTGCAGGGCTGTGGATCATGTAAATACTGATGCCTTGAAGTAACGTTCATTTCTGTCAATCTTGATTCTTGGTATCTTGATCTTTGAAACACGAACAGCAACTCTCTGGTCAACCTCATACATTTGACATAGCTGTTATCTTGCGACTTTACAATGAAACAAATATGGGGAGGCGAGATGCGTATCAGGGCTCGTTTCCTTTTAAACTTACTAAATTTCTCAAAATGCTGTCCAGAAGAGATAACGTGATACAGAAAAAGAACAGACACAAAATGGGTGGAGGCCCGAGGGAGGGGGCAGGGGACGAATAGAGGAAACGAAACTAACAATCCATACCAAAGCCAATAGAGATACCTTATTTTTGTTTCATTAAAGTGGCTTGGTTGATCAATGTGTGGGCGGGGTGGTCTGGGGTGTGTGTGTGTGTGTGTGTGTGTGTGTGTGTGTGTGTGTGTGTTGGCGGTGACTGGGGGAGTGGATGAATGTGTGGATGTCTGGGGAGTGTAAGGATGGATTGGTGAGTGGAAGGATGGGTGTGTGGGAGGACTGTTGGCAGGGCAGATGGGGTATCTGGGTGGATTGATTATTTAGTGACTGTGTGGATAAGTGAGTGAGTGAGTGAGTGAGTGAGTGAGTGAGTGAGTGAGTGAGTGAGTGAGTGAGTGAGTGAGTGAGTGAGTGAGTGAGTGAGTGAGTGAGTGACGATTGCCACCAGAGACAGTGACTTTGCCTATTCTCCCACTGAGAAATGTACCTTATTTGCAGAATACGAAGGACTTGAATCGTTCTACCCCCGCTTTATGAGTGTAAGCAGTCTTGGTGTACAGTAAGTTATATCCAGTGAACAATACTATTCTTGCCTTGTCTAAACTAAGTCAAAGGTTCTCTTTAAAGAGATGGCCTCAACAAGTGCACAAACTCGTTCGAATAAGGTCAAGGATGTATTTTGAATGGTCGACATTTGATGGAAACTGGACTGCAGGAGGTTCCGACTGATGGGAGTCCCTTGATGGCCGCTCAACCTCCCATGGCCTCCCTCCTCCCTAGGCCAAACTTCCATGGTTCCCAGAATTTGAGTCGGGACTAGTGCCAGGCTACTCTTACTATCTAACACTAAACTAGGATGACAGTAACAGCTGGAAGGCCAAAGCCCTCTTTATTGGACTCTCTACAGGGGTTGCTAGTGGCACCCTACTCTAAAGAAATGAACGTTAGGTTGCCTGTTTGCTCCGCCAACCTTTAGTGCTCGCTCCTGCCTGACCTTTCTGGCCCATCTTGCTTCTTGATTGGCCGTGACGCCAATTATAGAGGCCAACCAAACCTCTTCTTAGCCTTGCTCTGTTTTCCCACACCTGCTGACTGGGGAAGTCTGCGTTCTGGTCTGTACCCTGGCAATGATGATGTGGGTGAGATACAGATGCAGTATCAGTGTTCTCAATCATGGAGCACTCTGCCGGGAGGATCTGTATTCTAAGGCTAGTATTTTTTTAATTAATTTTTTTATTTAAAAACACAGCAAAAGCAATGGCTTTTTGGCACAAAAGCACATGCAAAGTTTACCATTGATAACAGAGCAGAGGCCATTGGTCTTTTAAGATGGGGCGAGAGAATGTGACTTCAAGACCAGATGTTGCAGGGGAAGGTGGAAACCTAAACCAGGGATGAAGACGGGAAAGAATGACATAGGAATGGGATGGTGTAGGAAGTGCTGAATTAAGGATCTGGGGTGACAGAAATGTGCTGTATGATTGTCCATGAAGGGTAGCAAGAGAGGAAAACTTGGTGATGCAGTAGCATAAAGTGCTAGGAAACAGGTTCTTCAGAGCAAAGTAGAGCTTTGAGGTTGGATATAAATAGTGGTAGAGTTGGAGTAGTACAGAGCGGAAGAGCATTTTAGAGTAAGGGAGCAAGGAGAGCGAGTGAGCAGAAATAAGAAGGAGCACAGGTGGCTCCAGTGGTGGCAAGGAGGTGAGATGAGGGTGATCGTAACAAGCTAGGAAGAGGGTAAGGAGTGAGATGAGAAGAAAGGTAGGGTGGGGCGAGTCCATGGATAGTTTTGAAGGTGATCGGAACAGATTTATAATAAGCCCTTTGTTTCATAGATAGCCAGCCAATCTGGCGATGGGGAGAGGAGGTTGAGGTAAAGCGAGAAGGGTAGAAAAGTGTGAGAACTGCCAAGTTCAGGCTTTGTCCAGAGGTGAAAACCCATAGTTAGGATGGCCACAGAGAAGACTGGCAGAGTGCTCAGCTATCGAAAGGACTAAGGAGGAAATTCACAGTGTAAACGTATTGGAAGGAAGTAGCTGACAGGTGTTTCTGATATTGAAGAGGTTGAGTCTGGCTGGAGTAGCAGATTTGGAGATGAAGTGTGATAAGTTGTGTGATGGGTCAAAGATGAAGAGCAATGAAGAAAGCTAACAGGAAACTGGAGCACAAATGGAGGAAAAACTACAATTAACAGAAACAAATCACATACCTAATTTAGATAGGACTAAACAAAACCAAAAACCTCAAAGCAAAAACAAATATTACAATGAATGTATCACAAATGCATGCAACAGCCAGAAAGAGATGTTCAACATCATCAATGAGCTAAAAAACACAACAGCCGGCAACAACACACCCACACCCTCACAAAAACTATGCAATGACTTGCAGACCACTACAAAAACAAAATCACAAATATCCAGCAAATTATCAAGAGCAGGCACAAAAACACCAACAACTCCCTTAACCACCCAATGGCCGAACCGACTACAAGAGTAAACAACTACTCACCCATTTCGACAGAAAAATGTACCAGTCTAGTGAACAAAAGCAACAGAGCAAGCTCGCCAGCAGATCCTTGCCCACCAGACATGTACAAGACTATCCTCACCCAAAAAACACCTGAAAAATACTTCTGCAACCTCTTCAACCATTCTCTAGCAACAGAATATGTGCCACAAGTCTTCAAATCGGCATACAACAAGCCAGTCATCAAAGACCCATTGGGAATCAAAGAAGACCTAACTAACTACAGACCAATTTCAAACATCCTACACCCGGGAAACCTACTAGAAAGCTATGTATATGAACAAATCCTGGAACATGTAGAAAACAATCAGATACTTGACCAGGCACAAGTCGGCTTCAGACCCACGAGAGGAACGTAAACAGCATGCTATCTATAAGGGGTATGCATAAGGGGGATCTAAAAATCAACGCAGACTTCAACGTCACAACAGCACTAATACTACTAGATCTTCCAGTGGCATTTGACAACCCTCATCAAAAGACTCGAAAAAAATAGCAATCACCAACCCAGTGTTAAAATGGTTAAAATCCTTCCTAGGAAAAAAAAAAACAGGTTCAATGTGGCTATAACCTTTCATCTGAGCACCTTGCAAAACAACCTGCAGAGTTCCACAAGGCTGATCACTCTCACCACTGCTCTTCACTATCTACATGACTCCTCTCATTAATCCCATCAAAAGACATGGGGCCTCATTATAAGTTTTCCGGTCCAGGAACTACGGTACCGTGAGCTTGCCGGTACCGGATTTCCCAGACCGGCAAACTACGAGTTGCGCTCGCGGGTGCCTCTCTGCCTGCCAGGTCTGACTTGGCGGGCAAAGTGGCACCCGCTAGCACAGCATGTCGGATGCACCGGCACCGTATAGAATGGTGCCGGTGCATCAGACTTCCCCATTCCCATTGAGCCCTATGGGGCTACACTGTCGACAGAAACAGCCAACAAAACACAAGAGAGACACACCCAAAATAGCCAAAACATAATCAACCAACACCTGGCTACCCCAACTAAAGAAAGCATTTGTTTAGCATCACTAAATAACCCTACTAAAAATGTTCTGGTATCCTGCATTCTCAGCCTCAAACACCAACCAAAACACACACATACATCTACCACAACAGAAACCTAGGACCACCACAAAATGCACATACTCAGCAACACCCGACAGAAAGCTTAACAATGATACAGAAATCATCCCATACACACTAATCCAACAATCTTGACCTAACCCTCACCAACTAAAAATAAACCCAGCACAAACTGAAGGTCTTTCCAAACTCAAGCTAACAACAGCAGATCAAAGATCTCTAGTGCTTTCTCTCTCAATCCCACTAACTAAGCCTTCCTACCCCTACTTCTTTTTCAGATCCGCCAAAGGGCCTGGAGACCATGAAAATGGCAGTGGTGCATGGTACAAAGCATAAATAACATAATATAACATAGCATGACACAAAGGTAATGAGCGGAAGCAGACTAAGGAAGATAATCAGGAGAGAAGAGACGAAGATGGGGAGAGGAAGAAATAGCTTGTTTGGCTGGGAAGTAGAGAACTTCAGTCTTTGTGAAGTTGAGCATGAGTGAGTGAGACGCAATTCAATATTTGATGGCTGAGAGAAGTTTGACATTTTTGACAACTGGCTGGATAAGGAGTGAAAGGAGAAGGGGATCTGAGTGTCATCAGTAACAAGTTGATAGAAGAAGCCGTAAGAGGAGATCAGGGTGCCAAGAGCTGAAGTATAGAGAGTGAAAAGAAGATGACCAAGGACAGACCCTTGGGGAACTCCAACAGTAAGGGGGGGGGAGGAGGGAGGTTGAGATGAATAAGAATAGATTAAAGGTTTGCATGACGAGCGGAAGAGATGAAGTTGCTAACATTGATATGATATGATATGATATCATATGGTATTTATAATGCACCTATACACAAGTGAGGAGAGCAGTCTCATTAGAATGCAGAGGTCAGAAGCCAGATTGAAGAATGTCCTGGAGGTTGTGAGTATCAAGGAACTTAGTGAGTATATTGAATACTACACGCTCTAGGATTTTGAAATAGTGCAGAGAGACAGGACGAAAGTTAGCAGGGAAGTTAGGATCTAAACCAGGTTTCTTAAGAAGGGGGATGACAGTAGCTGTCTTATAGGATGTTAGGCAAGATTAGGTGCAGTACCCTTTGGGAGACTACACCAACCATGTCCTCCTTGCAATAGGTAACCCAACCTTTGGCATATGTCTGTACTACACAGGTTGGTAGTGTGGCTGAGCACCCAGGCTTATCTCAAGAGGGGTCAATGTGAGCAGTAGGGGTTTTGCACAGAGATTCACAGTGACAAGTATTCAAATAAATCCTACACTCAAGGTTTCTTCATTAAACAATTATTCATTTATTTAACAGTCCGTTGTATAAGCCTTCTTCAGAAGGGAGAAATATATATGTAACACAAAAATACACTTCAAAATACACCTCTTAGCTCCTCTAAATCAGCAGGTACCCATTTGGGATGGCACACAGATGATTCCTACACCCTGAGGTGACTTAAATAACTAGGACACCGTGGACATTAATATATCACTGGTACATTTAGAGCAATACTGCGTTTGCTGTCAAAGAAAAGGGCTTGTGAATAAAACAAATGTTAAACAAATATTCTGAAGCAGGTAAGTACTTTTTAACCCCCCAATGCAAAGTAAATTAACCCTTTCCTGGAGTGAAGGTAAAGCACAAAGTCAGAGGTAAGAAGAGTCTTTCAGGGAGCCAGGCCAGCCAATGTTAATTGAGCAAAATTCTGGGTGTGCTGACGCACTTCTTGCAGGTAAGTAAAGGTCTTGCACAATGTTTTAGAAGTCTTTGTAGAAAAAATAGAATCACTGTAGGACCACAAGCTGGAAGGCTTGTGAGGGGCAAAGCTGCAAGCAACTCTGCAAATGCACCCAAGACAAGTCTCAACTGAGAGCTAGCAAGGCTACACGACAGGAGGTAAGTCCCCTTGTTCTTACAATACCTTTGGTTAGAATAAATTGGTTCCAGCTGGCTTCTGTTCCTGTGTAGGTCTGCAGATCCTGTTGTTCCTGGGCCTTAGTTGTGGGAACAAGAGGGAGGACGTCTGGGGACTCCTGCACTGCGAATTGAAGGTGGGTGGCAGCAACGGGAAAACTTCAGATCAGCTGCACTTTGCGGTTTCAGCTCCTCGCGGCACTCACAAACAGCACCACCGCGGTTCCCGTATACCACTATGGACTTTCCTTGCATCTGGAGTCCAGCACTCTGTTGAGGTGGCTCAGGCTTGGTGAGTCCTGCTTCCTGGGGGTCCGGAGGATCTTTCTGGAGCTCGGGTCTGACTAAAAGACACTCACTCGATTCTTGTGTTCCTCTACCTGGCACTTCGGTTACTGCAGCAGCAATGGAAGTACAGCCAACTCTGAGAGGATTTCTAGATGAGCTCGTCTTGGGGTGGATTGGTCCCACCAAACAAAGGGGAGAGGTCGTCCTTTGTGTGTCTTCTCTATTCGAGGCGAATTTCAGAGCTTCAGCACTGCAGCAGGGCTTCACCATGCAAACCAACGGTCCACGAGTTGCAGCAGGCATTTTTTCCAAGTTCTTCTTTGGATCCCTTCATACACTGGTCGACTCTGCCTTCTAAGCAAAAAGCCTTGCCTTTTATGTAGGTTTCTCCCATTCATTCGCAGCCTAGCTGTCAATCACACAGCAGGGTGGCAGTCCTGCAAGGACAGCCCTCCAGCCAATCACCCTTGGGTGCATTCCTGTAACCAAGGAGACTAAGCCCGGGGAGTTTCGGGCATATCCCTCGCTTCCTGCCCTGTTAGACACACTGGAGCCAGAAGTGGTCTTCATTCGTGAAGCCCGCCAAAGACAAAATGAACAAATGGACCAAATCTAGTTTGGTACACAGAGTAAATCTCAAGGAGGACCTTTCCAACAGGAAATGTTGAAAAAAGAAGACGGGGGCCATTTGGACAAAATGGCCACCCATAGGTGTCTTACTGCAGCTGCAATTGCAGCCCGTAGTAAAAACACACAATGATAGGAAAAAGTAAACCACTGCCACCAGCCATTAATCGTGGAAAGGGTAACATAAAAATGTTACATGAGAAACTAGACAAAGAGGATACTAAGTAACCCCACCAGCACCCTATTTTAAGATAGTGTGTGCTGGGTCTAGACAGTTGCAAAATGTAAGTAAAGTCAATTTCACTTCACTGCTCTTGGAAACAGTAGTTTCACCAAGAGAAGGTATTTAAACCTTTGGTAAATCTAAGAGACTTCCCTGTGTCACTGCATTGAAGGTGCTGTGTGACACAATGTAAAGATGATGCCTATGGAGTTTGCCAGACTCCAAAGTCAGAAGAAACAGAGAGTCCAAATTACCAAAAAATACATGAGAGAGCGAGAAAGGGGTCTCACCGTCTCCAGGTTAGAAATTAAAAGTCCTGAGGTCCAGCAAAAAGAGATGGGGGACTCTAAGGTAGAAGGCAATTAGAACATTTCTGAGAATTATCCCTAACTAGGACGTTGGAAAAGGGCCATTGTCAAGATGTTGGAAAAGGGCCATTGTCAAGACAGGAGTTGAAGAGGGAAGTAAGATGTGGAGCAACACTGGTAGAAATGCATTTCACAATGTGCAGGGACAGTGGGTCAGTCGGGGCACAGCCTTGAGGAGTAGGGCAAGATTCTCATCAGGGCTGTTGAGGGCAAAGATATAGTAGTGGGAGGGGAGAGTAGGAGTGGTGCAGAAAAGTGAGCAGGAGGTGGGAATGGAAGGTATGTAACAAGGGTATTGTGAATGGTAGACATTTTAGAAGCAACGTGGAGAGCAAGATAATTTGCAGAAAAAGTAGAGAAGATGGAGGTGGGTTTTGGAGGCGAGAGAATAATGATGAGAGATTTTTGCTGCAACTAGGTTGAGGGGATTGCGACAAAATGAGAGCAATGGAAGTCACGTTTGACATAGTCAAGAGTAGAGGAAATGTGTTGAAGAGAAGTGAGATAGGGGGTCATTACAACCCAGGCGCTAATGGCGCCAACTTTACCACCATGGTGTAAACTACGTTTACACCATGGTGGATGGCGGATTTACCGCCCCATTCCAAGGTGAGTGGGGCGATAAATCCCCATTTCCCATTTTCCCTTCCCAATTCCCATTTTTGCCTCATAGGGCATAATGGGAGTGGGGAAGGCGCTAATTACGCCACCGTAAATTACGGTGGCGTAATTAGCATCATGGCAGGTTAGCGCCATGGATTTTAACGGCTGCTAAAAGCAGCCGTTAAAATCAGAATAGGCGTAAAGGGTTAACGACGGCGTTAACCCTTAACGCCTGGGTCGTAATGAGGCCCATAAAGTTGGAGGTCAGAGGAGTGTCTTGACCTTTGCCAGTGAAAAGCTTTTTCTGCATTGTTGTTTTCTGGGTGGAGATGAGAGGTGTAATCCAGGGCTGTGGAGGGG
The DNA here is from genome assembly GCF_040938575.1 of Ambystoma mexicanum. NCBI lineage: Eukaryota > Metazoa > Chordata > Amphibia > Caudata > Ambystomatidae > Ambystoma > Ambystoma mexicanum. The sequence goes on from NC_090932.1 coordinate 517,567,574, forward strand.
AGGATTTAGGAGTGAGTGTAGTCAGAGGGTAGTGAGAGGAGAAGGGGGCATAAAGAGCAGTGTTTAAGTAAGTGAAGGCTTCTTCAGTTGATGGAAATGTGAGTTCAGCGTAGGAGGAGTGAGAGTGATGTAGGTCAGAGAGGTAGTCAGGGAGTTTGGAGAAGGGAAACTTGCACTTAGGAATAGTTGTAGTAGATGAAGAGCGTGAGGAAGAAGCAGGAGTGGAGATTAAGGCAAGGACGTTAGAGTGGTCTAAGAGAGAAGGAGCAGTGGAGATATTAAAGGTGGAGGTTTGAGAGGAGATGAGAATAAGGTCAAGGGAGTTTCCATTTGAATGGGTCGGCACAGAGTGGACAGGGGAAAGTGGGTGGTTAAGTAGAGAGAGTTAAAGTCAGTGAATAAAGCATCAGAGAGTGAAGGGAGGTAGAAGTCACCAATGAGGTGGTTATCGGGAGGGAGAGTGTCAATGAGTTGGGAGATGTGGTTGAAGAATATAATTACCCAGGTGGCCGGTAGAGAGGGATGATATGTATGCCATAGGGGGCAATGATTGTGGAGATGGTGTATTCGAATTAGAGAGAATTAGCGGGAGATGGGGGAGTAGGAGAGATAGGAGGTTTGGAGGATGAAAACAGTCCTACACCACCACCCCTCCAGTGGGGCGGGGAGAGTGAGTGAAGGTGTAGGCAGTGTCTTGAAGGGCAATAAGGGACAGAGTGAGAGATCCAGATTTCAGTAAGGGTAATGAGGCCAAGAGAAGGAGCATGAGAAAGGAAGAAGTCAGAGGTAAAGAGGTTTAATTGCAGACAGACTGTGTGTTCCAAAGAGCAATAGAAAGAAGGTGAGATATATAAGCATAGCAACCTTGAGTCTGAGAAATAGAGAGCCTCTGGGGGTAGATGCGAGAAGAGGAAGTGTAATGGAAGTTACGGTTGAAGTGGGTTTTGGGAAATGAGAGTGTAGTGGAGCGAGAAGAAAGGTTGTGTTGAGGAGAAGAGATGATTGGCATGGGAAGAGAGTTGATATGGTTCTGAGTGGAGGAGAGTGATGAGATCAGTAGATGGGAAAGGAAGAGATTGCATCAGAAGTGCATGGTGAGGGTGAAACTGAGAAGAAGCAATAATGGGTATTTACAGACAAGTAGCAGGACACAGCAAAGCAAAGGCTCATACGGTGCTCAACAGCTGTTTTCCACCCTTCACTGTTCCTTCCTTAACTGGGGCGCCTCTGGCTGGACGCTCCTAGGGAGTTTAGAAGGGATGACACTTGCTCTCATCAACTGATCGCCTAGTCCATCAGTGGTTGGTTTCTCAGATTTTGTCCCTGGTGTTGCTGGAATGAGGCAATTTCTTCCTCATGGGTGTTCCCAGAGGAGTCTCTTGTTGCCTTCGGCTGGAGCTTGGGCTGATCCAAGATGGCCACAGGAAGTGGTGTCACAGATCCAACATGGCTGCAGAAATTTATGTCACCAATCCAAGATGGCCACTGGAAGTGAAATTCCAGACAGAAAGAGAATTTTATTTAATATTTACTATTTCTGAAATATATGTGACAGGCTAAGGGTCATAACCCTTTCAGGGGAGGAACAAGATCCCCTCTTGACCTGCAGTATGCAAATTAAAAGGTGGTGTACAAGAGCCGGTCCCACCCCAATGAGGAGTGAGGGAGTTGGGAGGGTGGGGGTTCTCTTAGATCATACCCCACTGGGTGTGTACTGTATATATCTGCTGATACCACTGTCCTTTCCACAAAGAGAACATGCGACCAGGAAGACCAATGGGAGCTGAAAATAGTGTTAAAAGGGGGGAGGCTTTTCTATAAAAGCCCACCCAGCACAGAGGAAGTTGAAAGTTGTTTGATTGTGATCAGGTGGAGCGTTGGTGAACCAAGAGGCTAGTACGTGAGCTGACAGTGGAGAGGTGTGCTGAGGAGACGGTGTTAGTGTTCTGAGAGAATGCAGGTAAGGTATTGTGTGTGGGAGAGAGTATTACCTGTTGAATGTAGAGTGGTGAGGAGAACACAGTAAGAGGTGAGTGAAAGAGAGAGGAACGAGAGGGCAGAATAATGTAGGGGAATTTAAAGTGGGTGTGAGAGTGAGTGTGAGTGATGAAGAGTGTGGGGCAGGAGAGTGGGGAGAAAGTGAAAGGTGGTAAAAAGGGTAATAGAGGAGGAGAGAAGGAAGATGAAAGTGGGGGAGGGACAGTCAAAGAGAGTGTGTAAAATCAGGAGACAAGGAGTATACAGGGGTCAGTGAGGTAGATAAGTGAGACGAGACGAGAGAAGTGTAGGTGTTGAGAGGCTGCCAAGAGAAAATGGAGAGAAGAAGGAAAGTGGAGCAGATAGAAGGGGAGGGGGAAAGGGGACAAGTGAGAGCAGAAAGAAAGAGGTACAGGTAGAGAGGAAGAGGGAGATGAGGAAAATCATGAAGGGAGGAAAGAGGAAATTGTTACAGAGGGAGAAACAGAGGCGGAAATAGAGAAAAGAAGAGAGTGTATGAGGGAGATGCTTGTGGAGAAACCATGGTAAAACTATTCTGCAGACCAGTGGGGGAGGATCATTTAAAAATTCCCAGAGGGAGTTAGTCAAGGAAGGCCACAACCTTTATGTTCCCCCCAGAATAGAGCAGAGAGAGGCGGTATTAGTTACCTCGTTTTAGGATAGATCAGGGACGTCATAGGGGTCAAGTACTCCTGGGCTAAGGTGGCGGGAGTCCACCTGGAGATCGAGAGAGTCATGGGAGCTCCTTAGTTTCACCCATCCCAGTCTCTGCAAAGAACAATAAACCTAACATCTTTGCTTGTAGGTAATTGAGGTAATCTTTGACATCGATTAGAAAGGACTCTTGACAGATGTGTGTCAGCTAGGCATGATGTAACAGACAGCAGTCCCAAGTTCACAAATATTCTGGGCACAAAGAGGGGGTCAGGGATTTGGGCCCCCCAACACCTTCACCTAACCTCTGGGGTACTATTGTCTCTGTCAAATATCCATCTGGCCCAGGTCAGGAGGGATCTGTGTACCCCACCCCTGATAGGGTCAAGACCCTGACCCGGTCACATAGCCCTTAGCAACCTGACCTATATTGGGTAACGAAATATTCACAGCTTTGTTAAATTCTCCCCTTTATTAGCCCATCTCTGTCCACCAAGCTCTCATTTTCTATTACAGTCCCTTATATCATGTGGGAGCCTTCCAAAACGTGCACAAATGTGTGTGAACCAAAACCCATACCATTCATTATTTTAAACCCCTGCAACCCATCCATATATATCTCTGCTTTTGTACCATTTCCTGGCCTTCCTCACCATGACCTACTTCTTTGGCAGAGGCTCATCCCATGGAAAGAGAACATGCAGATGCGCCTTTAAGAAGAGCTCCAAATGGGTGTGGAACATTCAAAATGCAAGAGCACCTGCTGTTCAGCCATTCCCATAATGTAGTCATAGCACCTCCATTTCCCTCGGGGCATTCTGACAGGGAGTTCATAACCCCAAGCAAGGTAGAAGACCAGAGAGAGGAGAGAGTGGATCAGGCACACCTTAAGACAGAAAGGTGTGATTGGAGAAGAGGTGGAGGTAAGAGCATGTAGCAAAGTGCCAAAGACGAGAGAGAGAGAGAGATACGAGAGTGGGAGGTGCAGGAAATGTCACCTTAGGCAGGAGACAATTGTGAATCATCAAAGATGTAGACAAAGTCAAAGGGTTATGAATCGAGCCAGGACTTTAAGACAGGAACGTGGACAGATTGCAACCAGACCCAACCCGTAAAAAAGCACAGCTGGCTTGCCTCTTGATGGAAGCTCTGGGGATTTCTCTGCTATCATCCAGCCCTAATTTATGCCATTGTCCAGACCTAATGTGTGTAGGGTCCCGAAAGCCAGGTGAGAGGTTTCCCTGGAGTCAAGGAAGAGAAGCTGAGGTTTGTGACCTACAAAACAAAGAGTCTAGAAAGAAGTGGGTGGACACTTAAACTCCCAGTGCTGTGGGAGACTGAAAAGTGATGACACATCCAGGTAAGGTTTCCCTGGATTAAGGGTTTCGAAACCCAAAGACATGTTGCTTAAACTAAAGGAGAACCCATCCTGCTTATTGTTACAGACTTTCACCCAAGAGAGCACACCATGTTGATAGTCAGTGTTAGTTACTCAACAGACGTTTACCAGGGATCAACTGGGAAGTAGCCCAATGTTGTCACTCCCCTTGTAAACCTTTATTTAGGCCATCTCTGTGTCTGTCTGGTGTTGATCCTGCTCGACCCTGTAACACCCTTCAACTACCTACTTCATCATTTTGTCCTTATAATAATAATATGGGTCACCACGGGAACTCCAGGCACCAGTCAATTATTAATGTAATAAACTCCTATTCTCCGTTAGGTACACCCCGTAACCTTGATATCAACACACTACAACATTGTGTTATTCCTTTCCTTTAACTGTTTTCACACCCCCTCTTCCCATGGTGCTTCTCTGGGTCAATGCCCCTCCAACCCCTATGTTACACAGGAAGTTACTTCAACATGTTTAAATAACAGAAAATTATGCATTTAAAAATACTTTGCACTTTGCCACAGCTCGGATCATGGCTCCCAGTTGGAAGAGCACAATCACTTGATACAGATGTTTAGGTTCACTAGTACATATACAACTGAATGCTAAGCTGTGATACTGAAATATAGAAATGCATTTTTTAAATGTGCTCTCTTCCTCTTTGCTGTGGATTTTAGCAATGTTGTATGGGACAGTGATATAGTAACTCAATGACAGGTGATACAATCCATGACCACATGCTTCTTGGACACACCCACCCCAGGGGGGTATATGTATAGTCAATGTATGTGCATGTACATGTACAATAAAATAATAGCACTAAAGAAGAGGCTCGGCACAAGCTCATTGTTGAAGAGTAAATATGCAATGGACATGGGAATAAAAGCTAGGCTCTCCAGTCTGTTGGAGCCACTCCCTAATTCAGCAAAGATTGGAGCTACCTTGTGAATAAGTGTATATGTGATTGGCTTATTTTAATTTCTGACACAATCAAACAGATATCCGAAGAACTGATGAAGAAATAACAGAAAATTCGACATCAACAAAAAAATGTCCTCTTTAGAGCAAATTAACAAACCCAATCAAACTAAAAAGATTAATAGATCTTAAAAGACTTCAAGCCCTCCACGCATGAAAAGGTATATGCTTATACTACTGATCCATTTTGGGGGAGGAGGAGGAGGAGAAGAAGAAGAAGAAGAAGAAGAAGAAGAAGAAGAAGAAGAAGAAGAAGAAGAAGAAGAAGAAGAAGAAGAAGAAGAAGAAGAACAAGAAGAAGAACAAGAAGGAGGAGGAGGAGGAGGAGGAGGAGGAGAAGAGAAGCAATAACAAAAAATAAAAAATCTTTCCAGCCAATTGACTTCTACACTTCTAATATGCTAAATAGAGACAGAGAGAAAGGAAATTGTGTCCACTTGCAAACATAATTTCCCTTTTCCTCCAGGGAGATACAAATCAGGAGATAAAAGACAGATAAGAATATTTGTGGAATTGATGTCAAATTGCATTGAGAATAGACATGAGGCCAAGTAAGGGCACGCATCCATGGGACGAGGTAAGGGTAGACAGAAGCGGAAGATGGGTTTGCCCAGAATCACGCAGAGCAGGGAAGTAACATGCCACAGAACTTCTAGTTATTAATTTGTCTAGATAAACTCTGACTGACAAAGAGGTAGACACTACAAAAGGGTTTGCCCTTTGTCCCAACATGTACCTGTAATCCCTTTAAGAACAGAATCAATGTTACTAAACTATTCAGAAGGATCAGATTAAAAGAATATTTTGTGACAAAGAAAATTCAAATTCAAATGTCAAATTACATTACAGGGCTACATTGTCCTTCTACATTTTACTGTCCAACACATTTGTTCAGTCCAGAATGCATGACATTTGAAAAGGCCATTACAAAGGATTTGAACTGATTGAAAAAATGCTTACAATAGGCTTTAACAATAACTCTAGACAAGAATTAGGACATATATACAAAAAGTTGAGAAGGACACTATGATTACTACAAAAGCATCTGAAAAACAGGGAGCTATGGGAGGTATGAACATGCACAAATAATATACTATGATGAAAACTCTTCTCGTTAACCAAACGGGTTACCTCTGGTTGGGCAGAGACCCTACATAGGAAATGCAAGGTCTAATCACATAAGTTATTGAAGAAACCCTTAAAGTTTTTAGATACTATGCATCTCTCAAAAAGAAACAACATTTGTATAGCACAAACATCAAACTACCCCCCCCCCCCACGGCCGCCCTCTCCCCCTCCTGGTAGACATATCATTTTAGGGATAGGATTGATCCTGAAACCACTGTCACAGTTTGTTAATTTCTGTTTGAGGATCCAAGTTACGGAATTACAGTTACAAATGCGCTTTATTACAATCTATTGAATTCAATTCTGCGCAACAAATTCTGGTTACACTAGAAATATTTAATTATGTGTTGTTGACTTATTTAGCACCAACTGCAAAATAAGTTATATACCATAAGGAACAGAGGTACACCATGTTAGTCCTGCGTCCACCAATAATATGTTGAGCCTTATTATTGGTATATGCAGAGCTGCATCTGTACGCATATTAATGGCATACTGCTAAATGCCATGCATATTGAAAATATTCTTCTACCAGGGGATGTGTACTATTGCCCATAAATATAAGTTGCTGATTACAATGTACTTCAGGAAACTGGAAAGTTTATAAAGTGATATCATGGATACTTTTCGGATTCCATATTTCTTGCGCTAAATTGATTGCCAACACATGTTTCGACCATCCGGTCTTTATCACAGCATACTAGCAAGTAAATACTCCCTAATTGGTGCAGGAAAACATTACATCACATGCACAATGACAAATGCATACAGAAGCATTTGAAAACCCCATGATCAATAGTCCATTAGTAAAATTATGTTCAAAAGAGCAAAACCATACTAGCAAAAGATATATGCTGGCAAAACCAAGCTTTGAATGATACATACAAAAATATGAATGTAAATAAAAATGCAAGGGGCAGAGAAACCGAAGTCAGAAAAAGTGAATGTTAATATCTGATCAGTACATGTTAAAACATTGCATGAACATATGTTATAAATCCAATCCTTATCCTGACATTCATTTCTCAACACCATCTGGATATGAATTCTACACATATTTGTATCTGTCTTTTTATCTGCAGGTTTGTTTAGGCAATTGTCCTGTGAGCGAGTTAGCTGTGGTAATCCAGTAAGAAAGAGAAAGAAAAGGGAAAGGGAAATAGAAAAATGTTGGTTACAAGTGGGGAGTATGTTCTGAATTGCCTGTCACAATAAGCAATGTATATTGCTGATAGCTGCTGACTTACCCTAGAACTCCTTTTAAACACAGAACTCCTTGCACTACTTGTAGAATATTTGCAGTTTGATTACATTTTTTCTTTAATCTCTGTAAACCACAGAGAAAATGTGTTATTGTGCAAATAAATGTTGCTGACGAATCACAAATAATATAACTAATCATCACTGAGAGGACGCTGACCCAGTTTTATTTAGAGGGGAAGAGTTCATAATGAAACCATGTTTACCTTGTTTATAAATCAGGCATATGCATAGAGACATAGGTATAATGTTATTCACATAGTGAACATAGCTATACAGTGATTAGGAATATTACACCCGTGCAGGTTACTGATACCTTGTACTATTGAAGCACTAAACGTGGCATCAATATTTGTAGAAACACATGAATCAGTCAGATGTATCATTATGTGAGGGACTTATGTAATATAGGAATACAGCAGTATGCATGCTAGCAAAGTATGTTGTCCCTTAAAATGTTATGGAAAACGATAGAATTTTGTAAAACGAATTGTTTCAATCGAACAGTGTGCATTGTGAGACAGGCATGGTATCAAGAGATGACGCAGACAACAGATTTCACGTTTCAAAGAAAATATATATATATATTCAGTGAAAAAACTTTGTCAAAGGGACGTTATGGTTCCAAGTAAAACCGAAAAACCCTTGAAATTCGCCAGTTATGGTAAGCTAAGCAACCATAACTTGCGCCACCACCGTGCACTACTAAGACTAACACACAGGACATCAAAGATGACGTAGCTAATAAAGAACACAACAGGGCATGAGCGGGGGGCGGTGGGGAACAGGGGACACACATGGGCATGAGCGGGGGGTTAGAGGGAACAGGGTACAAACGGGGCATGAGCAGGGGGTAGGGGGAAAAGGAAGGAAACACGGGGCATGAGCGGTGGTGGGGGAACACGAGAGAGACACGGGGCATGAGCAGCAGGTGGGGAGGAACATGAGGGAGACACGGGGTATGAGCGGGGGGTGGGGAGGAACACGAGAGAGACACGGGGCATGAGCGGGAGGGTACAGGGCACACACGGGACATGAGCGGGGGTGGGGGGAAATGAGAGAGACAAAGGGCATGAGTAGGGGAGGGGGAACACGAGTGAGACACGGGGCATGAGTGGGGTTGGGGGAACACGAGGGAGACACGGGGCAGGAGCGGGGGGTGGGGGGCAACAGGAGACAGACACGGGGCATGAGCGGGGGGTGGGGCCAACAGGAGAGAGACACGGTGCATGAGCGGGGGGTGGGAGTAACAGGAGCCAGACACGGGGCATGAGCGGAGGGGTGGGGAGGACAGGAGACAGACACGGGGCATGAGCGGGGGATGGGGGAACAGGAGACAGATACGGGGCATGAGCGGGGGTGGGGAGAACAGGAGACAGACACGGGGCATGAGCGAGGGGGTGGGGGGCAACAGGAGACAGACACGGGGCATGAGCGAGGGGGTGGGAGGCAACAGGAGAGAGACACAGGGCATGAGCGCGGAGTGGGGGGTACAGGAGACAGACACAGGGCATGGGTGGGGGCAACAGGAGACAGACACGGGGCATGAGCGGGGGGTGGGGCGAACAGGAGACAGACACGGGGCATGAGCAGGGGGTGGGGGAACAGAAGACAGATACGGGGCATGAGCGGGGGAGTGGGGGGCAACAGGAGAGAGACACAGGGCATGAGCGGGGGGTGGGGGGGTACAGGAGACAGACACGGGGCATGAGCAGGGGGTGGGGGGCAACAGGAGAGAAACACGGGGCATGAGCGAGGGGGTGGGGGGCAACAGGAGACAGACATGGGGCATGAGCGAGGGGGTGGGAGGCAACAGGAGAGAGACACAGGGCATGAGCGCGGAGTGGGGGGTACAGGAGACAGACACAGGGCATGAGCGGGGGGTGGGGGGTACAGGAGACAGACACGGGGCATGAGCGGGGGGTGGGGGGCAACAGGAGAGAGACACGGGACATGAGCGGGTAGGGTGAACAGGAGACAGACATGGGGCATGAGCGGGGGGCAACAGAAGACAGATACGGGGCATGAGCGGGGAGTGGGGGGTACAGGAGACAGACACGGGGCATGAGTTTACAGGAGACAGACACGGGGCATGAGCGGGGGGTGGGGGGCAACAGGAGAGAGACACGGGGCATGAGCAGGGGGTGGGGCGGCAACAGGAGACAGACATGGGGCATGAGCGGGGGGTGGGGGCAACAGGAGACAGACACGGAGCATGAGCGGGGGGTGGGGGGCAACAGGAGACAGACATGGGGCATGAGCGGGGGTGGGGGGAACAGGAGACAGACACGGAGCATGAGCGGGGGGTGGGGGCAACAGGAGACAGACACGGGGCATGAGCGGGGTGGGGGCAACAGGAGACAGACACAGGGCATGAGCAGGGGGTGGGGGGCAACAGGAGAGACAAGGGGCATGAGCGGGGGTGGGGGGCAACAGGAGAGACACGGGGCATGAGCGGGGGGTGGGGGGACAGGAGAGACACGGGTCATGAGCAGGGGGGTGGGGGGCAACAGGAGACAGACACGGGGCATGAGCGGGGGGTGGGAGGAACAGGAGACAGACACGGGGCATGAGCGGGGGGTGGGGAGAACAGGAGACAGACACGGGGCATGAGCGGGGGAGTGGGGGGCAACAAGAGAGAGGCACGGGGCATGAGCGGGTGGGGGGAACAGGAGACAGACACGGGGCATGAGTGGGTGGGGGGAACAGGAGACAGACACGGGGCATGAGCGGGGGGTGGGGGGCAACAGTAGATAGACACGGGGCATGAGCGGAGGGTGGGGGAACAGGACACAGACATGGGGCATGAGCGGGGGGTGGGGAGAACAGGAGACAGACACGGGCCATGAGCGGGGGGCGTGGGGGGCAACAGGAGACAGACACGGCACATGAGGGGAACAGGAGACAGATACGGGACATGAGCGGGGGGAACAGAAGACAGACACGGGGCATGAGTGGGGGTGGGGGGAAAGGGAGAGAGACACACGGGGCATGGGTGGGGGGAGGGAGAGAGACACACGGGGCCTGAGCGGGGTGTGGGGGAGGGAGAGAGACACACGGGGCATGAGCGGGGGGGTAGACGGGAGGGAGAGAGACACACGGGGCATGAGCGGGGGGTGGGCGGGAGGGAGAGAGACACACGGTGCATGAGCAGGGGGTGGGCGGGAGGTCGAGAGACACACGGGGCATGAGCGGGGGTGGGGGGAGGGAGAGAGAAACACGGGGCATGAGCGAGGGGTGGGGGGAAGGGGAAAGAGACACACGGGGCATGAGCGGGGGGTGGGGGGAAGGGGAGAGAGACACACGGGGCATGAGCGGGGGGGGGAGTAGGGAGGGGGAGAGACACACGGGGCATGAGCGGGAGGGGGAGAGACACACGGGACATGAGCGGGGGGTGGGCGGGAGGGGGAGAGACACACGGGGCATGAGCTGGGGTCGGTGGAAGGGGTCAGAGACACATGGGGCAAGAGCGGGGGTGGGGGGAGGGGGAAAGACACACGGGGCAAGAGCGGGGCTGGGGGGAAGGGGAGAGAGACACACGAGGCATGAGCGGGGGTGGAGGGGAGGGAGAGAGACACACGGGGCATGAGCGGGGGTGGAGGGGGAGGGAGAGAGACACACGGGGCATGAGCAGGGGTGGGGGGAGGGAGAGAGACACACGGGGCAAGAGCGAGGGTGGGCGGGAGGGGGAAAGAGACACGGGGCAAAAGCAGGGGTGGGGGGGAGAGGGAAAGACACACGGGGCAAGAGCGGGGGTGGGGGAAGGGGAGAGAGACACACGGGGCATGAGCGGGGTGGAGGGGAGGAAGAGAGACACATGGGGCATGAGCGGGGGTGGAGGGAGAGAGACACACGGGGCATGAGCGGGGGTGAGGGGAGGGAGAGAGACACACGGGGCATGAGCGGGGGTGGGCAGGAGGGGGAGAGACACATGGGGCATGAGCGAGGGGTGGGCGGGAGGGGGAGAGACACACGGGGCATGAGCGGGGGGTGGGCGGGAGGGAGAGAGACACACGGGGCATGAGCGGGGGGTGGGCGGGAGGGAGAGAGACACACGGGGCATGAGCGGGGTGGGGGAGGGAGAGAGACACACAGGGCATGAGCGGGGGGTGGGGAGGAGGGAGAGAGACACATGGGGCATGAGCGGGGGATGGGGGGAAGGGGAGAGAGACACACGGGGCATGAGTGGGGGTGGGGGGAAGGGGAGAGAGACACACGGGACATGAGCGGGGGTGGGGGGAAGGAGAGAGAGACACACGGGGCATGAGCGGGGGTGGAGGGGAGGGAGAGAGACACACGGGCATGAGCGGGGGTGGGGGGAAGGGGAGAGAGGCACACAGGGCATGAGCTGGGGGTGGGCGGGTGGGAGAGACGAGCGGGGCATGAGCGGGGGGTGGGCAGGTGGGAGAGACGAGCGGGGCCCGAGCGGGGCTTGAGCGGGAGGGTGGGCGGGAGGGAGAAAGACACACGGACATGAGCGGGGGGTGGGCGGGAGGGAGAAAGACACACGGACATGAGCGGGGGTGGTCGGGAGGGAGAAAGACACACAGACATGAGCGGGGGGTGGGCGGGAGGGAGAAAGACCACAGCGTTCATGTGCAGGCAGCAGATCCCGCTCCTTGGCCCTCCGCTGGCCACTGTGTGCCGATGGCGTGAGCGGGGGGCTGGAGGAAAAGGGAAGACACGGGCATGAGTGGGGATGGGGGACTTACTGTGCAGGTGGGATACAAAGCCTCTCATGCGAGGAACAAAGATGGCGGACGTCTTTGAAGCCAGACGCACTGCACGCTTTCACCGCATCCAATGAGAGAGCACGTCAGATGTCTGCAGACATCACGCAAGCTGCTTGCCCAATCACCGTCCTGTCCGCGGAGCGAACAGGGAAGTGTGTCTGCGAAGCGAACACAGATATCACAAATTTTTTTCACTTACATTTTTGTCATTTTTTTAAAAACTACTGGACGGATTTACACCAAATAAAGCAAAGCACGCTTTCGGGACCAAGCCACCGCTCCTGCTGCAAATTTGGTGTAAATCCGTCCAGCAGTTGGGCTGTAGGCGTGAGCAACATTTTTCCCATTATGTCTATGGGAAAAAAAAAGTTTTGGGACCCCCCCTATAACTTTGCCCTCCCTGGACGAATCCTCACCAAACTTTGCAAAAATATTCAGAGTGACCCAAATACTTTTTTTGCAAAGTTTGGTGAGGATTCGTCCAGGGAGAGCGAAGTTATAAGCCGCCCAGAAAGTGCTCTTCCAATGGAAACTGCAACTTAACCATAACTACATGGCCACTACCGTGGCCATGTAATATATGTTTTTATTGTTATGGCTGACTTACAACCTTTCAACAGTGATTACATACAGTGAACAAATATAGATAATAAAAAAATAGTCAAATTTAAAAACATACAATATATGTTTACATGTGTACATTATTCGATTCAAGTTAAAACAGTATAAACGGAAGGCCCAAATGATTTGGAGCTATTTCACACTGTGATTTAAAATGGTCCTGGGTAGTTCGGCATGGAAGATAGCATATTATAGGTGGATTGCATTAACATCCTCTAGTCATAATGACTGTAGGAAGTTCATGGCAGCAACGATTACACCACTTTCCTTTAAGAAGGATATGCCATAGCATATCGTGAGAGACAACGCTGACATTCTTATATAGTTGTTCCAAATAGAACCTTCTGCTATGTAATAAAGCAGGGCAGTGAATGAGAAGATGTTTTAATGTTTCAGTTTCTTGAGATTTCTACAAAATGTACACTTTCTAAAAGATTTAGCTACTTTAGTCCTGCGTCCAGTGATTAAATGTGTGGGCCAAAGATTAAGCCTAAAGCATAAATACATTGACCTATATGATGTACTAGGTAGCATAATTAGATATCGCTCCGCTATGTTCAATGATTTGTCTGGAAAACCATTTCTTTTGAAATCTAAATGTTCCATACACTGCTGTCGTGTGGTAATCCAGTCAAAATGGCACAGCATTTTCTTTGCCTGGTCTGGATTAGTTGCCCGTAGGCCTAGTGAAATTCCTACTGTTATCATAATATCAGAAATATGCTTTTTCCAGGGTTTTAGATTTTTTTTACCACATCGTTGTTAAAATATGTTGCCAGAAAAAATGACAAAGAACCTTTGGTGTCATTAGTGATACATTTCTTATACAAGTTAATCACTTTCCATGTGCCTATCGCCCTCAAAGAGAGCAGGCTTAGTTCATGGCGTATTATGCAAATTGGCTGACTGGACGGTAGTGGCAATATTTTCTTCCAAAATTGACCTTCAAGCTTGGTCCAGAAAGTTGAATCTTGGTAGGCCCTAGTCTCTGCACCATAGGTTATATTTGGAACAAAGTTCTGTTTATCGAACTTGATTAGCGGCTCTAGGGAACATTTCCCATACTTTTTAAGAATTATTCTTGCTTATGCTGCTGCAATGAGGATTTTCCTGTCTTTTTCAAGTTTGTATAGCAACTCAGACAGGTGATTGCGGGCGTTCAGCCCTAGATAAGAGTACTGAGTAGTAGTTTCAATAGGCATAACATTTATTTGCCACTTGTAATTAGTTTTTTTAACTAAATGATTGGTTCCACAAGTGATTATTTTATTTTTTGCTAACTTTATGATCAAGTGGTTTTGTTAGACATAGATTTCTAATGCTGAGAGTACGTTTTGAAGGCCTTTTTGTGTTTTAGAAATGAGTACCATATCGTCGGCATACAAGAGCCAGGAATATATGCCCATTTTTGAAGGATCCGACACTACAGATTTGAAAGAGTGCCCAATGTCTGCGATAAAAAAGTTGAATAAAGAAGAGGTCAATATACACCCCTGCTTTAGACCACGATTTGTTGCAGTTGGTTCAGATAGATTGTCATCTCTGGATAGCCAAATGTGTATCAAGGTTTCTGTGTGCAGTTGCACAATTAGGGCTCGAATGTAAGAAGGGCAATTGGCATCTATAAGCTTTTTTAAATAGAAGATCTCTAGACACTAGTCAAATGCTGCCTTGAAATCGATGAAGGCCATGTAGATAGGGTGCTTGGTTTAGAGGCCGTAGCTCTTGATTGCCCATATAGCAAATAGGTTCATGGCCGTGCCCATACCCTGAACAAAGCCTGTACGATCGGTATCAAAAACTCGGGCTTATTTGACCCATGATGATAGGTCCTTTAAATGTAATCTAGGGAATATTTTGCCTGGAATGTCCAGGAGAGCGATCGGACAGTAGTTCTCTGCTTGCTCACGATCACTTTTTTTAAATATAGGCACTATAATGGACTTTCTCCATATCGTGGGATGTATATTTGGTTAATGACCTCAGAAAAGATGGTAAAAAGAATTGACGCCCATTCTTCTAGGTGAGATTTTAACAGGAAATGAGTTATGCCATCAGGGCCAGTGGCCCGAGATGTACAGAGTTTATTAATCTGGAGCATTATGTCCAGTTTGTCAAAGGTCATGCTGTCCATCGATGTCCAAATACCAAACTCGACAGAATTTTGGGGCGATGGAGCAGCATATAATTGTTTGAAGTGTTGAATCCAGATTTCTTTAGAGACAGTTGATTTGGTAAAATGCTTGAGTGTTTTGATACACAGCATTAATAATCTTCCAGATGTCTGCGCTATTCTTGGAAGGAATAGCTGCTAACATTTGCTCCGAGTCTTGTTGATATAGCAGCGCTCAATGGGCTTTGTGCCAGTTTTTATACCTCATCTTTAAAGAACGTGTGATCTCATGGCTTTCATAGGGCAGCAGATGCATTAGTTGTCTGATGCAGCTTCGCAATTCAGTTTTCTTATTTGCAACTTCTAGGTCATAGACATATTTGTGCTTGTAAAGAGGTTTCTGGTTAGTTAACGGTTGCAGTTTGAACAGTGTCATGGCAGCTACATAGTGGCCATCCTTGAGTGTTGTTGCTCAATCAAAATGTTGAGGGTCTGCTCGAAGCGAGTGTTCAAAATCAAGCACCTGCTCGACTGAGCAGTGAAACCTATGTGGCCGCTCCTAAACTCAAGCTGTGGGAAGTATTGATCGGGGCAAGCTAAAGGTAGTACCCAGGAACATTCCATAGCTAACAGTTCATGATCACTGCGCAATTGTGGGAGGACCCGAAAGTCTTCAATGATATCCAACATATTACTTTGTAAAAAAGACATGGGGGTCATTACGAGGTAGGAGGTAACCATGCCGCTATTAACGCATGGCTACCCCCTTACCGGGTACCTGGTCCGGGTTCCTTGAATGAGGAATTACCGGGCCATTCCGACCTTGGAGGGCCTAGTAATTCCTCATTCAAGGAACCCATCCCCATTCCCATTCAAGCCCCTATAGGGCTCAATGGGAATGGGCAGGGTGCTAACAACGGGCCTGTTAATAACGGGCCCGTTGTTAGCACCCTGGTCTGCTCGCGGGACCCGCTAAGGGCTTCTGGTAAAACCAGGCGTCCTTAGCGGGTTCCCGCGAGCAGACTCATAATGGGGTAGTAAGAGGTTGACGACTCCAGCACCTTTACCGGCACCGTTAACCCCTTACCACCAAACTCATAATGACCCCCATAGTCAATAATGACACTTCTCACTAATGTCATCTACTTCAGCCGAGCGGCTTGAGATGCAATGAATATTTAGATTACCTGCAAGTTTTTCAGTAGAAACTGAAGTCGGCATGGCGCTTTCTAGGGTATAAGTGTAACTCATATTAGTTTTCAAAGCTTACAAATGATTTCAAAGTCTTGTCCAATGTATACAGCACAGTTGCAGTTTTAGTAATATAAAAGATAAAAAAGGATGATATCTTAAAGGAGGGTACTCACCGCCTCCTCGCTACCTTGACAAACTGTTAAATGCACTCAGCAAACACTCGCGTGCAAATGCCCTTGGCCAGCTGCTTATGAGGGGGTAGGAAGTAGGTGGGCGGGGCCAAGTTCAAAAAACATTTTCATAGTCAATGAAGTGTCCAGAAATTTAAAATCCACAAAATCCACAAGCAATGCTTGTTGAAGCTGTAAAACGAAAAGAAAGAAGGTGTAGAACAACGGTCTCATGGTGTAACAAAGGAGGAAAGTTAATGTTTCTTCACTGACATCCAGGCCAACAGTAGGAGTCCTTCCTGCAGGTAACTGCACTTAGCAAGTACTCTGGCAAATGCACGCGCGCAAATGCATGTGGCCGGCTGCTTATGAGGGCGGCAGGAAGCAGGTGGGCAGAGCCAAGTTCAAAACACTTTTTCAGAGTCAATTAAATGTCCAGAAATTTAAAATCAACAAAACCCACAAGTAATACTTGTTGAAGCGGCCAACAGCAGGAGTACTTCCTGCAGGTAACTGCACTCAGCAAGCACTCTGGCTAAAGAATATGTTATTTCAGTGTCAGGATGGTGTAAGACCTAACTAGCCCTAATACTAAGGTAGGACTTCCTCCTGCCCAAAGAAAACTAAAGGAAGTCTGTGGGCCTCATTACGAGCCTGACGGAATGGCGGTAAAGATTCCGGCGCTGTTAAACCCATTCCGCCCTGTTACGTGGTTCCCTTGCGGGACCCGCTCTGGACATCTGGTCAGACGAGACAACCTTTGCGGGTCCCGCCAGGGGACCAGGGAGCTAACAACGGGCCTGTTATTAATGGGCCCGTTGTTAGCTCCCTCTCCATTCCCATTGAGCCCTATGGGGGCTCAAATGGGGATGGGGATGGGTACATTGAATGAGGAATTACAGGGTCCTCCAAGGTTGGAATGGACGGTAATTCCTCATTCAAGGAACCCGGACCCGAGTTTGGAGGCAGCCATGGCCTTATTAAGGGCATGGCTACCTCCAAACTCGTAATGAGGCCCTGTGTCTTTAAGTCTAAATCAAAATGTCTGTCTGTGTCAAAACCTATGCTTACCCTCACATCTAGAATAAACATGGTGAGGAGTTTTAGCCAACAGAACACTGTAAAAAATAAAGTCTCAGTTGTTCTTAGCTCAGGGTTCTTCTTGGGTTCCCTTCCTCAAGTTAAAAATAATATAGGTACTCTCATTATTTGGCCCCTCAACAGTTGCATACGAGACTAGACTATTTCTTTGCCACGCCAGAAGTGGCGATAGCAACTACTCAGATTGAATACAGAGCGAAGGTCCTGTCGGACCATTCGCCCTTGGTGATGGCCTGGCAATATGGCCGCCCCAGAGGGCGGATACCAACATGGCGCCTTCGGGCGGAGGCGCTCAGAGACCCGGTCTTCAGAGAGGATATTAGAGAGGCGATTATAAGGTACTTTGAGGAGAACACGGGCAGTGTAGATTCGGCTAGTACACTTTGGGAGGCCTTCAAGGTGGTATTGAGGGGCGACGCTATTTCCAAATCAAAGGGCCTTCAGGGGGGGGGGTTCTAGCTGAGCTAGAGAAAGTGGAGAAAGAATTGGAGCGTGAATGTACCAGAGCGGGGGGGACACAGACCTAGTACTCGAATTACAGCAACGATGCTCGGAGCTTTGGGAGCGGCTTTGTGACCTCAACTACAGGAAATACGTGGAGAGGCAGCATGCAGGCGGTGACAAAACTGGTCGCCTACTGGCATGGCTTTATAAGAGGGAAACCCCTAGGGCCCCGATCATGATGATATAAAGGGAAAATGGGGAGGAGGCTCACACTCAGGAAGAGGTTAACTCTGCTTTCTTAGATTATTATAAAGCGCTGTATGAGGACAAAGGGGAAGACAATCTGGATAAAATCAGGGACACACTGGAAGATATGGAATTGCCTAGAATTAGTGCAGAGGAAAGGGAGGAGTTAGATGGTCCCATTACGCTAGATGAACTGGAAGAGGTGGTGAAACGGCTGCATACTTGCAAGACCCCGGGCACTGATGGACTCCCGAGTGAGTTCTACAAAACATATAGCGCAGAGATACTCCCCCCTATGCTGGAGATGTATAATGAATCTTTTGAGGGAGGCCGATTGCCGGACACGCTCAGAGAGGCGCTGATCGTGCCGCTACCCAAGTCTAACAAGCCGAGACAACACTGTGGGTCGTACAGACCGCTGTCGATGTTGAACCAAGACAGTAAGATCCTGACAGCGGTCCTGGCGGACAGGCTACGCAAGGTCATCGGCAGACTGATACACTCGGATCAGACAGGTTATGTCCCTGGCAGGAATATAACCCATAATCATAGGCGGCTCCACCGGGTGATCGAAGAAGGGAACAGAAGAGATGAGGAAATGGCAGTGATCTCCTTAGACGCAGTCAAGGCATTTGATTCGGTGAGGTGGCCGTGGCTGTTCGCGGTCCTGGGGGAATACGGGTTCGGGCCAGGCTATATCAGATGGGCGAGGCTGCTGTATAGCCAGCCAACAGCTATGGTGCGCACGGGATCGGTGATATCCGATAAGTGGCGCCTAGGTAGGGGTACTAGGCAGGGATGTCCTTGGTCCCCGATGTTATACATATTGGCCCTGGAACCCTTAGCGGTATATCTTAGACAGCAATATGACCTGGTGGGCATCGAGGTGGGAGGAGAGAGCCACTTGATATCCCTATATGCCGATGACTTGCTGCTGTACCTAAAATATCCGGAGGAGAACCTCCAGTATGTTTTGGAGGTCATGCAGAAGTATGCCGAATTGTCCGGCATAGCGGTTAATCCCGGCAAGTCGAGCATGTTCCCCCTAGGGTATTATTCGAGGGTCCCCACGGAACGCTTACCGGTATTACCCGTGCCTTGGGCAACCGAGTCCTTCCGATACCTCGGAATAGACATATATCATACTGTGGTAAACGAACATCTGCACAATACTGCAGTTGCTGTGGATAAAATCCGTGCGTCCATGCGATTTTGGGAGAAGCTGCCGCTGGCGATGATAGGGCGGGGGCGTTGCTTAAAATGGTTGTCCTGCCTAGACTGTTGCATTTCTTCAACAACATACCATACTTAATACCTAGGAAGTTCTTTACCAAACTCGACAGTATGTGCAGGGACTTCCTATGGCACGGCACTCGCAACCGAGTGGCACTGTGGAAGCTGCAAAACTTTTACGATAAAGGAGGGATCAAATTACCACATTTTGAGGCCTATTATGTAGCGAGCCAATCGCAATATGTTACACAGTGGCTCTCTGATGAGGAATCTCCCGAGTCTAGGTTGGTTGGGACAGATTGCACCCCGTTTTGTTTGAAGGAGATCATCTGGGTCCCTAGATAGGACTTAAATCTTCGACCCTGGCATGCTGTTACTTGGGTGGAGAATGTGGCGTAGAGCATGTCGGCTACTGGAAAGCCTGGACCCGTGTTCGCCGCAAGTGCCACTGGTCGCCTTGACTGAGGGGGATAGCCAACTTAGGAAAATGATCAGAATATACTGGGAATCGGTTGGGTTGGCCACGTTAGGAGATATATGGCAGGATGGGGCCATCAAGGATTTTGCAGACCTAGAAGAGGAGACTGGGTTACATGGGGGCCAATACGTTACATACCTCAGGTTGGTACGGATTATCTGAAAATCTTGGCCTGAGACGGTGTTAGCGGAGGATCCGGACGCCCTGATTGACACGATATATGATATATCAGAGGGCGGACACGAGATTTCCAGATTGTATGAGGTGGTGATGTCCCGGGTGGGAAAGGACCTGATGGATTTGAGACTAGAATGGGAAACGGAGGTGGGGACTCAGATGACTGATGGGATGTGGGAACGGGCTATGGGATATCATAAAAAAGTGTCCAGAAATGCTAGATTACAGCAAATCCAACTATATATCACGCACTGTAACGCTCACCTGAATCCCTCGGAGGCGCAGGTCTGGGCTGGGGGTTCTCGGAGTCTTCTACGGTCACGCGCAGGCCTCGAATGCCACCTTGGAAAGGCCCTCTCCTCACTGAGATCTTGATCTGAAGGGTGAGGTGTCTGCAATTGTGAGAGCAAGGGGTTAATAGGATATATAAGCCTGACAGGCAAGCTGACTCCCCTTCCTGGTAATCCCCACGTAGTTCGTAGGCTAAATGTGCTCACCTTATATAGGTGAAAGCGGAGCTCTCCATCCTGCGTCTGTGCAGGGGCGCCAAAGCCAGTTACTTCACTGGTTAATTGTCCAGCCTCTTGGTTGCAGAGGATGAAGATTTGGAGCTAGGCCGTCGTTAGCAGCACGAACGGCGGTTGCTTGAATGGAGAGCGATGGAAATGCGAAGGTATTGCAGGCAAGGAAGTAAAAAAATGTCAATTCGAAGTTTAAAGCACTTCTTAATGTCTCTTTTCCTTTTTCAGGTTGCAGAAGCAGCTGGGTAGAAAAATAGATGTCGAGGAATGCGCCGAGGAGTGAGAAAGATGAGAGCTGCCCAAAACACGTGCGTATGGATGGAGTTTTGTATTTCTTAATGATGTCCTTTTGTTTTGCAGATGCGAGTAGCAGCGTCGGCGGAGGCGAGAAGAATGCAGCGCAGGTAGGAAAGGTTTCACGAAGGTTACTAACCAATGTCCTTGCTTCCACAGGGTGCCGAAAAATGGAGAGCTGCAGCCCGTGGCCTGAGATGCACCGATGGATTGGGTAAGTGCTGCGCTGATTTTATCTCGTGCTAACCTGGTGTTCTTTTCCCTTCTCAGATGCTGCAGAAGACAAAGATTGTATTTCAGAAGGTAAGATTACGGATTTCTCTTCCCTAGATGCAGAAGTTGCAGATTCTCTGGAGCTGGCACGGTGAGCGTCCTGCTGCTATTGCAGAATAACGCGAAGCACGTTGCTCTGATCGGGCGTGGTTTAAATAGCCTACTGGAGTGCTTAGGTGTCTCCTTCCACAGCAGCCTCGCCCAGGAAAGAAGTCCCAGCTTCCAGAATAGTTCCAGTATCCAGTCCCAGGGAGTGGTGCTGGCCACACCCAGAAGGTAAAGTAGTTCCAGCCATGGATGGATGAGGATTTCATCCTGCAGGTGAGTGAGCAGCATGGTCTGCAGCAGGTAGGTCCACCCAAGCACCATTCCTTGCATCATGAGCCCGGCACGTCCTGTGCCGGGACTGGGTCCCCTTATGAGCCTGGCGCCACTGGCGCCAGGACAAGGTCCATAATGCCCCTATGGGAGCCGATGGGTGCCTGGAAATGAAGTTGTGACCCGGCTTCCGAGGCAGTTGGGCTAAACCTGATTCCTTGGAGGCTGCGGTCATGACAGCATCCCCCCTCAAGGCCCCTCCCAAGCTTGTCTTTTCCGGAGGTTTTGGCTTGTTGGGAAAAGCCCGATGAAATTTTCGGACTAGACGAGGTGCATGTACATATTCTGAGGGTTCCCAAGATCTCTCCTGGGGTCCATATCCCTTCCAATCAATCAGGTAGTATAGTTTTGATTTGGAAATTTTGGAGTCCAAGATGTCTCGAATTTCAAATTCGGATTCTCCGTCCACTTGGATTGGCTCAGGAGGTTTAGTCAAACGGGTTCCGGGTTGCACAGGTTTCAGGAGAGAAACATGGAAGACAGGATGTATCTTCATTCGGGTAGGTAATTCTAGTTTGACAGCCACTGGGTTAATCACGGCCGTGATTGAGTAGGGCCCTAAATATCTTGGGTTGAAGGTGCGTGGCCCTTTTAAAGATAAATGTTTAGTGGACAGCCAGACTTGATCTCCTTTTTGATATTGAGGAGCCTCTTTTCGATGTTGGTCTGCTCCTTTTTTGTATGACTCTTTAGCTCGTTGAAGATGAGCTGTGGCTTCTTTAAATGCTTGAGTTATTTTCGAATGCAGATGGTCAACAGCAGGTGTTCCGAGAGCTTGAGGTGGGTCCAGATTTGAGGTTCGAGGATGACTTCCATACAGCAGGAAAAAAGGGGTTTTTCCCATCCCAGAATGGATTGAATTATTGTAAGCGTATTCAGCAATCCAAAGGACATCCTTCCAAGTACCCTCGGATTGATGCAATATGCAGCGCAGATATTGTTCTAGAGTTTGGTTAGTTCTCTCAGTCTGCCCATCGGTTTGAGGATGATGGCTGGTGGAAAGTCGTACATCAATTTGTGCTAAACGACAACAACTCCACCAAAAATGGGAAATAAATTGGCTCCCTCGGTCAGAGATTAGTACTGAAGGGAAACCGTGTAACCGGACAATGTTTTCAAGAAATTCTCGGGCTAGAATGGAAGCTGTAGGTAAACCCTTCAGTGGGATAAAATGAGCCATTTTTGAAAAAAGGTCTATGATCACTAGAATTGTGTTGTATCCGGAGCAAGGGGGTAAATCCGTGATAAAATCCATCGAGAGCGTGTGCCAAGGGCCTGGTGGAATGTCTATTGGACGTAATAATCCTGCTGGTTTTTCCTTCTGACTCTTGTTTTGTGCGCAGATACCACAAGAAGCTACAAACTCCTTAACATCTTTCCTCCAGGATGGCCACCAAAAATGCCTTTTAATTTTCTCTGAGGTTTTGGCAACTCCAGGATGTCCTTCCATTAGAGAATCATGGTAGCAGGTGATGACCTGTTTTTGTAAGTCAGCGCAGGGTAAGAATAGTCTTCCTTGGAAATACAATAGGTTCTGATCTATTGTAAAATCCTTTCCTTTCAATTGCCAATTCGATGAATCTTCGGGAGTTATGAGCTTATTGACCCTTGCTTTAATCTCTTCGAGGGATAATGTGTTGATTACTCCTAGTATCTTTTGTTCAGGAATTATTGGCACCGGCTCCGGATTAGCTGTAAGTTCGTCTACCCCTATCCGGGAAAGGGCGTCTGCTTTTCCGTTCCTAACGCCTGGTCGAAATGTGATTACAAAATCGAATTCTGCGAAGAATAAAGCCCAGCGTAGTTGCCTCGAAGATTGAGCTTTAGCTGACTTCAGGTACTGGAGGTTACGGTGATCCGTGATTACGGTTACTGTGTGCCGGGCTCCCAAAAGATAATGCCGCCAGGCCTTAAAGGCGGACTTAATTGCCAAGAGTTCTTTGTCCGTAATTGTGTAGTTGATTTCAGGAGCCGAAAATTTGTGAGACCAAAAGGCTACAGGGTGTAACTGGTGCGTTTCGGGGTCTCTTTGTGACAGCACCGCCCCCATTGCAAGACTGGAAGCGTCTGTCTCAATGATGTAGGGAAGTTCTGGACGGGGATGCCTTAAGACTGGAGCAGAGATAAATTTGGCTTTTAATTCTTGGAAGGCTTGTTCGGCTTCTGGAGTCCACTCGAATTTTTTATTCTTTTTCAGAAGAGCCGTGATAGGTTGGACTACCCGAGAGAATTCAGGAATGAACCTTCGGTAAAAATTAGCGAAGCCCAGCATGCTCTGCACACCTTTAACGGAAGTTGGGGAAGGCCATTTGGTGATAGCATCCACTTTTCTTGAGTCCATGTGAACTCCGTTGGGTGATAAGATGAACCCTAAAAATTCCACTTCCTTTGCGTGAAAGGTGCACTTCTCCAGTTTAGCAAACAAGCGGTGTTGGCGAAGTCTCTGTAAAACCGCTGTGACGTGTCTACGATGATCAGTTTCTGAGGCTGAGTATACCAGGATGTCGTCAATATAAACGACTACGCACACATCAATAAGTTCTCTGAGGACATCATTCATGAAATACTGGAAAGCGGCCGGTGCGTTACATAGTCCGAAGGGCATTACTTGATATTCAAATAATCCATATTTAGTGCGAAAGGCCGTCTTCCACTCGTCGCCCTCCTTAATGCGTACCAAATGGTAAGCTCCTCTGAGGTCTAACTTTGTGTATATGCAGGCGCCTTTTACCTGGTCCAATAATTCAGGAATCAATGGCAACGGGTATCGGTTTTTGACTGTAATCTGGTTCAGGGCGCGATAATCGATACACGTTCTTAGGTCACCTTCCTTTTTCGGGACGAAGAACAAAGCTGAGGAAGCCGGGGATTTCGAGGGGCGGATGAATCCATTAGCCAAGTACTGGTCCAAGTATTGCCTGAGATGGAGGTTTTCTGGTTCAGTGAGGGCATATATTCTGCTGCACGGAGGGGTGGACCCAGGTATCAGGTCTATCTGGCAGTCGTATGACCGATGCGGTGGCAGGGTGTTGGCTTGATCTTTCTGAAAGACGTCGCTGAACTCTTGGTATTCCAGAGGTAATCGGGGGTCCTCGGAAGTGATGGCTGCTAGCTTGATTTCGGACTGAGGATAACAGGTTGAAGCGCATTCTGGAAACCGAATTACCTTGGCTCGCCAGTTTATCTGAGGATTGTGCTTTTCCAACCAAGGCATTCCCAGAATCACCTGAAACTGCGGGGCCTTGATTACATCAAACACGATCTTCTCCCGATGTCCGCCTTGACATAACAACGTTACCTCCATGGTGGTATGAGAAACTGGTCCGGAAGCTATTTCAGTACCATCCACTGTAGTGATTACGTCCTTTACCATCTTGGGACATAGGGGAAGATCCATCCTGGTAGCCAAGTTGTGGTCCACATAATTACCGATTGCTCCGCTATCAATGTATACTTTGATAGCATGCATGCGATCTGGTCTATTGGGACTTATGAGGACCATAGGCATAACCAAATGCGAGGTCAAGGAACTGGTTTTAACGCTCGGCAAGCGGACCTCTACGCTTGTCGGGCGAGGTCGTTTCCCAATTCCAGTTTCTCAGCATTTTTATCAGAAGCTCCTACGGTCTTCTTGACCGGTTTCACTGAGCAATCACGAAGGAAATGTCCAGAATTCCCACAGTATAGGCACAGCTGTAATTGCCTTCTTCTTTCCCGTTCTTTCTGAGTTAATGGTCCTTTTACTACTCCTATTTGCATTGGTTCCACTGAGTCATTCCCTTTAGCAGAGCTCTGAGGTCTTGAAAGTACCCGGGTTTCAAATCTGGATCGATCGGACTTCCTGTTCTGTAGCCGATGATCTAATTGGACCACTAGGTCGATATAATCTGAACAGTCTTGCGGCGGATTAACCACCTGTGCTAAAACGTCTTTAAGTTCCCCACGTAGGCCTCTGTAGAAGAGCGTGATTCTCTTATCCTCAGGCCACCTGGTCTCAACCACCAGTCTATTAAAGGACTCTATGTAAGCCAGGAGATCCTGATTACCTTGTCTGAGTGACAGGAGTTCATTGTCCAAGGCCTGCCCCTGTGAATGTCTTGCAAACAACTTTTCCATACTGGTCTGAAAGTCTTGAAAGTGATAGAGGAGCGGGTCATCCTGTGTCACGAGAGGAATGGACCAATCTGCAGCACTACCGCTAAGATAGGAGAGTACAAACGCTACCTTGGCTTGGTCCGTTGGGAATGCGGCGGGTCTACACAGAAAGTGCAAGCGGCATTGATTGATGAATACTGCATATCGCTTTGGATCTCCGGAAAAACGTTCGGGCGGGGCCAAAGGCACATTCCCTGGCAGATTAATTTGCACCGGATTACTTGAAGTTGTAGGCGTGCCGCCCCCTCCATAGAGAGGCAGTGGCGTCTGTCCCGCTTGAGCCTGTAGCAACTGTCTGGCCAGATCATCAGTCCGTTCCTTGGCCATGATCAACTCCCTTCGTAAAGCGTTTGTTTCTTGGCGAGATGCGTGTACTTCTGCCCTTAGTTCCCCAAGCATTTGAGCCAGTTGATCTGTGTCCGAGGTTTCCATTGCGCCTGGGTGGGAATATTGCGGTAGGCTTTGCGTTCTGTAACGCTCACCTGAATCCCTCGGAGGTGCAGGTCTGGGCTGGGGGTTCTCGGAGTCTTCTAGGGTCACGCGCAGGCCTCGAATGCCACCTTGGAAAGGCCCTCTCCTCACTGAGATCTTGATCTGAAGGGTGAGGTGTCTGCAATTGTGAGAGCAAGGGGTAAATAGGATATATAAGCCTGACAGGCAAGCTGACTCCCCTTCCTGGTAATCCCCACGTAGTTCGTAGGCTAAATGTGCTCACCTTATATAGGTGAAAGCGGAGCTCTCCATCCTGCGTCTGTGCAGGGGCGCCGAAGCCAGTTACTTCACTGGTTAATTGTCCAGCCTCTTTGTTGCAGAGGATGAAGATTTGGAGCTAGGCCGTCGTTAGCAGCACGAACGGCGGTTGCTTGAATGGAGAGCGATGGAAATGCGAAGGTATTGCAGGCAAGGAAGTAAAAAAATGTCAATTCGAAGTTTAAAGCACTTCTTAATGTCTCTTTTCCTTTTTCAGGTTGCAGAAGCAGCTGGGTAGAAAAATAGATGTCGAGGAATGCGCCGAGGAGTGAGAAAGATGAGAACTGCCCAAAACACGTGCGTATGGATGGAGTTTTGTATTTCTTAATGATGTCCTTTTGTTTTGCAGATGCGAGTAGCAGCGTCGGCGGAGGCGAGAAGAATGCAGCGCAGGTAGGAAAGGTTTCACGAAGGTTACTAACCAATGTCCTTGCTTCCACAGGGTGCCGAAAAATGGAGAGCTGCAGCCCTTGGCCTGAGATGCACCGATGGATAGGGTAAGTGCTGCGCTGATTTTATCTCGTGCTAACCTGGTGTTCTTTTCCCTTCTCAGATGCTGCAGAAGACAAAGATGGTATTTCAGAAGGTAAGATTACGGATTTCTCTTCCCTAGATGCAGAAGTTGCAGATTCTCTGGAGCTGACACGGTGAGCGTCCTGCTGCTATTGCAGAATAACGCGAAGCACGTTGCTCTGATCGGGCGTGGTTTAAATAGCCTACTGGAGTGCTTAGGTGTCTCCTTCTACAGCAGCCTCGCCCAGGAAAGAAGTCCCAGCTTCCAGAATAGTTCCAGTATCCAGTCCCAGGGAGTGGTGCTGGCCACACCCAGAAGGTAAAGTAGTTCCAGCCATGGATGGATGAGGATTTCATCCTGCAGTTGAGTGAGCAGCATGGTCTGCAGCAGGTAGGTCCACCCAAGCACCATTCCTTGCATCATGAGCCCGGCACGTCCTGTGCCGGGACTGGGTCCCCTTATGAGCCTGGCGCCACTGGCGCCAGGACAAGGTCCATAATGCCCCTATGGGAGCCGATGGGTGCCTGGAAATGAAGTTGTGACCCGGCTTCCGAGGCAGTTGGGCTAAACCTGATTCCTTGGAGGCTGCGGTCATGACACGCACAGAGCGTACATGACCCCCAAAAGGATAGCTAAGTTTGCAAACACAGGCAGACAAGCATGTCCGAAATGTAACGAGGAGGACGCGGACATGACGCATATGTTCTGGTCCTGCCCAGTAATCGAAGTCTTCTGGGGAGAAGTGTCACAGAAGTTAGCAGACAAAGGGGTCCCGATAAGCATTGACACGGCCTGGGCTTGCCTCCTAGGGGGGTTCCCCAGACCGAAGAACACCAGACATCTGGGGAAACTGAGAGACCTAGCGTATATACTCGCTAAGAGGAGGATAGCCATGAACTGGAAGCAATGCTACAAACCCAGGATAGAGATGTGGTGGAGGGATCTGCAAAAATGGGTGGAAGCTGAAACCATGGTCTGGCAAGAGGCATGCAGTAAATGCGGGGAGGAGGATGTGGGCAACCTAGTAGCCTGGAGGTTGTTAGTTACTGGTCTGTTTGGGGTGCAAGGGGAACCAACTGCCTCGGAGGAGGAAGACACCCGGCCACTCCAGGTCGATACAGAACTACCCTGTCGATAAGCTCTTGGGGGGGAGGGGGAGAGCAGTGTTGTGTTTTCTTAAGTGTCAATTGTCCTATTGTACATAATGCCACAAGTTTGTTTTGTACTGTTTTCATTTAAAATAAAATAAAAATATATTTTAAAAAAAAAAAAGTTAAAAATAATATAGTTCACACAAAAGGGAGGTATCGAGGCTCCTTTCCCAAAGGCAGCGTTTCTTAGTTCTTTTGAACTCTTAGGGGTCCCTGCCCCAGGATTCCACTGCAGCACTTGCACTGCTTTAATCTACTCACTGTTCATTACAAGAAAACAATAAGTGTACATGACCCACCTTCTTGACCAGTGGTTTCACAGCTCTTCATGAATCATTTCCAATGTCCTTTGCTGGTGATCATTTAGGGCTCTCTGGTCAAGGTGCAGTTGTCAGACCACACGGTCCACCCATCACAGGTCATACAACCAGGAGCCCTCAGCTTCTCCTTGACTTGATTTTTGCTGTCTGTGAACTTCATAGTGTGGAACTCCCAGGTCTAGGCACAGTTGTCAGACCGCACATTACACCCATTACAGGGCATGCAGCCAGGAATTCCCTTAACCGTGTTTGGCCCCTTTCCAGGGTCTTCTGCCTCAGACCTTTGGCTTTTCACACTGGTATGCACTTTGGTCATTGTAACACTTGTCTGTTAATATAAAACCCTTGAACACTCTTGCATCAACCTTTTGTGTTACCATAGACTTATGGGCTTTTTTCAAACTGACGGTTAGAATACTTAAATGATGTTCAAGATCCCAAATGCTTTTGTTTTATTCACAGGGCAATCTTAAATACACGGTCAGTATTCAATAAGCTGTTATCTTTTCACATAGCACTTGATAACATCAAATGTTTAGTAGATGTTCAACATGCCATGATCTTATTTAAAAAGCACTGGTTAACTTCAGATGTTGGGTGTTCAAGATACTAAATTAGTATTTCAATTCAGTTTGGTATTTAATATACTCCATTAAGAGTTTTGATTCAGTTCGGTATTCAATATAGTTTATTTTCAGTCGGACCGTCACTTGCCTGTGGTCCCAGGAGTGCCCCGGTCTCCCTGTGCCTTCTGACACTCAGCAGCGTTTTTGTCCTTCACAGCGTCGTACCAGCTGTTGTTCTTGGTGGCAGGTTTTAGACGGATCCTAATGGCAGGGGCAAGGATGTCGAGAGTGCTGGAAATGGCAAGATGCAGGTTAGCAAGATCAGAGTCAGAGGGAGAGTCAGGAGATTGGAAGGTGGAGGCAAAAACAACAACTGACACTAGCTTCATTGGTCAAATGACAGTGAAGGAGGCTGGCAGTGCAATGGGTGGCTCGGATAGAGGGCCAAGGGGCCCCAGATAGGAGGAAAGAAGAGAGTGGTTAGACCAGGAGAGGGGGGTGGTGACTGGATTAGAGATGAGAGCATCAAGGGTGCGGCCAGAAGAGGGAATCAGGCCAGAAGGAAGAATAGTATTAGAGAGGGAGTCACATAGGACCCAGAACTGAGAGGTGGATGATTTAGGAAAGTCAATGTGAGAGAGAGGAAGTCACCAAGGAGGAGGAGTTTGGAAGAAGAGGTTGAAGGAGATGAGGCAAGGTCGGCCCATTCAGAGAGGACAGGGAGATAGGGCCAGGGGGTCTATAGATAGTGGCGATGGTGAGAGAGAAAGTAGGGGAGACCCCCCAGCCTACAGATGAGGCATTCAGAAGAAGAGTAGGATTGAGTAGGGATGATGGAAGCAGGGACCCACTCAGGGAAGATCAGGGCCACTCCACCTCCTGTGTTATTGAGCTTGGTCTAAACTGTACAGTATGCAGTTGATTTACAGATTGTTTTGTTGTAAAATGAATATAAAAAGTTCTACAATAAAAACATAAACTGAACTCTCATGTTCTGTGTTAAAATAAAAAAGGTTATTCTAAGTAGCAGATGTTATTGTAATTACATGTCTTGACCATAATAATGTTTCTTCACACAAGAGTGGTCCATGCATTGTTCATTAGTGTCACAAAAAGACTGACATCTCCTGTTCTGTGTTTAACCCAACAATAGTTGCTCTGAGTAGACAAATTAATTTGGCTTTCTCTTGCCACAGTCGTAACTCTCGGTTGCTGCCTCAGATTGGTATTTCGGGTATGCTTTAGTTCCAAAAATCGGACAGCCATCTTATCATCTTCCAGGTGTTCCTTGCTACAGTGTGCCTCCAGTGTAGGTCCGGGATCCTGGCTTCCTAGCATTGCTATATGCTCACTCAATCACATAAATAGTTATTGGTGTTACTTGTGTGCATCATGAAACTTGGATATAATGTGTTGCGTAACTTGGGTGCTCTTGTATACTTAACCTTTCTGTAAGGTCTGTATCCACTTAAAATAGATGCCAATGTTTGGACAGGATTCATGACACATGCTTACTTTTGCAAGAATACCTTGTGACAAATTTCACGTGGTTGTAATCTGTATCATTGTTTTTTTGATTTTGCTACTAGTAGCATTGATCTATTTCTTTTTTCAATTATTACATTTTTATTTTGAACACTAATGACAAAGGCCAAATAGAACATACAAGCAGTATAATAAGTACAAAAACCAATGTAATCCATAAAACAAGTGCTCCTTCGGAAATTATTGCAGGTAAAACAATTGCAGTGTGGATAAGAGAGAAAAAAAACACATCATGTATCATGAGAACACTCATATCAGATCATCTTACAGCAGGACTCTACAGCAATAACAGCAGGGCCAGAACAGTACTCAATAGAAACATTTACAAAATCTTCATCCTGTAACCATACCAGCCGCACATATTCAGGAACAGTCCCCAGAGCTCATTGAACTTTTCCAGTGGATTTATTTCTGTTTTTCATTTTTGTTGAAAGCATGAGTTATACTCTCACCATCATAACTCAGCTGTCTAAATGTGTTGTTCATGAAGGAACTTTATGTACTGCAATTTCTACGTGCATGTCTGAATTCACCTGTAGGAATATTTCTGATGAGCCTTTTTTTATGACAACTTTGTGCATGAAGGTTGCATTCACTTGAGTGGGTTTGCTCTATGTGCTAGAATGTAATCTGTTTTGCTGTAGATAAATGTTAAGATCTGAAAAATGTATCTCATCTTTGATGGCTGTGCTACTGGAATGCACACGTTCTAATATTACTTTTGCCCTTCTTTTAGCACACTAAGCTTATTAGTTATAGGTAAATATGTGTGTGTTTATAAAGTTTTTATTCAATTATACATCAGTACATTTGACAAATAGAAATATAGTTTCTTGCTTACATAGATGATATTAAGAGACATTTCTGCAATGGCTTTACACAAACAACTGTTGGGTTGAAACAAAACATGTTTTGAATTTCTATAGTTTTTCCTCAATATTTTAACAGACAACTGTGCCTCATAGGGCCCAATTCATGGAATCCAGCGCAGAAGTAGTGCAAGCGCTGTGCGCCGATGAAGGAGCGTGCGCCATGTGTGCGCCTGCGGTGGCGCAAACCAGCAATTGTGAGGCACGCGTATTCATGGAATTCGCGAGTCACCAGTAGCTGTGGCACAATAAACATCAAGCAGCACCATTAACGCCCCCAACATGCCGAGTGAACTGCCTAAAATGACGCAAGGCCCCGTGCCATCCGTGGGCCAGCACACAGCCCCCCCATCGTAATCGCGTGAAAGATTAGCGCGTACCCCGCTCACACCAGCCAAATCACGTGGAAAGGTCTGCGTGTACCCCGTCCGCACCCCAGTGTATTGGCGTACCCCAGTCGCACCTGCCAAATCGCCAGCCAAATCGTGTGGAAATGCACGTGCGTACCCCGATCGCACCAGCCAAATTGCGTGGAAAGGCCTGCACATACCCCTTCTGCACCCCTGCGTAATCGCGTACCCCAGTCGCACCAGCCAAATCGCGTGGAATGGGACGCGTGTACCCTGTCCACACTCCAGTGTAATCGTGTACCCCGGTCGCACCAGCCAAATCGTGTGGAAAGGCCCACACGTACCCCAGACGCCCCAGCCAAATCGCGTGGAAAGGCCCGCATGTACCCCTTCCGCACCCCAGCGTAATCGCGTACCATGGTCACACCAGCCAAATCGCATGTAAAGGCCCACGCGTACCCCGCTCGCACCAGCCAAATTGCGTGGAAAGGCCAGTGCGTGCAGCCATCAGCCGCGCACACACCCCGCAGGCAGCCTACACCACATGGTGCCTCCATCACCTGTGACCATACTCCGCAGGCAGCCCACACCACATGGTCCCCCCCATCGCCCGTGACCTGTTCTCAGGGCCCCTGATTACCAAAAACCTGTTATTGTGCAGACAGATGGCTGATACTGGGATAGGAGCTGTACTATCACAAGTAGATGAAAAGGGTACAGAACACCCTATTGGCTTCATTAGTCGCCAGTTTAAGGACAGAGAGCTCAGATGGTCCACAGTAGAGAAAGAATGTGTCTCTGTTGTGTGGGCCCTAAGGAAGCTGAGGCTCTAACTCTATGGGACCCACTTAATTGTGCAAACTGACCATAAACCCTGAAAGTGGCTAATGAACATGAAGGGGGAGAATCCAAAGTTTCTCAGGTGGTCCATAAGTCTGCAATGCTTTGACTTCACTATTGAGCATAGGCCAGGTGTCCAACATAGCAATGCTGATGGGTTGTCGAGAATGTTTAAGCGACCTGAAAATGAGACTCATCCAGGGGTGGATTAATTCCCCTTGTCCTTATTCTGGGAGGGGCGAGTGTTAGGAAAGATTTCCATTTCATGTGTCATTTTCCCTCCAGTTGTGTACCCCGCAACTTTTTGCTGATGTTAAACACCATTGTCTGATTTAACCAGAGGAGCCCAGCCTTCATCTGCACTCCTCTGGGCTTTATGCTCACTTCTTATGGGGAAACTGACATGCCCTTAAGACAGTACTGCGAGATTTTGTTTCCATTAGTCCTTTACAATTTTGCAACTTTTCTGCAACATGTAACTCGTGTACAATGTACCTTCCGGTACAGTACACTTGGGTCTATTAGTCATTTCCAATGACCCTAGATACTCTCGAAGACTTTTTTAGGAGAACTGCAGATGTGCCTCGGACAGGGCTGGTAGCAGCTTATCATTTTGTATATTTTTAACCCTTTCCTGCCAGGTAAACCGTGATTACTGTGTGTGGCACGAATAGGTGGCCTGGCACCAAAATGGCCATGCCACGAGGTTCTTTGTCCTGTCCTTTGGCCATATTGCCCTTCACCTTCCCCAGGTCGAGCCGACCCGGGTCAGTCCGTATTTGGGCATGCATTCTCCTGTGAAACGCCAAGCTTTCGCGGGCTTCTGCATGCCTTATGTGTGTGCCTCCAGGATGTGGGCTGGAATGTCTGGTTCCAATACACATCCTGGTTGCCAGAGAGTCTGGAGTGCTGTGAATGATGCCTGGGACCACCGTGGTCCGTGATTGGTCCATGTATGGTATGCCTGTATGTGAGCAGATCTCCTATTGGGTCCTCTTTGTTTTGGCGCGAAGGAGATTCTGGATAAGAGAAGGCTCCAAACACCCATACCATGTTGATCTATGGAGTTCTCGCTGAACGAAGAATAGGATCCAAGTATCCTGAAACTAAAAAGCCGAGTCGAGGAACCACTGGTGACCCGCTGGAAGGTTTGGCACCCTGAGCCCGCTGTCGTCCCGTGGGACCCCTCTGAATCTGGTCGTCCTAGAAGATCTGCAAAGATGCTTCAACCCATTGGAATATTGGGACCAACTAGTCTCAGCACCTTCATCAAACCCTGCAAATAAGCCTTCTCGGAAGTGGCCCTGGGCCAACCAGTGGGCTGACCAGCTTACGCAGACTCTTTGCCCTGATACCCCCACTGCTTCAAAGAGGCCCTCGAAACTTGGTACATAGCTAGCTCTGTGGCAGCCCACACCACATGGCCCCCCGTCACCCATGACCATACCCGCAGGCAGCCCACATCACATGGCCTCCCCATCACCTGTGACCATACCCCTCAGACAGCCCACACCACATGGGATCCCCCCATCACCTGTGACCATATCCCGCAGGCAGGCCCGCCTCATGTCTCCCCCCACATCTTTGACAGCAACCTGCAGGCCAGCCCGCCCCATATGCCCCCCACACCAGTGACGGCAACCTGCAGGCAGGCCCGCCTCATGCCCTCCCCCACACCTGTGATGGCAACCTGCAGGCAGGCCCTGCCTAATGCCCCCCATACCTGTGACGGCAACCTGCAGGCAGGTCCCGCCTCATGCCCCCCACACCTGTGATGGCAACCTGCAGGCAGGCCCTGCCTCACGTCCTCCCCCACCTGTGATGGCAACCAGCAGGCAGGCCCCGACTCATGGAACACCCCCACCCCCAACACACTGTGGACCGATAGACATGAATGCAGCAGATGTGAAATAAAATGCCCCTACACGCTGCACACTCCAAGTGCACCTTAACACCCATCCATTGTTCATGCACACCACAACATGCCACATGCCATTGGAAGTCAAACATGACACATGAATGCTAGGGAAACATAAAACACAAACATCAGGGTACTGAACACATGTGTGTTTGTCACAATGCTCACGTACATCAGTGGCACTGTCAGTGGTCACAAGCATCATCACCGTCCACTACACACAGGGAAGTGCTATTCACACACATGCACAATCATGTCTCTCATTCACAACAGACATTCACATCTTTGGACAAGGCACTGGCAGCACATCAGAATTGTGCCTCCAGCTCACACACATCATGGGTCATACACATCCCATTCACACACATCACCTGACAGTCATAAAGCAGGCTATGGAGCTATCACGTCACGGTGCACTGGAGGGCAAATTGGCAGTGTGAGGCAATCACAAATCAGGAACTGAAGTAACATACATCCCGGAATGTTGGCCAGTCACACACTCACTACTCAGACACATGCACATGTACACCATGCATGTCCATAATCTTGACATAAGCACCCATGTGTCAAACCTCTCGCATGCCACAGTCCAGACACAGGTATGCAAACATGTGCACGTCATTACATGCCGGTGCGCATCACGCATTGCAACACAGACACCATTGATGTGGCACACGCTTGAATGGACTCACATGCAGCACTGTCAGGGACATGCAAACAGACATCTGTACAGGAGGCATGCCAGACATAAGGCCAAAGTGCACATTCCAGCCACACGTCAACATGCACATGCACTATGGTGGACAAGAACACATCAACACCTACCAGTTGACTCCAGATGGAGCACCAACTCCAAGACCTGGGCTTACAGCGCCTACTAGAAGCGCTCCAGGACGCGCATCTCGTCGTTGGTCAACCGGCCCCCCACTCGTTCATCACCAGCCTTGAGGAGGCGCCGGGCCTTGGTGAGGGTCCTGGAGTTGAAGTCTTCCCAGCGATTGTGGACATGATGGTAGTCGCAGGGTGCCACCCCCTCTGCATTGATGGCACCCACGGTGTCCGCCCAGATCTTCCTCCGTCTTTCATTGCTGACTTGCAATGGTCCATGGAAGAGGGCATCATGATGCCCCAGGACTTACTCCACAAGGATGCCAACTTCACTGGCTGAGAAGCTGGCAGCCCTCTGCCTTGCTGCCCGGGGGTTGCCACTTGCCTCAGATGGAGATGGATCAGACATGGCAACCTCTGAGGCAGGTGTGGGTGGGCAAGGCGGTCTTGGGACTGGGCTGTGGAGCGATGGTATGGCACGTCGGGAGTCTTCTGGATCAGCAGAGGTGGTTACGGCCACAAGAGCGCTGGCAATGGCTTCAGAGCAGGCACCAAAAAGCAGGGCACGTGGGCAGCATGCACACAGAGTGGGCTGGCAGCAGTAGAAGACTTGTAAGAGGCAGCTTGGGGCACTCAGAGGCAGGTAAATTGGCTGATGGGCAGGAGTGTGGGTCTCCTGTGTTACTCGTGTGGCCAGTCGAAAACAGAGTGACTCTGTGCATGTGGAAACAGCACGTTAGCATCAAATCTGAGGAAAGGCCCTAGCGCGTAAGATACGTGACACGTGCTCTATGTTGGGCGTTGCCGTTCAGTATCGGGATAAAGGTTGGTGAGTGTAGGACAAAAGTGCAATGTACGTGCATTTCTTGGGGACGGACGCTTGGACTTCAGAGTTTTTTGGGGTCACACGCGTTCTGTTCACTACTGTGACATTGGGCGTTGCTGTTCAGTATTGGGATAACGGTGACGTAGGACAAAAGTGCAATGTACGTGCATTTCTTGGGGTTGAACGCTTGGACTTCAGATTTTTTTGGGGTCACACGCGATCAGTTCACTACTGTGACAGTGCGTACCTCTTGTTTTGGAGGGGGAGTTGCCTATGTGCAAATGCGCGTGTAATTTTCTTTTTTTTCTACGAGGCAGACGGTGAATCACGCACACATTTTTCATACTGTGTTTGCCCCTGTGCATCGCATACCCCATTTTTGAGGTCATAGTACCCTACGTGTTCGTCGTGTATGCCTTTTTTGTGTTGCTGGGTGCCACAGCATACTGCGTGATGTTTTTACTTCACACGTGGGCTACCGAGGGGTCGCGTACACGTTAATTCTTGTTTTTGGGGTGCCTGTGCGTTACGCGACCCGTTATTGAGCACAGTGGTACATATTACATCATGTACCCTGCCCCCCACTCCAATTGCCGAGGACAATTGATAGCTGCACCTCCCATTACGCTAATCCATCAGTGCCATGATAGGGAGGGCAACAAGTGGGAAGGGAGGCAAAGGTGGGTGAGGTGGTTGAGGTGGGCAATGTGGGTGACATGGGCAAGGTGTCTGAGGTGTCCAGGCCCGTGCAGAGAGAGCTATGCCCCCCACCCAATAGGGACATGGAGATGCAGCTGATGCTGACATCCTCAGCACCCGTGGTCCCGGGTCAGCAGTGTCATCTGCTGTCCAGAGCTGCCAGGATGTGAAAGCTGCAGGGGCAGCTGTGGCTACCACCACCCAGGCTGAGGATCAGCCAGCCCGGACTGTAGTGGTCCCGGCCCTGGCCCACAGTAACTCAGGGCAGATGTCCTTGTCAATAAGGGCAAGAGACATGTGGTGCAAGCTACTGTCCCCAGCACCCTGGTACGGATACCTGCAGGCCAGCCTACTGTCATCCCATCAGTGGCTGATGCCATGGGCCAGTCCACCAGTACTCCAGCCCCTACTTATCCACGTGGTCCAAGCCACTCCGAGTCTGCACGACCTTGCAAGAAGCAAAAGCGTGCAGTAGCGGGACATGCTCCAACCCAAGGCACAGCACAGGAGCACCATACGTCAAGGAAGAAGAGCTTCTGTAATGAGGAACTCGACATTCGCATTAACTAGGTGTTGGAGCACAAACATGACATGCTTGTGCTTGCAGGGAGCACACATATGCCTGCTCAGCATATGGCCCACTGGCAGGCCGGCATGGATCGTATTAACGCGATGGGCCATGAGAGGCGCACAGCTCGGGAGGTGGTCAAGCGTTGGAATGACCTCCGACGCAGAGCCAAGGATAAGCTGCGTGCAGCCTATGCCTCTACTCTGGTGACTGGAGGTGGGACACAACCAGAGGACGAGGAACTCACTCCACATGAGGAGATTGTCAGTGATCTTTTTGATGTGGAGCAGATCCAAGGTGTGGGAGACCTGCCGATATATGAAGAATCCTCCAGTGAGTGGTGATGCATGTGTGTCCGGGACATGTGTATGTTGCTTGGATGAAGTGTAAGGATTGTTTTGCAGTGATTTCCACATTTTCATGACTGAGATGGGTTGACCATGTCATGGTGGACTGGTATGTGCTTGTTGACACACAGATTGCATACGGACAATGTACTGCACACTGGGTCAATCCTCATCACCACTCCTGCTCACTCATTCTATTTCACTCTCTCTCCAGCCTCTCTTGGCCCTCTTCCAGCTGCAACCTGTTATGGCGTATTGCCTGTGATAATCTTCCTATGCACACTCACATCCTCTCCTGTGAGAGGTCACCCTGACAGCTGTACCTCGCCAGAGGTATCCTACCTTTCAGCTCATTCCCCCAACAGCTCACTGTCTCCAGGGGACTGGTCATTCATATGCTGGCCTACTGCGACAGACTATACAAATATTTCAGTGCTTTTACTCTCTTCCCTCTGCAATTCATCCAGGACTTGAATGGTCATTTTGTTTTGGGGGCAGGTATCTCCCTAGGACTGTGATGATGACACTGGCTCCCAGACACAACCCACACTTGGGGGGTATTTGCTAGATCCCTACAACCCACTGGCGACACTTGACACCTGATTCATGCACTTGCCCTTACACTGCCATCAGCCCGCAACTTTGCATTTCTGGATTATGCCGTTTTATTGTACGTTGAGCACGTTCCTATGTACTGCAATGGCCCCTCACAGTT
Organism: Ambystoma mexicanum; assembly: GCF_040938575.1. Lineage (NCBI taxonomy): Eukaryota > Metazoa > Chordata > Amphibia > Caudata > Ambystomatidae > Ambystoma > Ambystoma mexicanum. The sequence goes on from NC_090932.1 coordinate 517,605,925, forward strand.
CCAAACCCAGGTCTCACCTTCTACATGCCTATCCGCTTGTGTTCTGTCAATGTGACCTGGACACATCAGTGTGCCTGCCTTCACTCTGTCCCACCACCCTAGCATCGTAGCACTGTGTGACACTTGTGTTTTTGGTATTTACATGCCATGTCATGTCACAAGCATTGTAAATGGATCAAGGACAGTAGGCATTAACTTCTGTGTCATGCTGTTTGACGGTTCAGGCATGGCCATGCTAGTGGCATCTGTGTGTGTGCATAAGTGATGCTGGTGACTCCACTATGTCAGTCAGGTGCTTGTGTGTGAAGCAGATGCTATGCACCATGCACTCACTACATGTGGTCTTGTGCCCTTTGACACACATCCATGTCTACTTTCATGATACCCTTGCCTTCCAATGACACTGCGTACGTGCCAGAGTTTGTGACCTCACTGACATGGCAGATTGATATATAGCATGACTACAGTGTGATACCTATGCGTGTGGGTTATGCTATTTAAAAGTGTCTTCATGTATTTTTCGGTCCTTCTGCAGGTGATGAGCCACTGGATCCAGAGGAGGAGGTGGAGGAAGAGCAGGAGAGTGAGCCGCAACCAGGCACCAGTGGAGGGCATGGTGTCTTAGCCTATGAAGATCCAGTGGTGCTACAGTCCATTCTGGCCATTACTCACTCTGACTCTGCCTCTGAGGAAGCCTATGGCTCTGGTGGTGAATCGGACATGGATTCATTGTAACTGTCACAGGTGAGTGAATCAACTGTGGGTGCTGGTTTATCCCAAACATCTGTAGTGGAGGAAGACCCCTCACAAGGCCAGTCAGTGTTGGAACATCGGTCTGTGGTGGTTACAGGTGTAAGGCCACGCTCCACAGTATTGGCTCCTGTACCTGGGACAGCGGTTCAAGGGAGGGATGCAGTCCTGCAGCCACAGACAGCGCCCGCACATCAAGGGCCAGGTTTCCTTGGGCCATCCCGGCATGCGGCACGCCAACGTGGTGGACATTTACAAACAGGTGATAATGTGTGGGAGCAGTCCATGTATTCTGTTGCACAACAGCAGGGGGCTACATATGAGAGGTTGGCTCAGGGCATGGATAGGGTGGCAAATTCCATTCTCCCCCAGAAAGACAGATGGAGCTCTGTCAGCAGGCATTGAGGTCAACATGCCGCTCACACATAATCCAGATGCAGGCCAGCAACAGGTGCCGAAGGGCAGAAATGTGGTCTCTGCGCATAGCCATGGCTGCAGAGGGTCAGGCCCACAGGGCTGCCCTGGGGGAAGAGGCTAGGTCACTGCAATTTACACTGACTCCACTCTAGGCAGCATGCAGTAGACGGTCAGAAGAGCACATGCGACAGTTGATGCACACCATCTCTGAGGAACTGCGAGCAACCTGTGAGGTCTTGCAAGCAGAACTATGTGCATCCCGTGAGGTGTTGCATGCAGACATTCGTGCCATCATGTTACAGATGCGCACATCTCAGTCCCTCATGGGCACTGCCATGGAGGACCAGGCCAGGGCTATATGTGGTGAGCCTCCCTTACCACTCACACCTATTGCTACACCAGAGAGTGGCAACAGCAGTGACAGCGCTCCCAATTCATGACGGCCGTGCAGACCACGAACCCATGGAGGTTTTTTTCTTTCCCTCAGCATCAGCACATTTGAGTGTTGAGGTGCACCCTGCCCCTCCACCCTCCTGGGTGGTCTCCCCTCCCCCAGTCCACTATGGGCATTTTCTATTTCTTTTTATATTTTTTTGTCTGTTGTGCATTTATGTGACAGTGGGCCTCATTACTACCCTGCCGGCCCGGAAAGAACGGTGGTGGTAAAACCGCTGCCACCGTTCTTTCCAGACTGGCTGATTGAGAGTCCTGCAGGTGGGAGGTATCACTCTCGCCAGGTCTGACCTGGCGGGTTTAACACCACCCGCCTGCAAGCGGACATGGAAACACCGGCTCCGTCATAGACGGAACCTTTGTTTCCATTGTCCCCATCCCCATGGAGTCCTATGGGGCTCCATGGGAATGGGGGCTCACACAATTCTGCCTCCAGAATTCCTGGGTCACCGGGTCGTAATGCCCCAGTGATTCCGGGAATCATGGAGGCGGAATGGTATTACCGGTCCGGCGGTAACCTGCCGGGTTTTCCGGCTCGGTTACCGCCAGACTCGTAATGAGGCCCAGTGTGTTGCTTTGTGTGGCATCCAGCGGCTTCCACTGTAGGTTCCAGCTGGGCCCATACAGGCTTGTCTCGAGTTGGTACTCTCCTTGTTTGTGCTTTAGGGTCCAGACACATATGCGACTCCTGCTTCCCCTTTCCATGGGCTTGCAAGGAGTGCAGCGTGTGAAAGTAACTTACACACAGGCATTGAGGTTCTCTTTCATCTGTGGGAAGTCTCAAGTCCAAACTGTGTATACACACCTAGTGGGATTCATGATTGTTTGTCCAGTGCATGGTTGCCATCCCTTTTTGTTTTGACATTGAGATACATCCTTTGTTCATGTTCCATCTTCATGTGTTTGCTTGCCCGTCTCCATTGTTGTTGGCATTCCTGCGGTATGCGCTTCTATGCCACCTTTTAGTTGGCAGGCCAACACTATTAATAGAAGGGTGCCATGTGGTAGTTAGGGCACATTGAGGCACTTGTGGTATTCTGATTGGTGACTGTCAGACATATTCACTGTTGTGTCCTGTGTTCCGGGTATGTCATACTGGCCAATTGATGTTCCTGTGTACATGATTGTTTTGATGTGTGAGAGTGAATTATTTCAGTATTTGTTCAGTTCATCGTTGAGTGCTTTGTGATAGTACTGTTATGCGTTGGGCATTTATGTGTCACTGTTGACATTGTTTGGCATGGCATGGTATGCCAAACAGGTGACTTGTAGTTTGCGAGGCTTTAGGTGACATACCATCATTTTTATGTGCATTTTTGCATGGGGTTGGTGGCATAGTGCATCTTCCATGTGAGCCTTTTGTGCACACAAGATTGGTTTTGTTTTAGTTGTAAGGAATACACACAATGTAGCACTTCCAAGGACAGATTCTCAGGGTGGTAAGGTTGTGACAGATGATTGTCCCTTTGTCATCATCGATTGTCACCTGGAATGTGCCAGGCCTGTGTGAACTCTGCAGGGTTTGGATTTTAGGTGAGAAATTGTGCCACAAGCTGGTTACGTGCAGCCTTGTCACATGCCCTTTCCCCTCCCATGCGCAGCGGCCGTGCATGTGGTTGGGGATGTGGGGGCACTACCATGTTCACTGGTATGCCTCGCCGTGTTACAACTTTGTGCAGGACACATGCTGCCACAATGATCCTGCACACTACTGGTGGTGCATATAGTAGCTCTCCACCAGTGTGGTCAAGGGTGCGGAAGCGTGACTTTAGCACTCCAAATGTGTGCTCCACTATGCACCTAGTTGCAATATGGGCTACATTGTATCTTACCTGGGGTGGTGTGGTGGGGTTCCGTATTGGCGTCATTATGTAGGTGCTCAGTGGGTAGGCACTATCTTCTGTGGAGGTGAGATGGCTTGTCAGTGGTGTGGTTTAGTCTGTGTGAGACATGCATGCATTTGCAGGGCCATTTGTACTCACCAATGAGCCATGTTTTGCCATGCCTCCCAGCTTCCAGGCCCGGTGTAGGCGTGACATTCTGTATATAAAACTATTGTGAGTGGAACCTGGATAGTTAGCATTTACAGAGATAATGATTCCCTTGGCATCACATACAACTTGCACGTTGATGGAATGCCAGTGCCGGCGATTCCGATAGATGTGCTCAGTGGCCCTAGGTGGACGTAGGGCAACATGTGTGCAATCAGTGGCACCGAGCACTTTAGGGAAGTGGGCAACCCTGTAAAAGTCCTGGACCACGGCCTGCCTTTCTGCTGCTGTTCTGGGCATGTATATGGGCCTGCAGACTGAGGGGCGTGTAGTCATGATTGCCAACACCTGGTGTAGGCAGCGTGACTGCGTGGCCTGTGAAATGCCCCCAACAATGGCAGTTGTCAGCTGAAATGACCCAGTGACCAAAAAATGCAGTACATTGAGCACCTTTTCCAAGGGGCTCGGTGCTTGCGAGCACAGGGTGGGTGATGTGAGGTTATCTTCGCACTCCCTGACCAGGTCTAGGATGATATGAGGTGGGAACCTATACATGCCATAGACCTGGTCATCAGGCATCCCAAAAAGGCTGGGTCTGGGTAAAGAAATGCATGCCATGGCTATCCTCCTATCGTCCTCCTCCTGCGGTGTCCCACGATCACTGCTGTGAGGAATGGCACATTCATCGTAGCTGTATACGCACGTTTGTGTTTTGCGTGTCTATTTATGCATTGTATTTGTGCGCAGTGACGCTTAGGCCAGCTTTCACTTGGTGGACATGTTTCCAGATTAGCGTGTCTATTCCCGCACGCCGGGGAGCCCTGTTTGATTCCATGAATACGTGTTGTAAGTGCGCGTGTGGGCTTTGCGAGTATTTTCCTGTGGTACTTCCCACGTAACACCCACATTTACACTTGTTGTTTCCCATTCCACGTGTTCCGCCCCCTTTTTAGGTGATTGCACAAGACGGTGTGCCCCTTAGCTGGGAGTCTCGTGCAAGGCGTTTGTAGTGTCGCAGTGACGTGTTGGACCCACGGGATTCATCGCAAGTCTCCGGTGAGCCAAGCGCATTGTGTTCCATGAATCGACAAACGGATGCTTGCGCGCGTTTTCACGTGCAAGTCCCCCTTTTTAGGCACAGTGAATACCATGAATCGGGCAGAATATGTTTGCCGGTATCCTGGTGCAAACGTACCTACCATTTCTGATGCCTGATATCCCGGTGTTACCAGAATATTACAGATGGCGCAAAAGGCGGTAAATCCCCATTCCATGGAGACCCTTATGCTGGAGGTAAGGCTGGTTGGTCTTGGCTGGAGGTAAATCTGGTTGCCCACACCAGCATACTTGTACAAGGGAGTGCTTGAGGAAAGAGGGGAAAGAACCAGTAGCAAAGGAGTGGTTACAGAGATCAGCAAGTGTAGGAGCAAGAGAGCCAATGTTGTCATTTATGGTTCTGGAAGAGCATGGGGGAAACCTGTTTGGAAGAGAACTTCATGGAGGGGACAACTCTGGTGACTTAATTAGGTGAGACAAGGGCGAAGGAGGAGAAGGAGGAAGGGGGAGAAGGAGGGGCCAAGGGAGGCAAGGGGGTGAGGGATGGGTTGGGAGAGTGTGTACCAAGGCTGTTCAGGATGTCCTGAGTTTTGGTGGTGAAGTGAATGGCGAGTGCGTTGCAGAGGGCATGAAAGGGAGTAGGTGAGGAGGATACTGTGGAAGGGTTGGCTTGTTAGTTCCCTGCAGTTTTTTAAAAAAGATCAGCCATGTTATTTCATGTGCCAAATACCCGTTACGCCGGTTTAATGTATGCACACTGCCTATGGTAGACTCCATGCAGAGACAAGAATGACTCAAGGATGACTCAAGCTCACAAGTCCGGATGCAGATATTTTGCTTTCTCTGGCATCCAGGAGGTGGTGGCTGCAGGATTACACCACTAGGATATGATGGGTATACTAATCAGATGCTAACATTTGCTGTTTCTCTTCCCCCTCCTTGCACATTTATTTACATTCAATT